>NC_136267.1:18628022-18925522 GCF_964187855.1 Myxine glutinosa
TGTATATGTGTGTGCATGTGTATATATGTGTATGGGTGTATATGTGTGTGTGTGTGTATATGTGTGTGTGTATGTGTGTGGGTGTATATGTGTGTGTGTGTATATGTGTGTGGGTGTATATGTGTGTGTATGTGTATATGTGTGTGTGTGTGTGTGTGTGTGTGTGTGTGTGTATATGTGTGTGTATGTGTAGATGTGTGTGGGTGTATATGTGTGTGTATGTGTATATATGTGTGTGGGTGTATATGTGTGTGTGGGTGTGCACGCACATGCATTCACATGTTATCAGAAGTAAATACATTGTGTAGATGACATCATTTGTGCATCTGAATAATTGCCAGTAACCATTTTGTGAAACTGAATGTGCAGGTGCAGCATCTAACTAAATATTAGATGCCGGGCTGGGGTATGATGCTGGGGTACCTGATGTTCAACACCGCATTCAACCCCTGACCATCTCTCCTCCTTCTCCTTCCTTTCTGTTTGGTTATTTAATTAAGTATTTTTGTCTTTTTTTGTCTTTGTTTTACGTACTATGTCAAAGCGTCTTTGGGTTTCTTGAAAAGCGCTATACAAAATAAATGTATTATTATTATTATTATTATGAATATGTCGAAATGTCACACACGTCCATGCCCATGGGATTCCCACGGGTGACCCCACTAGTCTTACTATAATTCACCAAATGTCCATCTGTCTGTCTGTTCGAAGGTACCGTAAAAACTGCTGAACCGATCGCAAAGATATTTTGGGTGGACAATCCTGGGATCTCCAGGAGTAAAATAGGCTATTTAGTTTTCCTAATTTCAGCTTTAGTCTCCAGCCTTCTCAGGTTTGGACTCCCGCATAACATTCGCGTTCGCATAACGTTCATCGTTCTCATTGTGATGATGTTGTTTTCCCGGGTGCCGCACAAACGGCTGCACCAATTGCTGCACAGCTGCACAGATCGAACTCGGACAACAACAATCTTACATACTTACAATCCCATGAACCTTGAACCTTGAACGAATCCTTGAACTTACAATCCCACAAGATATGCGGAAAGGACGACCCAAAACCAATACAAACATCATTAAAAGTAAATAATGACCTTGGCCAAAGTTCAAACGACATTTAATCTCAACATGAGAGAATTCCACATCGCTATTTGGGCAGTGAATACGCTAACAGATCGCTGTCTCCAGCGATCGCTAACAGATCGCTGTCTCCATCGATCGCTAACAGATCGCTGTCTCCATCGATCTCGCCAAGGCCGTAACAGCTATCGGCTCAAAATCCTTTTAACTGTTGATTTGGTAGTTTTTACAATGAAGGAAACATTAACAATGTTGTTAAAAGTTTATTTTGTGATTAATTGGAGTTATGTTGTTTGGAATGAAAAAGAGATATCGAGTTCAAGTGAATGACGACATGCCGTGATGGTTTCTACTTTCTGAACGTGAACTTCGCGGATCGCCATATGCAGATTCGCCACGGTCCCACGATCGATGTTTCTATACGTGAACGTACCCGTTTGTTTGCGAACGGGTACGTTTTCATGGAAGTCCTTCACAAACTTGCTGTCCATGTCTGACGTGCGACTGAAGATGCTACAGGAATGTGGAATTTATTGGTTTCATGCTTTAGCATTCGCCGTATCTGCATTGCCTGTTTGCCTCTGGCCTCCCACCCATGCATAGCACGCCAGCATGGGTATCTCCCTAGTTGGGAAAAATACAGAATTTCCACTGTAACTTTATATCTAAGCATCCAATCATAGCAAATGAAGTGTTTAGACCCATGTTTTCAGGGTTGATGATTATGAAAAGTTCATTTCTGGATCAATTATATGCATACAATTCAATGAAGTATGCAAATTAGATGCTACATTATATATATATTTAAAGAGATTTTCTGCAATAACTTTGTATTCAAGCATCCAATCATGGTAAATGAAGTGTATAGACCCATATTTTCATGGTCATTGGATATGATGAACACATTTCTGGATTAATTGTATGCAAACAATTATGCAAAAATTCAAATGAGCTATCCTCATTATATGAAACTGCTATTTAACTATGTGCATGTTTTTGATTCTGTTGCAGAGTACCGTATCTAAGGGGTTTGTGGTGTGACGGATGAACATTGACAAGAGCATGTTCTACGATAACAAGAGTTTGGCGGTGGCCAGGAGGCTCAAATTTTCAGGGTTAGTGTATACCGTACATAGAATAATACGCAAAGCTGCCAAACTTATCAAGAATGACATCAAGTTTGCTGATACTTCCAGGGGTACATATCCAACTAGAGAAGAGATGTCTTCAACTGAGGAGGCAATGAATTTCATACCACAGTCACTGTTGGCGTTTCTACAAGTTTTATTTGTTGGACAAAACGTTGATTTCAAAGGTGGCATCAATTGGACAAGCTATTATGCAAGCAACCAGACCAAGAATCCTTCTAGCTCCATTGCAGTTTGGCCTTTCAACTGAAATGCACCATCACTTTGCCTCAAGGTTTTTCGTAGATACCCTTCATAAACATGTGTTTGGGTGTTCATACTCCGAAGTGCAGAAGTTTGAGAAAAATGCCGCTTTTACACATGGGACAGAGTTGCCTGCACCCAGACCAGGGGAGTGTATTCAGCATGTTGGTGACAATGTTGATCACAATATCAGAACTCTTGATGGCTTTGGAACATTTCACGGTATGGGAATAATTTCCATTTTTACGCCAGGAATGGATGGATAGTAAACCTGAACCTAGAATATCAGTTGTTGTAAAGTTAAGCATCATCCAATTAAAGTGTAATAAATGTGATATAATTGATAGCTGCTTGTACTGCCTGGCAGAAATCGATGTCGGACTTCCCTTGTATTAACAGGTTATCCGACGACACTTCACTGAGCCAGCATCGGGTTTATCACAGAAACAACTGAGGTGAGGTGCTTGTTTACAGATGTCCGAATGGTGCTGATAGATCAAGCTTACCTTTGACGTATGTTCGTATCAGGAGGTAAATAAAAAGCACAACGCTGAGAAGGCAAACGATTGAAAAAAACCCAATTGCAATCAGAACATTTCTTCTTGGCATGCCTGGCGATTGCGCATTTGGCTTTGATATCTCTTTCAACGTTATTGCTTCTGTTGACTCTGTTGTGTTATGTTGGGTGATGTTTCTTTCCACATTGATGCTGTTGGCTTCAGTCCAAGGATCTGGTGAGACAACATACCCTTCATTAGAAGAGGTTAAGATGACCTTTTCACAGGCTCTTTCGGTAATAAGTACGCAAGCAAAGGCACACAGGAATTGCCCCAAATCTAATGATGGCACGTTCGGCCGATAAGTCTCGTTTATTCAACAAAGCTGTTTCTGCAACTGGGATGGCAGATTGCCTTCTCCATTTTGGAATGCTCAAAGCATCAGTGCACGCCTTTGGCCTTGCAGGCATTGCTCAGTACTTGTCCCCAATGATGCCTCAATAGGGGTGAAACATTTAGGCCATTTGACTTGGGCTACCACTTTGTGTATTGTTGCTTTATAGTTTACACAATGGTTGTTGGTTGTTGCATATGCCTGTTGTGATGTAAAACCCTCTGCTGATAAATTTAACAAAAATACAGTATGCTTTCCCTGCATGACGGATAAACCAACAGGCACCCACCAGGTGTGGAAGAAGCCATAGAGGGGATCTTACTATCCACATTCCATCCTTTTCAGGCCCAATCGGGCACAAATAACTCTTGCGTTCACTCGATATGGTGATAATCTTTATTATATATATTATACAAATTAATTAAACATAGAAAAGGACACTTATACCATTACCAACGTCACCCTGGGAACAATACTTTGATTACGGACGTAATTTGAATACTTCATTGTGAAGATGAAGTCACTCGCCAGAAACTATGTGTGGTGGCCGAATCTTGATGCTGATATCGAACATCATGTTCGACATTGTTACCCCTGCCAGAGCACCCGGAATACACCTGCGAAAGCGCCACTGCATCCCTGGGAATGGCCCAGCGAACCGTGGCATCGCCTACATCTCGATTATGCCGGGCCTATTAACGGCAGCATGATTCTAATAATTACGGACGCGCACACAAAATGGATTGATGCCTATGTGACGCGTGGTACTACGTCAGCCATTGTCATCGAAAGACTCAGACGCTGTTTCGCCACTCATGGTCTGCCCAGGATGATCGTGAGTGATAACGGTTCGTGTTTTTCCAGTACCGAGTTTGCCAAGTTCACACGTCGGAACGGCATCAAACATAAGTTTGTCAGCCCACATCACCAGGCTTCAAATGGCTTGGCCGAACGATCCGTGGGAATCATCAAATCCGGATTGCAGAAACTTCAGGAGGGAACCCTGGAAACAAAGCTGTCTCGTCTCCTGTTCAAATACCGCATCACGCCACAATCAACAACCGGTGCAGCTCCGTCTGAGTTATTGATGAAACGACACGTGAGATCGACACTTGACAATCTCAAACCAGACATATCATCAAATGTTTATCAGAGCCAGCTTAATCAAAAGTTGGTGCACGATAAGACGTCCAACAGTCGATGTATCAACATTGGAGATCCAGTGTTTGCCCGAAATTTTGGTGCAGGTGCGACGTGGCTACCGGGAGACCTCATCGAGAAGCCAGGTCCACTGTCCAGTGTGATTCGCCTGCAGGACGGCCGCGAAATTCGTCGACATCAGGACCACATAACCTCCCGTCACTGTGAGTCGATGGAGCCTGTAGCATCGTCACAGTCAGGACAACAGTTCGACCCGCCACTGCCGGAGATCGTCGTGGCCGCTGCAGCCGGCTCGGATGCCCCGAAAACCTCTGCAAACGCTACACCCTTTGTGGCGACCACAGGAATCACCTCGGACTCTGTATCCACTGGTACACCGCGACCCAAAGGAATCACCTCGGACTCTGTATCCACTGGTACACCGCGACGCTCAATGCGTGAGAGAAAAGCACCCGACCGGTTGAATCTTTGAAGATGTTTTTTTTCACGTTGACACATGTTCTATTTTCACGTATTTTCATTATTCTCATAACCGTTTGCACACATATTTTCACATGTTTTGGAAATGTTGCTTTTGAAATGTCAATTCTGGAAATCTAGCACGTATTGCTCTTGGTAATTTTGGACTTAAAGGGGAGGATGTCATGTATGCAGTGCAAATGTTCACCGTTGTATCCCTACACCGGGACCGGGTTGTATCCCTACGCCAGAGCTCGGATGGCGCTGCTGTGAATCGGGCCTTGATCGGCAGAGTGAATAAACGCATACGACAATTGATCGCAGTTTGTCGAGATACTTTACACACATGAAACAAAGTTCATTGAAATGAACAAACTCCTGATTATATTTTTAAATATTACTGTGATTGAGCACATGTGGATGTCACCGAACCTTCAAAATCGACTTGTGGCGTGAATAGCGCCACCTTTGGTGATAGCCGGTATTACAAATCATCTTCCTTTACCTTACGACTATCAGGGGTACCCGGCGTTGCCCGGTGATGTTCTAAGACTTGACATTTTGAAGAAATCAAAATATTTTTTGTATTCTTTTTGTGGGTACCTAAAACACTCCCCTACTGAGGAAATTTTATATTTAATATTATAATATCGCACACTAATCAGGAATAATTTAATATTACCTTTCATATAGCTACAAAGGCTCAGGCACTATAGAAGGATTTTCAAAAATCCCCAAAAAATCGAATTTGTTTCGCAAATAATTTTTTCCTGCCTAAAACACTCCACGGCACTCACTGATAAACCTCTAAGTCTAAAAGTTTCACGAAGATCTGTTCAGCTATTTCTGAGAACAATGGCGACACACAGATATGGCTCTGTTATGGTATAGATATGGCGTATGATATGTTGTGATCAATAAAATTTATTTCAAAAGTGACAAAAATTATAAAGTGCATTTCCAAGTCTGTGCCGCAGCACATTGCCCACCTAAGGTGGGCCAAGAAGGGTGCTCCTGCCCGCAAGGCGGGAGTGCCCCATAGTATCGATCATTCCCCAATAAGTGTGATATGTAGAATTACATCACATCATATTTTTATGCTCATCACGTGAGATAAATCAATAAAGAGGTGTATGCAAAATAAACCTGTCAAATACAATAACATCAATGTTTATTGTCGTTACACATAAACCACATCATTTTTGTAGAATTTCATCTGAGTGGGTGAAGTGCAGTCTGGGCATAGTTTTTGGCATAGTTTTTTGCAATGCAGTCTGGGCATAGTTTTTTGTCACTTTTGAAAGAAATTTTATTGATCACAACATATCATACGCCATATCTATACTATAACAGAGCCGTTTGTACGTGTGTCTGTGTGTCGCCATTGTTCTCAGATTCTCGGGCATATTATAAATTGCGTCATCCTGGTGCTTTGCATGGAATCATGGAGTGCACCATCCATTGGATGTACAATGGGCCTGGGGACCCATTTGTTAGCATTGGTTGCTGTTGGACGTTAAGGATCCTACGGTGGCTTTTTGGAAAGAGTCGACGAGTTATCGCCGGCAAACTGAGAAAATTCAAAGTTGCCGACAGAACTTGCAGGGGGCACTGCATCAGCGGCACAGCTACAATCCCACAGATTATTCAACCAGCAGTCACGTGCTGCACATGGACGAGTGAATGGAAATTCAATGGCTGCAACTCACCAGTGGCGGTGCTCGGTTCATTTTCTTCTTCCTTGCACTTCACAACATAGCTCGTCATCTCTTTGGGTTTTTCCTGAGAAGGCCAAAAAGCATATCAAATTGAAAACTGTTCGATCCTAATGATGATCTTCCCTTTAGCGTAAGGTGCAATCTCGACTACATATTGATGATTATCTCCGCCACCGAAGGCGGATGGAGGTTATGTTTTCACGGTTGTCTGTTTGTGAGCAGGATATCTCAAAAACTTTTGGACGGATTTGGACGAAACTTGGTGGACGGGTTGGGAGTATGACAAAGAAGAGTTGATTCAATTTTGGTGAAGGTCTGAATCCGGATCCGGATACGAGAACTTTTAAAGTGATTCTTCACCGTTGAGAGATTGGGCCAAAATTATCTATAGGATGATATATCAAAAAGCAGTGGTTGGATTATGACAAATCTCGGTGGATGAGTTGGTTCGGTGACATGAACAAGTCGATTCGATTTTGGCTCAGGTCCGAATCCAGATCTGGCCTATCAGTGGGATACAAACCATAAATTGTTCAGCCTGGTGGAGGTTTGCGCTCTACCGAGTGTGGTTACAGTTATTCCACAACAAGCACCTGGTTTGAAACTACAAGTGGTGCTAAGAATTATTGAGACAGCAAGGGAAAATAAAAGACTATACGAGTCATTATGAAATAATTCTGAGTTAAAATGACATCTCATTATAATATATACATGATGTTTGTGCGACAGAAATAATAAATAGCACCGCAAAGCGGGCGTAACCCCTCAGCCCATGCATGGTGGAAACCAATTTCAAGATGGCCGCCGTGGCAGCCATATTTAAAATCGTAGCGCGCCCATTTTAGAAAGGAACCTTCCTCTACTCAACCCCAATACACACTGCAAAAATGGATTTAATCGGACAAGCCGTTCTGCTTGAAATTGACGGAAACCAATTTCAAGATGGTTACCGTGGCGGCCATATTGAAAATCGCAGCGCGCCCATTTTCGAAAGGAACCTTCCTCTACTCAACCCCAACACACACTGCAAAAATGAATTTAATCGGACAAGCCGTTCTGCTAGAAATTGACGGAAACCGATTTCAAGATGGCTGCCGTGGCGGTAACATTGAAAGTCGCAGCGCGCCCATTTTCGAAAGGATCCTTCCTCTACTCAACCCCAACACACACTGCAAACATGGATTTAATCGGACAAGCCGTTCTTCTCGAAATTGACGGAAACCAAAAGTTGACGGACGCCCAGATGGCTGCCGTGGCAGCCATATTGAAATTCGCAGCGCGCCCATTTTCGAAAGGAACCTTCATCTACTCAACCCCAACACACACTGCAAACATGAATTTAATCGGACAAGCCGTTCTGCTCGAAATTAACGCAAACCGATTTCAAGATGGCTGCCGTGGCGGTAACATTGAAAGTCGCAGCGCGCCCATTTTCGAAAGGAACCTTCCTCTACTCAACCCCAACACACACTGCAAACATGGATTTAATCGGACAAGCTCTTCTGCTCGAAATTGACGGAAACCAAAAGTTGATGGACGCCCAGATGGCTGCCGTGGCAGCCATATTGAAATTCGCAGCGCGCCCATTTTCGAAAGGATCCTTCCTCTACTCAACCCCAACACACACTGCAAAAATGGATTTAATCGGACAAGCCTTTCTGCTCGAAATTGACGGAAACCAAAAGTTGACGGACCCCCGGACACCCGGACACCCGGACGACGCCCCGTGACGACAATACCCCTTAGCCCAATTTGGGCTGAGGGGTGAAAAGCGATATGTGGTGCAATCTCCATGATCAATGGTGTGTTTCATCCTTCACATTCCAGCGACTTTGAGTCCTCATTCACTGATTGTAATCTGGTATTTAATTATTAAAGCATAGGGGCAATACCCCTGGCGCTCACCTGGTAGAATAAACTGTATACTGCACTGATTAAAGGTATTTTAAACAAATTTCTGTGGTTGCTAGAAGACAGGGCAGTATGTAGAATCATTCTAACATAATCACAAGACTTTAAACAAACAAAACAATACCTATTTTGGGGGACAACCCCCTTCACCCCCCCCCCCCCCCCCCCACCCAGTGTACCTCCTCAGACCCAAATTTTACCAATGGCCTGAACAAACATTGGTGCATCATGGATGATAAAGGTTGTGGTGAAGTTTCATCAAAATTGTGTACGTAGGTTCTGAGAAAAAGCAAATACCTATTTTGGGGGGAAAGCCCCCCATAGACCACCTTAGACCCGGATTTTTTAAATGCCAGGAAGAAACTTTGGTACAACACGGGTAGTGAAGGTTGTGGTGAAAGTTTCATCGAAATAGTGTTTGTAGTTTCAGAGAAGAAAGCAAATTCCTATTTTGGGGGGGTCAAACCTGGATCCACTGTGACCCCGCTAAACCCCCTTAAACCCCGATTTTGTTAATGCCGTGAACAAACTTTAGTCACAACACAACAAATATAATTTGTGCCAAATTTGGTCGCAATCACATCAGCGGTTTCAGAGAAGAAAGCAAATTCCTATTTTGGGGGGTCAAACCTGGATCCACTGTGACCCCGCTAAACCCCCTTAAACCCCGATTTTGTTAATGCCGTGAACAAACTTTAGTCACAACACAACAAATATAATTTGTGCCAAATTTAGTCGCAATCACATCAGCGGTTTCAGAGAAGAAGCTTCAAGTGTTTATGGACGGACGACGCGCCATCGCATAAGATCCCCTGAACTTAGTTCCAGGTGAGCTAAAAAAGATCTATTCTCCATTTTGCTTTTCGCCCATTACAGTTCGGTGTTTACATTTGCTTTTGGGAACCAAGCTTACATTTGTAAATGTTAGTAATTACTCCGTGGCCTCATTACTTGCTTTACTGTAAGCACAATACCTGAGTTGAGAGAGTTTTCCTTGAGTTTCCGTCAATCCAGCAGTTACAGGTAAAGGTGTACGACATGCCGGACAGTGGTTCCTTGACTGTAACTTTCTCTAGAAACCAGGGTGATAGAACTCCTGCACCGTCATGCCAGATCTTCAGGTTGGTAAGATGTCCCAGGTAAGGCCCATTGATGGTAAAATGATCTTTCTGTACAAATATCACATAAAATTGTGGATTAAAATGGCTTCCTTTGCATTGGGCTGATAAAATGTAATGATCCTTGCACAGTTATTACATAAATAAGGTAAATGGTATTACCTGCCCGTTTTCAAAAGGATCACGTGTTGACGTTTTGAGCTCCGATTCCACACAAGTAATTTCTCCACACAGGTTGATGAAGACTTTTGCATCTGTCCCAGACCAGCTACTGCTTCCTGTATGGACGGAGCCCTTGTATTCCTGTTGGGGAAGAGCTGGAAGGTTCCACAACATCTAATTATTCTTTTTACTGCTACATGAAATTATCTTTATCACAACACGTAGTTGGTCGGACACAACGGTGTCAATTCGACTCACTTTCTTGGGCATTGTTTAATTTACCTTAGAAATAAGAGCTTTAGGAAAGTGAGACGAATACAACAAGCATTCTGAGTATTGCGCTGCAATACATGTCCCCTACCAAAGTTCAAAGTGCCATAACTTTGTCAAAAATGATCGAATATGCAAATTTATGCACGGTTGATGCTGGTTTTCAAACTTGATCTGAGGTATGCTGAGACACGTGTGTCACGCCTCGCCTCGTTGATAAGTCCGCAAGGTCACTTCGTGGAGCGGCCTGCACGTGTTGCACTGTGTGAATTATATAATTACCAACTCACGGTCTGAGGTACTAGCGATTCAAGAGATATCCATTTTGTTATGGCACATTGGAGAAGCCAATGCGAGGTTTCTTCTTCCTCAGCTTGTCACAACTCTGTCAAATGCGATCGAGTTTAAAAAGTCAGAATTTGACCAAATCTGTTTTATTCGTTTGTTAATATACCTCAGCTATTGACAAATCTTAAATTAGAATTTTATTTGAGGTTAAAATGACCGCGACAGGTCGTCTCCAACGATGCTTTCAGTCTGTACATGTGATAAATAATTAAAATCCGCACACCTGACGCCTCTTCTTCTTCACGCAATAACAACTTCTAGCTTCCAGACCGTACATCCAATCATCTTGAAATTTTGCACACTTGTTACTCTTCATGACTTCTACTATAGTATGAAGTTTCACGTCGATCAATAAAGCGATTCAAGAGATATCCATTTAAAAAAAAAAAATTTTTCGTTTAATTAAGGATATCTGCCAAACCACGTGCCCTATCGCAAATTCCAAAAGGACATTTTAGTAGACTGACATGCGGAACAGATCTGTGAAGTTTCCCCTCGATTGGATCAAAAATGAGGGAGGGGCTCGGTTTTAAAGGTTCATGCTGAAAAAACGTCATAACTCTGAAACCATGTGACGCATGACGTCATGCTCGCTGACTTTTTTTGTTCGTCATGGGTATGCGATTCTGCCTGCAAAGTTTGGCCTCGATCTGTTCAGCCGTTGCAGAGAAAAAGGGGTTTTCATGTTTTCACGAAAAACAATATGGCGCCCGAACCACGTGACCTGTGACGTCATAATTACCATTAAATTATTCTACAGACCGAGTCCCTCCTATGGTGAAAATTTGATCTCAATCGGTCCTATTATTGCAGAGAAAATCTTTTTTAAAGGAAATTAAAACTTAAAATGGCACTGACTTAAGGATCATCAGAATTATCACAATTCCCAAAGTTCAAAGTGCCATAACTTTGTTAAAAATGATCGAAACGTCGTGAAGTTCGAACTTGATCTGTAACTTATCATGAGGAAACCATGTGCCAAGTTTGAAATCATTAGCATTAAGCGTTTAGAAAAGAAGTCCGGAAAACTGTTCTTTGCGTGACGGACTGACGGACTGACTGACGGACTGACTGACGGACTGACTGACGGACTGACAGACTGACAGACTGACGGACTGACGGACTGATGGACTGACGGACTGACGGACTGACGGACGGAGGGACGGCGTGCAAACCTCTCGTCCCCTCCGGTGTACACCGGTAGGGGACTAATAACATCAAGGGGCAACAGCCTCTTACATACCTGGGGGGCAGAGGGAGATGCATCCACCAAATGGAGGGGGGCATATAATGCATCATCAAGAGGTGTGGGCCCAGACTAGATAGCCCTAGATTAGGTTTTCATCCCAGTCTGTCTGTGAGCAGGATATCTCATAAAAGTTATGGATGGGTTCGGACAAAATTTGGTGGACAGGTTGGGTGTGTGACAAGTTAGAATCGATTCGATTTTGGTGAAGATCTGAACATGGGTCCGGATTTGAGAATTTTTAAAATTCTGAAGTGATTCTTCACCATTGATGGATGGGACCAAAAACGACATGTAGCTTGATATCTGGTAAAGTTGGGGACAGAATATGACAAACATTTGGTGGATAACTTGGGAAGTTGACAAGAACAAGGGGATTAGATCTTTGTGTATGACAAGAAGGAATGTTCCCTCCCAGCAGGATAAGAAACATAAACTGTTTAGCCTGACGGAGGTGGAGGTGTGCACTCTACCGAGTGCTGTTTTAGTGTTACAGATGGAATCCTCTTCTCATTTGGAGAGGGATCATTGCCCCACTCACGCGAAGCGTAGTTAAGAAATTGGTTCACTCTGTCTGTCTGACTGTCCTTCTGTGTACAATTGTCAGTTTATTATTATCGAGGAACAATTTAATTTCAATTGAAAGTTACACGTATTTTGAACATGATTCAGAACATGAATCAGAAAGCAAACTTGCAACATTACTTTGTCTCTGAATTTGTCCCGACTGCACATGCGTCGAGAGGAGTGAGACTATTTTTTAAGCGGTGAAGCCGCTTCAATGTTTTGCCATATCTTTCCTTCCATCCGTCCAGCAAAAATGAAGAAGAACCTTTCTAACCCATCGTGATTAATTTGAAAGGATAAATAATTAGAAACGGTTCTAAAGGGTAATTCTAAAGGGTAATTCTAATGGGTTATAAAGTGTAATTGTAGAGGGTTCTAAAGGGTAATTCTAATGGGTTCTAAAGGATAATTGTAGATGGTTGTAAAGGGTAATTCTAATGGGTTCTAAAGGGTAATTCTAATGGGTTCTAAAGGGTCCATCTTCCTCATATGTGGTGATTTCAATTGTCACCATGCCAGTTGGCTGGGTGTGGGTACCTCTCTCACCAGCCATGGCTCTTCAGCAAAGGACTTCTGCGACTCACTGGGACTGACACAATCTGTCAATTTCCCGACCCGGATCTCAGTCAACGGAACATCTTCTCTTCTGGACTTGGTTATGACTAACTTCCCTGAAAATGTCTGCTGCTCTTCTTCTGCTCCGATCGGATCATCTGATCATGTCCTTGTTAAAGTGGACATCTCTCTGACCATCCTCAGGGAGCCTGCTCAGCGTCGACGAGTCTGGCATTTCACTCAGGCCAACTGGCACGGTCTTCAAGCAGCCATCAATCATCTGGACTGGTCTCCCATCTCTACCACCTCTGACATCAACTCATCCTGGGAATTCTTCCAAAGTAAATTGCTCTCTCTCATGCACAGATTTATCCCATCTCGTCTTCAGTTGTCATACCCTTCCTCCCGTCCATGGTACACGGAATCTTGTGGTGAGGCTGTTGCCCAGAAACAACTTGCCTTCGTCTCCTGGAAAGCAAATCCAACGGAAGGAAATCTCATTTCCTTTCACAAAGCCCGAAACAAGTGTGTGTCCACCCTCAGGAGAGCCAGGAAACAATATCTCTCCATTCTCAAGACCGAACTCTCTTATCTGTCTCCCTCTTCCAAATCCTGGTGGCGTCTGGTCAAATCCGTTTCTGGTGTTTGTTCCCCCTCCATCCCCTCCCTTACCTCAAACGGCTACACAGCTGACTCCGCACGTGAAAAAGCTGAATGCCTCAACTCTGTGTTTGCCTCTAAATCTTGTGTCCCAAACCCATCCCTCTCTGTACCCACCATACCCAGTCGTACCCTGCTGCTCCTGGACTCCGTGTCCTTTCCTCCTGACAAGGTGGAAAAGTTTCTGTCAACCCTCGACTCTGATTCTGCAACTGGACCCGACGGCATCAGCCCACGGGTCCTAAAATCCTGCTCTGCTGCTCTATCTCACCCTCTCTCTGTTCTCTTCACCCTCTCTTTTGCTCAAGGTCAACTGCCATCTGCTTGGAAATCAGCCAACATCACCGCTTTGCACAAAAAAGGTGCAAAAACAGATCCTAGCAACTACAGACCAATCAGCCTTCTCCCAATTATCAGCAAAGTCATGGAATCCATCATTGCTTCGGATATGAAATCTTTCCTCTTCTCCAATGGCTTGATCTCTGATCATCAATTTGGTTTCAGACCAGGTCACTCTACTCTGGACATGCTGCTTCTGCTGTCTCAACAATGGATGGAGGTCCTCAATGCCAAACAGGAAATTAGAGCTGTCTCCCTCGACATATCACGTGCCTTCGACACGGTCTGGCACCCCGCTCTGCTCACCAAACTCTCCTCCTTTGGTATCCATGGAAATCTCCACGCATGGCTGGCGGACTTCCTCTCTAGTCGTCGTCAACGTGTGGCCCTGAATGGGTTTCTCTCATCTCCTCTTCCTGTTCAGGCTGGAGTTCCCCAAGGCAGTGTTCTGGGCCCCGTGCTTTTTCTGGTCTTCATCAATGATCTCTCTGACTCTCTCGAAAATCCTCTCTATCTCTTTGCTGATGACTCCACTCTCTGCCGCTCCATTCCTCTTCCCTCAGATCGGCAGTCTGCTGCCTCCTCACTCTCTGAAGACCTGGACAAAATCACAGACTGGTCAAACAAGTGGAACATGTCTTTCAATCCTGACAAATCTCACACTCTTACTATGTCTCTCCGAAAAGATCGACTGGACAACCCTCCCATCTACTTTCTCAACAATCCTCTCCAAGAAGTTCTGTCGCTCAAGATTTTGGGTCTCACTATCTGCCATGATCTTTCTTGGGAAAACCACATTTCCAAGCTGGCCTCCAAAGCCAGTCGCCGACTGGGCATCCTCCGTCGTGCGAAGTCCTTCCTCGGCACACCTGAGCTCCTCACCACATACAAGGCTTTCATCCGCAGCTCAATGGAATACTGTTCTCCCCTATGGGCCGGTGCTCCTGCCTCACACCTAGCTCGGCTTCACGCTGTTGAAACCAAAGCTTTCAGAATTATTGGAATCTCCCGCGATGAAGCTATCTCTGAGGGCCTTTCACTCACTCACCGCAGGCAGGTAGGTGGTCTTTCTGTCTTCTACCGACTCCTCTCCGGCCTTGCACCCCCAGCTCTCTCTGTGCTCTGCCCCCCAAATATTCCTACAGGTCGCACAAGATCTGCCAGCAACCCTCTGATGGTTAAACTGCCGAAATCTCGGCTCTCTGCTCACCTTCACTCTTTCATTCCTCTTTTCTCCCGCCTCTGGAACAAACTCCCTCACTCCCTTCAATCCCACTCCTCCCTCCAGGTCTTTAAAACAGCTGTTCACCACCATCTCTTATCTTCCCCCATCCAAAACCTTGATCTTTTCTACCCCCGCTAATTCACCCCAGATCCACCTTGTTTGAAATTCCAACTTCTTTCCTGGAAGTCCTGGCAGTGTCCATATGTTTTATACCTCTCCCACCGCCCCCTTCCCATGCCCCCCCCCCCAAAGCCCTCGCCCTCTCTCAGATCTCTCGATGTCTCCATGTCTCTCGGTCCCTGCTCTCAAATGTTGTGTTTGTGTCCTTCCCCCTCTCTCCCCATCTTGTCTACCGCTCCCGATGTTATATGTTTTATGTGTCGGTTTGTCTTTCTGTGTGATTAATGTTCGCTCTTTCACGAGCCTCGATCTTGTATACAAAAAAAAAAAAAAAAAAAAAAAAAAAAGGGTAATTCTAAATGGTAATTCTAATGGGTTCTAAATGGTAGTTCTAATGAGTTCTAAAGGGTAATTCTAAATGGTAATTCTAAGGCATATTCTAGAGGATTCTAAAGGGTAATTCTAATGGGTTATAAAGTGTAATTGTAGAGGGTTCTAAATGGTAGTTCTAATGGGTTCTAAAGGGTAATTCCTTTTGTTCTAAAGGGTAATTCTAATGGGTTCTAAAGGGTAATTCTAATGGGTTATAAAGGGTAATTCTAAATGGTAATTCTAAATGGTAATTCCAGAGGGTGATTCTAGGGGGTTCTAAAGGGTAATTCAACTCAACGTCTCAATTTAAGCTCAACGTCTCAATTTAAGCTCAACGTCTCAATTTAAACTCAACGTCTATCTTTGTAAGATAATACAGAACACGGTATCTTTCTTCAAATTTAAACTCCGAGTGGTTAAAACAGCAACTATTTCCTGCATCGAGACGCACTTTGGGAATAACGCAAGATCGAAGCCAAAAAAAACGGTTCGTTTTCGATAAAATGACATGACACTCACGGCAAAACATTGAGCTAACCTTTTTGAAAGGTGTACAGTATTTTTATATTTAAGCATTTTTCATGAAACTGTAATCATGTACATTTGTGTTTGTAAAATTTTAACAATTTCTATTATATGAATCACGATCCGCCAGGAACCAAGCCCCCTTTTCCCATTGAAACACTGCCCCGACATTTGCAGATTTGACATTCGCAGCATTTTCCAGGAACGCATCCTCTCCAAATGTCGGGGGTCCGACAGTATTTAGAGAAAATATTACGGCATTTTACGTCATCAAGACCAATCAAACTCCAGCTCACAGACCCCACACATGTCCTTGTTTCTCAAGACCGCACGAAGTAAGGTGTTCTATGAACTCTCTAGTTTGTCATAGTTGTTGATGATAATCTCATACCCTTTCTGGTCCACCATGACCAGTTGTTAGCGTATTCTCGACCTGCAAATTTACCCTTGGCCATCACAGATTACTGCAGATTTTTGTGTGCAGCTGCAATTTTAAATTTGCTATAATACTGGCACACAAAGGCCTACCCTTTCAAAAGTTACCTCGGGATCTTGTTAACCTCCACTTACTCAATCGTGGCTTAAAATGTTGGCACCCCTGCACCTTTTTCAAATAACTCAAATTTCAAATAATTTTCAAATTCTCTAAAAATAAGTTGAAATTGACAAAAGTATTTGGTCTCAAGAATTCTTTTATTTCACTGTTAATATTACAGAACCTTTGTTTTTGATTCAGAACATAATATTTCCTTTTAAATCAGAAAATAAAAAGAAATGGCATTGACAAATTATTGACACCCTCGACTTAATATTTGGTAGCACGGCCTTTGGACAAAATAACTGCCATCAAGTACTTCCTATAGCCATGAATGAGCTTCTACACCTCTCTACTGGCAGTTTGTGCTACTCTTCTTGTGCAAACTGCTCCAGCTCTCCCAGATTTGAAGGGTGCCTTCTCGCAACTGCTGTTTTCAGGTCTCCCCACAGGTGTTCAATGGGATTTAGATCTGGACTCATTGCTGGCCACTTCAGAACAGTCCAGCGTTTTGTTTTGAACCATTCCTGGGTGCTTTTTGAACCATTCCTGGGTGCTTTTTGAAGTGTATTTTGGGTCATTGTCTTGCTGCAAGACCCATGACCTTCGACGGAGACCCAACTTTCTGATACTGGGTTGAACATTGCGCTCCAAAATGCCTTGGTAATCTCCTGATTTAATGATGCCATGCACACATTCAAGGTGTTCAAGGCACCTAGTGCCAGAGGCAGCACAGCAACCCCAAAACATCACTAAAACTCCTCCATGTTTGACTGTAGGGAAGGTGTTCTTTTCTTTGAAGGCTTCATTTTGTTTTCTGCAAACATAGAGATGATGTGCTTTACCAAAAATCTCTAATTTGGTCTCATCTGTCCACAGGACATTCTCCCTGAAGGATTTTGGCTTGTTAAGGTGTGTTTTGGAAAACTCCAGTCGGGCTTTCTTAAGTCTCTCTCTCAGGAGCAGTGGGGTCCTCCTGGGTCTCCTTTCATTGAGGTGGTGACAGATGGTGCGAGTTGAAACTGTCGCATCTTGTGTCTGACGGTCAGCTTGAATCTGTTTGGCAGTTGATCAAGGTGCCTTCTCCACCATTCGAACAATCCTTCGCTGCAATCTTCGATCAAGTTTTTTCTTGCGGCCACGTCCAGGGAGGTTGGCTACAGTGCCATGGTCCTTAAATTTCCTGATAACATTGCGTATAGTGGACAATGGAACATGAAGGTCTCTGGCGATGGACTTGTAGCCTTGAGATTGTCCATGCTTGGCTACAATCTTGTGTCTGACCTCCTCAGACAATTCTCTGATTTTCTTTCTTTTCTCCATGCTCACTGCGGTACACACAGTGACACAAAACAGCAGAATGACTCTTTTCTCTGTTCAAACTGGTTGAATGAGTGATTTTTATGTTGCAGCTACCTGAAACTCACCTCAGGTGAGTTCAATTCCAATGTAAAGGAGAATCACCTGCTTGAAATATAATTATTTCGAACAACTTCTGAAAGGTGCCAATAATATTGTCCGGGCCATTTTAGGATTTCTGTGTGGAATAAGCTAAGATTTCGTGATTTTTAAAGCTTTTTTGTTTTGTTCCACTACAAACCAAAGAAATGCAAATGTGGAAACTAAAAGATTTTTTAATTTCAACCGTTTTCTGGAATAAATGGTGCATTATTTGAAAAAGGTGCAAGGGTGGCAATAATTTTGGCCACGACTGAAGAAGATGTGAGCAGATGGGGCATGCTTAATCGATTGGGAATAAAACACCACACAGCATAAGTTTGGCGATACAGATAAAGAACATAAAAGTACAAGGTGTGTCCTTGAAATACTCATAGTAACTTAATGCTCAACATGTTGGATCCACGTATGAAACATAAGTCCTGACAAGCCAATTTTATCCAATTGCACTTGTCTTGCATTTTCACGATTTGCTCACATTTAGCATAATCTTTGTTCCAGCTGTTAGTTGCATGTTTGCGACCTTTCAAGTGCCCTTCACTCTTGGAACAAATTATGGGCCACGAAAAGCCATTTCAGTGGAACACTCAGGATGTGGTTTCAGAAATACTGCATTCAAAGTTGGAAATTATTTCCAAATGCTGAGTTGCACAATTTACATACTTTATAGGAGCCCAGAGCTTTTCGGTGCTCGTTAACATCATTTGTAGGAATTGAGGCCATTTCTGATAGACCAGGATGTTCCAGACTGCACTTCTCTTAAATGTGTCATTGGTTCGGGTGTTGTCATCGATTTAACAAGCATGGACAGTCTCCCTCAAGAGCAAGTTACTGAATCATCATAGCTCCAGGAATGGCATTACATGTCGTACTTGGTCGGAATTAGATGATGATAGAAATAAGCAACCAAATGAAAGGAAATGTGAAAAGAGCGAGTGACTATTTATGAAAAGAACACAAACTAGGATGGAACTCGATAGAGCGCACACCTCCACCAGGCTGAACAGTTTATGTTTTGTATCCACCGATGGGCCGGATCTGGATTCGGACCTGAACCTAAATCTAATCGGCTTGTTCTTGTCGCCTAACCAACCCATCCACCTCGTTTTGTCCGAACCGGTCCACAACTTTTTGAAATATCATGCCCTATCTCTCAATCGTTTTTGGTCCCATTTCTCAATGGTGAAGCGATCACTTAAACATTCTCTTATCCAGATCCGGATTCGTCTGTTCACCAAAATCGAACCAATTCGTCCTTGTCACACACCCAGCTAGTCCATCAAATTTCTTTCAAATCCGTCGATAATGTTTTGGGATATCCTGCTCACAGACAAACAGACAGACAAACAAACAGACAGACAGGGGTGAAAACATAATCTCTATCCATCTTTAGTGGCGGAGGTAATTATGAAATGAATCTATACGATAAGGAGAGTCTGTCTATCTGTCTGTCTGTCGCTATTTGGCTCAGAGATGGCTGAACGGATCCTCAGCAAACTTTCAGAGGTTCACCTGTGAGTGTCTGGTAGTGTTTTGGGCAAAATAATTGAAAAGTTTGAAAAAAAGTTCAAATTTTTGGGGGGATTTTTTTTTTTTTTGCTCTATAGTGCCAAACAGGTTGAGATGGTTTGGTCATGTGTTGAGGAAGGATGAAAGTGACTGGTTGAGAAGAGTGATGGAAATGAATGTAGAAGGAAGTGGAGGACGGGGAAGACCGAGAAAGACTTGGCTAAAGGTGGTCGAAGAAGAAATGCGGGTAAGGGGGTTATAACAAGGGGAGATGCAGAAAATAGGGCAAAATGGAGAAGATTGTCATGGGGCCCGCAAGGCTAACCCCCGCTCTAGCAGGGAAAATGGCCTTAAAATGCATGTTGTTGTTGTTGTTGTTGTTGTTGTTGTATGGTGCCTAATACTTTGTAGCTATGTGAAATATAGTAGTAAATGATCCCTGACCACATTCCATAGTGGGTGTGTGTTGCAAACTGTTTTAGGCATCCACAAAAGGAAAAAATATATATATTTTTTTCAAAATGTCAACAACAAGATTAGAATACCACCGGGCAATGCCGGGTCCTCCTGCTAGTACTCCATACGCACAGAACACTATTACCATCATCATCAATGTACCAAACACTTTACAGAGTATCAATGCTAATGAAGCAGTTCCTGAGCAAGGTTTGGGTTATTTTGGGTGGTTTGCCAATGCCTTGTCAGCAGTAGAGTTGGGGCAGGAATTTGCAATTTGTCCAGGGTGCCAGTGATAGCTCACCGACTCTTCGTGAAGGACACCGTGGGATCGTTAACGTCCGCTAACTAATGTTAGCAGATGGGACGCCCAGTTTCACATCCATTTGATGGACGGCACACACATTGATGAATCGCCCTGCCTGGGAAACACAGGGCTGACAGTTTATAGGCGGGTTGGGATTCAAACCCAGACTGGACAGCTTTGGGGCGACTAGGCCATCCTGTGAGCCACAGAATAACACTATAAGGCAGGAAAATGGTGTACAATTATGCAACAATCATCAAATTATCACCAAAATTGGACGAACTTATGAGAATAGGAAATGCAAAATTAGCTCAAACTTTTACCAGCAAAGACTACAGCTTGGAATGAAGGAAAGGACTTCATGGGTTTTGGTGAAGGCCTCAAGTTTATTCTGATTTTCATTTCCCACTTTGCCATTCTGTTACGAATTCCGGGTTTATGGGGGTTACAATTCAGGTCCTTTCTTATTAATGTATATTCTATTAAAGGTTGTTGTGATTAAAGGGTCAGGAGCCCTTCTGGGAAAAACGAGACCGGAAACGGGATCGTGAAGAAGAGGAGGAGGAGAAGAAAAAGGGCGGCCATCTTAAGCTTCGAGAGCTCCGACGCGAGTGGAGGCGATCGTTACCTACTTTGGAACGGAGTTGGAAAAGCCCGTCTGGCGAGAGGAGTTACCTGTGCAGGGTGATTGATTGCCGGTTACGTGTCAAGGTGCCGTGTGGTCCTGGAAGGAACCAAGCGTCCGGCGCTGTTCGCCTCGACGCCTACGAGGGCGTGTACGGGTCGCACCTTGGGCCTGGCGCGCGAAAGAGATTGGAAGGAGACGGTTGAGAGTTGAGACTGGAGCTCGAGACCGAGCCGCCGAACGTGAAGGACAAGGGAACCGTGCCTCTGTGAACCGAAGTCCGCGCGTCAGGAGAGCGCCGGATTACTGTGGAACCTGCGAAGTCGGGTATCCTCGCTGAGGTTGTCGAGTATCCTCACTCCCAGCCCCGGATTGGAATCGGACCTAGATTCCCCGATCGCTGGATCGACTCGACGTCACCTGGGAGGCGTGCAGGAATCGGACATTGCTTCCCCGATCGCTGGATCGACTCGACGTCACCTGGGAGGCGTGCAGAGACATTGGGGGCAAGGGCCGTGAGTGTTGCCAACACTGTTGTGGGTTAAGGTGGCGCCACCTATACTATAGATAAGGATTGTATGGAAGTGCTGTAAACGCATTGTGATTCCTGTGCGGGATTTGGGAATATATTGGGGTTTGTTCGTAACCCTTGGTGTGGACTCGTTATTGATTGACTTATTTTCACCCAAGGACCACACATATTTCTGCCGGGGCTCCCCTCGAGGTTGACCCCGTAACAGAATTGGGGGCTCGTCCAAATTACAATTTGCGGATTCGCAATTGGGTCTACGTCCGGGATCTATAAAATTTTCGAAATTTTAGTCCGGGAAAGAATTCCCAAGAGTGGGAACTTTTCCAACGTTCCCAAAATTGTTTTGCTCTTTCGACAAAACAACAACAACAAAAAAAACAAACAAACAAAAAAAAACAATAGCAATAATAGTGATACTGTTGCTTTTCTTTGTTGGAAATTTCTGGGGTGAAGGTTAACAGGTGTTACCAGTAGTCACCATGGCGTTTGTGGCACAGAACTTTGCGGTAACCCCTAGTGAGGCACAGTTCCGAGCATTACTAAAATCGGACCTCTTGAAATTGGCCAAACATTTTAACTTGGAGGTCCGAACTAATTTGAGGAAGGCAGAGTTGCAGACCATGGTGATACAGTCTATGGTGGGATTAGGAACATGGGACGAGTTAGCCTGGGAGTGGCTACCCGAAGACCCAGAAGACGTTGAGCTCCGGAAACTGGAGTTGCAATTACGGAGCCAGGAACGGATCAAAGAAGAAGAAAGGAAAGCAGAAAAGGAAAGAGCAGAAGAAGAAAGGAAAGCAGAAAAGGAAAGAGCAGAAGAAGAAAAGAAAGCAGAAAAGGAAAGAGCAGAAGAAGAAAGGAAAGCAGAAAAGGAAAGATCAGAAGAGGAAAGGAAAGCAGAAGAGAGGAGAGAAGAGAAACAAGCAGAGGAAAGGAGAGTGGAACGAGAACTCCAGGAAAGGTTAGAAGGGAGAAAAGCAGAGGAGAGGAGAGCTGCAAGGGAACTCGAAGCAGAGGAGAGAAAAGCCGAAAGGGAATTAAAGGAACGTGACATGGCGCTTCAGCAAGAAATTAAATTCAAGGAGCTGGAGTTAATGAGAGAACGGGGAGAGGTACCACCCTTGCTGACTGGGCCGACAACTAGCCAGAACACCTGGAAGGTGGGCAGACATGTGAGGCTGGTTCCACCCTTCAGTGAAAAGGAAGTCGCTAAATTTTTTCCACACTTTGAGAAAGTCGCTCGACAGTTAAACTGGCCGGAGGAGGCCTGGACCATACTAGTGCAAAGTGTGCTGGTGGGTAAAGCTCAAGATATTTATTCGGCGCTACCAATGGACCAATGTGCAGATTATGAGGTAGTGAAGAAGCACATTCTCAAAGCGTATGAGTTGGTTCCTGAAGCTTACCGGCAAAAATTCAGGAATGCCAGGAAGAGGGAGAGTGAGACCCATGTGGAGTTTGCCAGAGTGAAAGAAAACATGTTTGATCGGTGGTGTGAGTCAAAAGGAGTCGGGAACGACTTCGAAGCATTGCGTGACTTGATCCTGGTGGAGGAATTTCAACAGGGTGTCCACGAGGACATCAAAGTGTACCTGCAGGAAAATAAAGTACCAAAGTTGTGGGACGCAGCCACCATGGCAGATGATTATGCCTTAACACACCGGATAGGGGTCCACAAACCTAACTCCTCGCCTAGACTTCAGCAGGGGAGTTATGGAACAACCGGTGCGGAGAACGACAATACATGGCGGCGGCCTCGAGAGGATTATGGGGACAACTCTGATACCCCAACTGTTCGAAATCAGGGGGCTACGGGCCCAAGACAAACTTATTTCCTGGGGGGCCCGAGGCAGACCACGAGTTTTTCCTCCGGGCCTACTTGTGCCTTTTGCAAAAAACCTGGACACTTGATGTCCAGTTGTTACCTCATGAAAAGGGACAACCCAGAGTGGAGTCCGGCTAGTACAACTCCGAATGCGATGGCAAACGTAAGAAATCGCCCACAGAAGAGTTACCAACCATTTATTTATGAGGGGTTTGTCTCACTAGAGGGAGACTTGACTAACCCAAGACCTGTTAGGGTATTGAGGGACACAGGAGCCCATCAATCCTTAATGCTTGAAGGCATTTTGCCATTGTCAAAGAGTACAGCAACTGGTGATAGTGTTCGGTTGCAAGGGATCGGTGGCTGTGTTAGGGTGCCACTTCATGTCATCCATTTGGAATCCGATTTGGTGTCAGGACCGGTCACCATCGGTTTACAAGCCACGCTTCCTGTAGAGGGAGTATCTGTGGTTATCGGGAATGATTTGGCCGGGGGTCAGGTTTATGGTAACCCGGGGGTTGGTAAAGAGCCCAGCAAGGAAAATAACACCACACCAGCTCGGGATGGCGACAAACGTACCAAGTTATTTGTAGGGGGACTGAACTTCAAAACAAAGGAAGCAGTTCTGACCTCTGTCTTCAACAGATATGGGCCGCTGGTGGAAGTGCAGTTGGTAAAAGACAGGGAAACGCAACGGTCAAGAGGGTTCGGCTTTGTCACGTTTGCAAGCACAAAAGACGCCAGAGAGGCAGAGAAGAATTGGAATGGTAAGGATTTGGAGGGTCGGACCATAACAGTAGGGAAGGCATTTCATAGGCGTCGAGAGGTCTACAGAAGAGGACAACTTGGCGGTAGTTTTGGTGTTGGCAGCAGCCGATATTACTGTGGAGGCTCCCAGAGTTACGGCACCTCCCGAAAGAATGATTGTCAGAGCACTGGCCGAGAAGGAGACCGCCAGTCAGGTAACGGCTGGGACAAGGGGTCCCACCGTAACTGTTAGGAGTCCGGAGAAGTTGAAGCACTATATACGGTGGAGCTGCCGAGCCTGGGCTCCTACACGGACTAACCGTGAACGCCACGTTCTTAAAGGCGTCCAGGTAGTGAACTTTCCTGCACGGACTAACCGTGAACTCCACGTTCTTAAAGGCGTCCATGTAATGAACCTTCCTCCCCGGACTAACCGTGAACTCCACATTCTTTAAGGCGTCCATGTAGTGAGTACTCAGCTGGGCCTCCCGAAAAAGTGCTATCGAGTTGTGTAACTTTGGGGCTTTGGTCACCACCCCTTAACCGTCATCCAAGAGAAACTAGAAGTTGTTGACGCTTGGTCCAGAGGGAATTACCTTTGGAATCTCTGGGGGTTTGTTGCTTTATTTTTGAGATGTGATAATTGTGCCCGGGGGGAACTGATGATTTGGGGTGTGAGTTATTTTGGTTTGTTTATCAAAGTTGGCCTGCAAAGAAAGTTTTCGCGGTGTTCAAACTTTCTTTCTTGAAGGGGGGAAATGTTACGAATTCCGGGTTTATGGGGGTTACAATTCAGGTCCTTTCTTATTAATGTATATTCTATTAAAGGTTGTTGTGATTAAAGGGTCAGGAGCCCTTCTGGGAAAAACGAGACCGGAAACGGGATCGTGAAGAAGAGGAGGAGGAGAAGAAAAAGGGCGGCCATCTTAAGCTTCGAGAGCTCCGACGCGAGCGGAGGCGATCGTTACCTACTTTGGAACGGAGTTGGAAAAGCCCGTCTGGCGAGAGGAGTTACCTGTGCGGGGTGATTGATTGCCGGTTACGTGTCAAGGTGCCGTGTGGTCCTGGAAAGAACCAAGCACCCAGCACTGTTCGCCTCGACGCCTACGAGGGCGTGTATGGGTCGCACCTTGGGCCTGGCGCACGAAAGAGATTGGAAGGAGATGGTTGAGAGTTGAGACTGGAGCTCGAGACCGAGCCGCCGAACGTGAAGGACAAGGGAACCGTGCCTCTGTGAACCGAAGTCCGTGCGTCAGGAGAGCGCCGGATTACTGCGGAACCTGCGAAGTCGGGTATCCTCGCTGAGGTTGTCGAGTATCCTCACTCCCAGCCCCGGATTGGAATCGGACCTAGATTCCCCGATCGCTGGATCGACTCGACGTCACCTGGGAGGCGTGCAGGAATCGGACATTGCTACCCCGATCGCTGGTTCGACTCGACGTCACCTGGGAGACGTGCAGAGACATTGGGGGCAAGGGCCGTGAGTGTTGCCAACACTGTTGTGGGTTAAGGTGGCGCCACCTATACTATAGATAAGGATTGTATGGAAGTGCTGTAAACGCATTGTGATTCCTGTGCGGGATTTGGGAATATATTGGGGTTTGTTCGTAACCCTTGGTGTGGACTCGTTATTGATTGACTTATTTTCACCCAAGGACCATACATCTTTCTGCCGGGGCTCCCCTCGAGGTTGACCCCTTAACAGTTCATTCATAATTATCGTTGATTATTGACTCTCCCAATTACAAAATGACCTTTGATTACTTTAACGATAATATGATCAACTATATTTTGGAAACTACGTTCAACGATCCATAACATTTGATGAAAGCATAAAATTCAATGAAACGAGCTTGAAGACCATAATTACGTCAAAGTCGAATTAGGTCTCCAAATGGACTTGCCCTGTGGCCCAAAAGGTCCTCTTGCCTAGTGTAATATAATTGCTTTTCTACGTTTTTTAAGCAGTGGAGATTAAACAAAATTCAGGTCGATGATATGGAGAGATGTCTGGTTCAAGATCAGAGGATTATTGTCCTTTAACTATTGTTGTGGTGGGCTGGCAACATGGTCTTGAGATACGCACACTCGCAACCCAACCCGGCTAAAACCTGTCATTGCTGAAAAATAAAAAAGCGAAAACCAAAGCTTTCAGAATCATTGGAATCTCCCGCGATGAAGCTAACTCCGAGGGCCTTTCACTCACTCACCGCAGGCAGGTTGGTGGTCTTTCCGTCTTCTACCGACTCCTCTCCGGCCTAGCTACCCCAGCTCTCTCTGTGCTCTGTCCCCCAAATATTCCTACAGGTCGCACAAGATCTGCCAGCAACCCTCTTATGGTTAAACTGCCAAAATCAAGACTCTCTGCTCACCTTCACTCTTTCATTCCTCTTTTCTCGCGCCTCTGGAACAAACTCCCACACTCCCTTCAATCCCACTCCTCCCTCTAGGTCTTTTAAACAGCTGTTCACCATCATCTCTTATCTTCCCCCATCTAAAACCTTGATCTTTTCTACCCCCGCTAATTCACCCCAGATCCACTTTTTCGAAATTCCAACTTCTTTCCTGGAAGTCCTTGCAGTGTCCATATGTTTTATACCTCTTCCACCTCCCCCCAAGCCCTCTCCCTCCCACAGATCTCTCGATGTCCCTGCTCTCAAATGTTGTGTTTGTGTGCTTCCCCCTCTCTCCCCATCTTGTCTACCGCTCCCCTTATTATATGTTGTATGTGTCTGTTTGATGTTTTGTGTGATTCATGTTAGCTCTTTCACGAGCCTCGATCTTGTATTCAAAAAAAATAAAAATTGTGCTGTTTCACAGGCAGGGTGATTCATCAATATGTGTGCCGTCCCTCGGATGGACCTCAAACTGGACATCACATCTGCCAGTTTTTGTTGGTGGATGTTAAAGACCCCACGGTGTCCTCAAAGTGAGGGTGAGCTATCGACTGCGCTCTGAACAAATTACAAACCCCTGCCCTAACAACTGGGAAGCCAATGGTAAACCAACTAGTGTGACCCTTGCCAACAACGCACCAATAAATGGTCGACCAAGATGAGCCAGAAACAGACAGCTGGTCTCTGACACATTCCCCGACAGTCCGCAGAAATTCCAACGATGCTGCCACAATTTCGAGAAGATCCATGAAACATTGATCTGCCAGCACAATGGAGTTCTCCTACATTATGGACGAGTTGTGTGAGATTTCCAACATGAAGCATTCCCGCAGTGGATAATTGTCTGTCGAGGAACCACTGAGTAGCCGCCAGGCTCCCTTGATTTGACACCGTGATTTTCCATTGTAGAGCATTATCGTTGATGCTCAAAAGAAAAAAAACCCTTGTGATGTGAATCACTTGATCTTAATTGAATGAGTTTTACATCGTTCCACAATCTGTCACTCTGTGGTTGATCGTTGTCAAATGTTTGTGAATGAAGAAGGCAAGCAAATCGAACACTTCCTTTGTTTTATTTTTCATCCATTGTCGGAAAAAAATGTGGAAAATGGTAGGACAACCTTTCGGTGTGCTTACCTACCTCTGAGCTGTCTAACCTAGGTTTGAATCTCAGCCTAAGCTATAAACTGTCAACCTGGTGTTTCACAGGCAGGGAAACATCAATGTGTATCAGATGGACGTTAAACCGGGGCGTCCCATCTGCTAGCATTAGTTGGTGGACGTTATAGATCCCACGGTGTCCTTTATAATTGAGGAGTAGACGAGCTATCACTGAAGCCCTGGTCAAGGCTATTTCCTGAACAAGGCAAAGCTATTCCCCCCCACCCCCCTCCACTTCCCGTGTCTCCTCCCCCCAAGCCCTCTCCCTCCCACAGATCTCCCGATGTCCCTGCTCTCAAATGCTGTACTTCTGTGCGTCCCTCTCTCTCCCCATCTTGTCTCCCGCTCCCTTTATCTTATGTTTTATGTGTGAGTTTGTCTTTTTGTGATTAATGTTAGCTCTTACCAGAGCCTCGATCTTATATACAAAAACAAACAAACAAACAAACAAAAAAACTGCAAATTGCTGCCCTGACTGCTCTTCTGGTCTGGTCTTCATGGAGGTTCCTTGACAACAGCGCACACTGCTTGCTATCTTGGAGGGTAGTTGTCATTGGTGCACAGCTTCTGCACCACGAACAAATTCATCAAGTTATTCGCATGTTTCACGTGAACCGCACTCTCACCGTTTGCTAAGTTGTGCCGTTGTGTTGTGTGACGTACACTTATTTTGGTGAAAATGAACACGGCCATCTTGGTAAATGTACTTTCGGGCCACTCTGTATTACATGTTTGGTGAAGATGTTGGGTGCCATTTATTACCTCCGCTAACAAAGGTGGATGGAGCTTTTGTTTTCACCACTGTCTGTCTGTCCGTTTGTGAACAAGATATCTCAAAAGGTTGTGGACAGATTCGGACGAAATTTGTGGACAGGCTGTGTGTGTGACAAGGACTAATCGATTCGATTTTGGTGAAGATCTGAATATGGATTCGGATATGAGAATTATTTAATTGTTTTTTAAAAGTGATTATTCACCAATGGGAGATCGGGCCAAAACGATACATAGCAGGATTTCTCAAAAGGTTGTGGATGGATTTGGACGAACTTGGTGGAGAGGTTGGGTGTCTGACAAGGACTAATCGATTCGATTTTGGTGAAGATCTGAATATGGATTCGGATATGAGAATTATTTAATTGTTTTTTAAAGTGATTATTCACCAATGGGAGATCGGGCCAAAACGATACATAGCAGGATTTCTCAAAAGGTTGTGGACGGATTTGGACGAACTTGGTGGAGAGGTTGGGTGTCTGACAAGGACGATTCGTTTCGATTTTGGTGAAGATCTGAATATGGATTCGGATATGAGAATTATTTAATTGATTTTTTAAGTGATTATTCACCAATGGGAGATCGGGCCAAAACGATACATAGCAGGATTTCTCAAAAGGTTGTGGACGGATTTGGACGAACTTGGTGGAGAGGTTGGGTGTCTGACAAGGACGATTCGTTTCGATTTTAGTGAAGATCTGAATATGGATTCGGATATCAGAATTATTTAATTGTTTTTTAAAAGTAATTCTTCACCATTGAGTGATATAGTGTAGCAGCATAGCAAACCTGTTGTGCATTTTGTGATACAAGCACCAAATTTGGCACAAATGTACATTAATATGTTGCGAACATTTTCAGATATTGGGCCACTTGAAATTCCGTAATTTTTTTTTTCAAATTTTTTCAAATTTCGTAATTTCAAATTTTTCGGGTGACACCGTCACAATTTCGGTCTTCGAGGCCGGCCGATATAGTGGGGCGGCTTAGCCCAATTATTCAAAAGAATTGTGCATTTTGTGATACAAGCACCAGATTTGGCACAAATGTACATTAATATGTTGCGAACATTGTGTGGTCAGCAATGAAGACGAGAGTTTGAATTACATGTATGCAAAAGACCTTGTGAACCAGTGAAGCAAATACACGGGTAAGCATGAATTAAATCTAGGGCATGATATAATTTCCATGATGTTTACCTCAACACTCAATGGTGGAAGGAGGTAATGTTTTGATCCCAGCTTGTCTGTATGTCTGTTTGTCTGTTAGTCCACAAAATTCCAGACAAAGCTTGTAGTAGTGGTAGTTGTAGTGGTAGTGGTGATAACAGAAATTGTTATATAGAACTGAACTTATATTATTATTATATGCAGAAAATAACTTCATTTCTATATGCCCTGCAGTGGACAGGTTAATTGGTTTATGCACTGAAGGGGTCACCCTGGTGTGCACTGCTGTGTTCTGCCTCACTGAGTTGTTCAGGTATGATGTACTCAGCACAAGCTTCCGGTCGGCCCGGAGGTGGGGGTGCGGGGCCTGTCACGGAACGTCAAAACAAACGGCCTGCCGGGGCCGCCCAAAAGTCGGACGTGAGGGGCGCGTCCACTAATGGAACGCCTCTCGCTTCCCAGATCGAGGGCCACGTGGTCAGGAGAACCTCGTCCCTTCCGGTCACACTTTGCCTATCGGCCGGCCTCGAAGACCGAAATTGTGACGGTGTCACCCGAAAAATTTGAAATTACGAAATTTGAAAAAATTTGAAAAAAAAAATTACGGAATTTCAAGTGGCCCAATATCTGAAAATGTTCGCAACATATTAATGTACATTTGTGCCAAATTTGGTGCTTGTATCACAAAATGCACAATTCTTTTGAATATTTGGGCTAAGCCGCCCCACTAAAATGGCATCATTCCAATCATTATACTATAGTCCTAATACACTACATGACCAAAAGTATGCGGACATCCCTTCTAATTAGTGCATTCGGCTATTTCAACCACACCCATTGCTGACAGGTATATATAATCAAGCACACAGCCATGCAATCTCCATAGACAAACATTGGCAGTAGAATGGGCCATACTGAAGAGCTCAGTGACTTTCTCGTGGCACCGTCTTAGGATGCCACCTTTCCAACAAGTCAGCTTGTCAAATTTCTGCCCTGTTAGAGCTGCCACGGTCAACTGTAAGTGCTGTTATTGTGAAGTGAAACGTCTAGGAACAACAACAGCTCGGCCACGAAGTGGTAGGCCACACAAGCTCACAGAACGGGACCGCCGAGTGCTGAAGCGTGTAAAAATCATCTGTCCTCGGTTGCAACACTCACTACGGAGTTCCAAACTTCCTCTGGAAGCAACGTCAGCACAACAACTGTTCGTCGGGAGCTTCATGAAATGGGTTTCCATGGCCGAGGAGCTGCGCGCAAGCCTAAGATCACCATGTGCAATACCAAGCGTCGGCTGGAGTGGTGTAAAGCTCACCGCCATTGGACTCTGGAGCAGTGGAAACGCGTTCTCTGGAGTGATGAATCACGCTTCACCATCTGGCATTCCGACGGACAAATCTGGGTTTTGCGGATGCCAGGAGAATGCAACTGCCTGAATGCATAGTGCCAACTGTAAAGTTTGGTGGAGGAGGAATAATGGTCTGGGGCTGTTTTTAATGGTTCGGGCTTGGCCCCTTAGTTCAAGTGAAGGGAAATCTTAACGCTACAGCATACAATGACATTGGCACGCAATCAGGCAGGTTGGTGGTCTTTCTGTCTTCTACCGACCCCTCTTCGGCCTATCCCCCCCCCCCCCCCCCCCAGCTCTGTCTGTGCTCTGTCCCCCAAATACTCCGACAAGTCGCACAAGATCAGCCATCAACCCTCTTATGGATAAACTGCCAAAATCAAGACTCTCTGCTCACCTTCACTCTTTCATTCCTCTTTTCTCCCACGTCTGGCACAAACTTCCTCACTCTCTTCAATCCCACTCCTCCCTCCAAGTTTTTAAAACAGCTGTTCACCACCATCTCTTATCCTCCCCCTTCCAAAACCTTGATCTTTTCTACCCCCGTTAATTCACCCCAGATCCACTTTTTTGAAATACCGACTTCTTTCCTGGAAGTCCTAGCAGTGTCCATGTGTTTTACACCTCTCCCACCCCCCTTCCCACGCCTCCTCCCCCCAAGCCCTCTCCCTCCCACAGATCTCCCGATGTCCTTGCTCTCAAATGTGCTTGTGTGCTTCCCCCTCTCTCCCCATCTTGTCTCCCGCTCCCTTTGTTATATGTTTTATGTGTCCGTTTGTTTTTTTGTGATTAATGTAGCTCTTACACGAGCCTCGATCTTTTATACAAAATTTTTTTTTTGAATTCTAGGCGATTGTGTGCTTCCAACTATGTGGCAACAGTTTGGGGAACGCCCTCTCCTGTTTCAGCATGACAATGCCACAGTGCACAAAGCGAGGTCCATATTGATGGACCAACACCCAACATCACCCAAGAACCCAACACCTTTGGGATGAATTGGAACGCCGACAGCAAGCCAGGCCTAATCGCCCAACATCAGTGCCCGACCTCACTAATGCTCTTGTGGCTGAATGGAAGCAAATCCCCGCAGCAATGTTCTATCATCTAGTGGAAAGCCTTCCAAGAAGAGTGGAGGCTGTTATAGCAGCAAAGGAGGGGGAACAACTCCATATTAATGTCCATGAATTTGGAATGAGATGAGTGATGTTCGGGTGTCCACATACTTTTGGTCAAGTAGTATCTAAGAAAATACGATCACGGCTGTATTGAGATATTATCAAATCAGCCCATTGTCGTCATCTCTTCTCTTCTGGATTCATTTTGTGAATCAGGTTTGTGACGATCGCATTTCAAAATCATAATTTTATTGAGTAACTTATGAAACCTCCTACCTACCCGACGACACCAACTGGGACCCCAAAATGTTACAAAAAATAAAAGACTGAAAAAGACATATCTAAAAGCTCAGAGGGAGTTTGTGAAAAAGCGTGTTTGTTTTTATTTTATTTTATTTTTTGTATACAAGATCGAGGCTCGTGTAAGAGCTAACATTGATCACAAAAAGACAAACTGACACATAAAACATATGATATGTTAGTGATACTGCAGGCATTTGGAGAAACGTTTTGTGGTGAGACGAGACAAAAATTGAACTTTTTAGTCTAAATTCAAATCGCTACGTCTGGCGCAAGCCTAACACTGCACATCACCCAGTTAACGCCATCCATACTGTCAAGCACATGGTGGTGGCAGCATCATGTTATGGGGATGATTTTCATCAGCACGGACTGGCAAGTTTGTCAGGATAAAAGGGATAATGGATGGTGCAAAGTACAGGAGAATCCTTGATGAAAACCTGTTTGAGTCGGCCATGAATCTGAAACTGGGTAGGAGATTCATATTTCCACAGGACAATGATCTGGAACAATGATCTGAAAGCTACACTGGAGTGGCTGAAAAAGAAGAAAATAAATGTTCTTGAGTGGCCCAGTCAAAGTCCTGATATGAACCCAATTGAACATTTATGGTGAGACTTAAAGATTGCAGTCCATCGACGATGCCCATCAAACTTGGCAGAACGAGAGCAATTTTCACATGAACAATGGGCGAACATTTCACCATCTCACTGTGCAAAGCTGGTAGAGACCTATTACCCAGAAAGACTCATCAGTCATTGCTGCAAAAGGTGCTTCCACCAAGTACTGACCTAAGAGGCCGAATACTTTTGCAACCAGTGAATTTTGATCTGTACATGCTTTTTGCAGGTATTTCTGACATGTAACCTCTTTCAAATGTAAGTGTTTAGTTTGATCTCTTCAGTTATGAAAAAAGTTAATTTGGAAAAATTGTTTCTACATAATTCGTAATTCATCTAAATGGGGCATTATTGGTAGGGGGTGAATAATTTTGCAGGCCACTGTATATATGGATTAGAAATCAAAAACAATGTTTTGAGAAAGCTAACCTTTTGTTATTCTATAGTATTCTTCTAATCGATATTTGTTTGTCGATTACTTTATCGATGTGTTTTTGGTCCATCATTACTTGCGTACACCACAGTGCATTCTTTTCATCAATTCACACATGTCAGTATGACGTCATCTTCTCTTGCGTTCGAAGAAGTTTTGAATTGTGATATGCAGGTCGTGGACAAAAAATTGAAACATCAATGTAAATTCACCATGTGCGGCCAGTATGGCCTGTATGCACCGCAGCATAGAGACGGCCAGCATCTGGAATTCTGCAGGAGGGATGCGGCACCATTCTTGCATGAGAAAGTCAATCAACTCACACCCGTTTGATGGAGATCTAAAATGCTGTCTCAGACGTCGTTCCAGAATATCCCATAAATGCTTGATTGGGTTTAGATCTGGTGACTGAGAAGGCCATGACATGTGGATAATATCAGTATCATTCTCATAAAACCGTTGGGCGATCACACGTGCTCTGTTAATGGGGGGAATTGGAAAGTCTCCTCTTGCACCCAAGCCAGCCATAATTATAGGCAACCAGGCCTGGGCAGCAATTTTATACATAACCCTAAGGATGCGAGGAAGTTATTTCCTTAACACATGGGGCCACACCTATGTGGAAGCCGTTGCTTGGTGTCCCTCATTTATTCAGGTGTTTCCTTTTTTTGTCCACTACCTGCACATATCACAGGTCTCACAATAAACCCCGTTTTACTCACCATTTATTTAGTAAAATTACTTCAGATGATTTTTTTAAAATTTCAGCACTTATAAATTTGTTTCGTAATTCTAAGTCATTCTATCAGGCACTTCTTGTGTACTCAAAGGTGGGTGACAGCAGGGGCAGCTAAGCTCGGCAATTTCCAAAGGGAGCTAAACTAGACCATTTCCTAAACAAAGCGATTATAAAAAAGAAAATTTTATGGTACAAAGTTATTTGAGACTAGCGAGGTACCCATGCTATGCACGGGTGAGAGCCCGAAATATATTTTAACAACTTTTGAGAAATCTTATAAAAACTGCCACCCACTTTAGGACAGTGCAGCGACCCCAAAAGCTGCGCACCCGTGAATGAGTTTACATACGGAGAGAGCAGCTTCATATGGGTGGAATCTTAAAATCATAATTGTATTGAGAAATTTACAAAACCTCCCACCCACCTAAAGGTGGAGATAAAGCGGCGTCGTTCCTTGGTAGAGATGAGCTGAGCTGAACCAGAACACCAATTTTCATACTACTCACTTATGCTACTGATTTTGCTGCTGTGAATCCAATACTTTCTGCATTGACCATCTGCTGCAATATTTCCACTGCGGCCTGTGCTCCTTACCCTTCCTCAATGGTTCCACTCTGGTCTGTGCTCTTCTGCTGTGATCACTCCACTACAGCTTGTGATACTCTTCCCTGAGATGCTGCTTGCGTCCTGCTTAACAATGATGTCCTGAAATTTGTAAATATCCCTAACCTTGCACCGTACAGGAGGAGGACTGTGTGAAAGCGTATTTCCGTATGGACAATGTACTCATCGATGACAGAAGAATTCACGTCGATTTCAGTCAGTCTGTGGCTCGACTTCGGCATCAACCCCTTTCAGGTAAGCTGTCCTTATTTTACTGCTGAACTTTGCGTTCCTTCGTTACTGCTGAGCTCTTCCTCATGCCTTACTATTCTTTTCCATCAGGGAGTGGAACCACAAAGGAAAGAGACGAAAACGTGAAGGTAGCAACAAGATATGAAAGAGAGTCTTTCTCCACAAAATATCCACTGCTGCACTCCAGGTGTAGAAAAAGTTGATTGTGCAAAGCAATTTCTAAATCTCTGTGCTCTACTTGCTTTACATTCAAATGATTGCTCAGAAGTATTTTAAAGCATACAATTTTTTGGTTTCCTGTGCTTGATCGAGTGGAAAAAAAATAGTTGTAGGAGTGATCTTCAACTAATATTTTGTATTACATAAATTAATGTTGATTGATTGATTGATTGCGACAATGTTTTGACTGCAGTGTTCTGTGCTAATAGTTTGAGAATGCAAGGAAAATCGGAAGCATCTCGCGATTCTACGTTTGTCATTTGCATCATTATCTTTGCAGTGAAAGTGAAGATGGTGAATAACAGAAGCTTGCTGCAAAAGGTCAGCTGAAGAGGGATGGAATCCGCGATCATGATATGAGCGACGCCCAGCGAGATTGTATTAGACAGAGGTGCACCAGTCGTATTCAAGAGAGGGATATTGGTCATGATCGTGATGGAGAGATGGATGATGGCAGAGATCTGGATCATAAGAGGGACATTGGTCAACATCTAGGCCATGAGAGGGGCATTGGACGCGATCAGGATTGTGAGAGAGATAATGGTTGTGGTCAAAATCTAGAGAGGGATGATGATTTGGATCGAGAGGGCAATGTTGGTCGAAAGAGGGATGTTGGTCATGATCAGGAGCGAGAGAAGGTCGCTGGTCGCAATCGGGATCTAGAGAGGGATGATGATTTGGATCGAGAGAGCAATGTTGGTCGAAAGAGGGATGTTGGTCATGATCAGGAGCGAGAGAGGCTCGCTGGTCGCAATCGGGATCTCGAGAGGGATGATGATTTGGATCGAGAGAGCAATGTTGGTCGAAAGAGGGATGTTGGTCATGATCAGGAGCGAGAGAGGCTCGCTGGTCGCAATCGGGATCTCGAGAGGGATGATGATTTGGATCGAGAGAGCAATGTTGGTCGAAAGAGGGATGTTGGTCATGATCAGGAGCGAGAGAAGGTCGCTGGTCGCAATCGGGATCTAGAGAGGGATGATGATTTGGATCGAGAGAGCAATGTTGGTCGAAAGAGGGATGTTGGTCATGATCAGGAGCGAGAGAGGCTCGCTGGTCGCAATCGGGATCTAGAGAGGGATGATGATTTGGATCGAGAGAGCAATGTTGGTCGTGATTGGGATCAAAAGGGGGATGCTCGTCGTGATCGAGAGAGGGACGTTGGTCGCAATCGTGATCAAGATAGGGACGTTGGTCGCAATCGTGATCAAGAGAGGGACGTTGACCACGATCGGGATCGAGAGAAAACACACGACATGTGTCGAAAAAGTCAAGAAAATGCAGTTGAAAGCAAAACGAGGGAATATAAAAAGGAGAGGAGAAAAGTAACTGAAACGGAAATAGGGAAATGGAAAGAGAAGTACAGTCGGAGTGAGGAGGCAGAAAGATTGACATTGAAAAGAGGTAACAGTGAAATGGAAATGGGAATTAAGAGTGATAAGACGAAAGGGGAGGGAAAGAGAGAGGAAAAACATTGGAGAAGAAAATAATCGTTTCGAAAAATATTTGAAACTGCAGGGTGGGGGTGTGATGTTGCCTGCAGTGAAGATTCTGTATTTTCTCTCGTGTGAAATAAAATAATGATATTTCAAATAATTTTCTTGATTATTGGAAACTTGATTCACTCTTGCATTGAAGTTGTCACTTCTTCATATATGCTTATTAATATTGTTACGTTTGTTGGGGGTAGATAAAAGAATACAGCATGCTAATTGGGGGTAGTAAAAGAATAATAAAAAATTAAAAAAATCTAGAAATGTGCCAGTCAGCCTGAGTGACTTGGTTATGACGAACTTCCCTGCAAATGTTTGCTGTTCTTCTGCTCAATTCGGTTCATCTGATCATTTCCTTGTTAAAGTGGACGTCTCTCTGGCCATTCTCAGAGAGCCTCCTCAGCATCGACGAGTCTGGCATTTCACTCAGGCCGACTGGCATGGTCTTCAAGCAGCCATTAATCATCTGGACTGGTCTGCCATCTCTACTGCCTCTGACGTCAACTCATCCTGGGAATTCTTTCAAAGAAAATTGCTCTCGCTCATGCACAGATTTATCCCATCTCATCTTCAGTTGTCATACCCTTCCTCCCATCCATGGTACACGGAATCTTGTGGTGAGGCAGTTGCCCTGAAACAACTTGCCTTCGCCTCCTGGAAGGCAAATCCAATGGAAGGCAATCTCTTTTCCTTTCACAAAGCCCGGAACAAGTGTGTGTCTACCCTCTTGTGATATACAAGAGGAGAGCCAGGAAACAATATCTCTCTACTCTCAAGACTGAACTCTCAAACCTGTCTCCATACTCCAAATCCTGGTGGCGTCTGGTCAAATCTGTATCTGGTGTTTGTTCCCCTTCCATCCCCTCCCTTACCTCAAATGGCTACACATCTGACTCCACATGTGAAAAAGCTGAATGCCCCAACTCTGTGTTTGCCTCAAAATCTTGTGTACCAAACCCATCTCTCTCTATACCCACCTTACCCAGTTGTACCCAGCTGCTCCTGGACTCTGTGTCCTTCTCTCCTGACAAGGTGGAGAAGTTTCTGTCAAACCTCGACTCTGAATCTGAAACTGGACCAGACGGCATCAGCCCACGGGTCCTAAAATCCTGTTCTGCCACTATATCTCACCCTCTCTCTGTTCTCTTCACCTTCTCTTTTGCTCAAGGTCATCTGCCATCATCTTGGAAATCAGTAAACATTACCGCTTGACATAAAAAAGGTGCAAAAACAGCTCCTTGCAACTACAGACCAATCAGCCTTTTCCCAATCATCAGCAAGGTCATGGTATCCATCATCGCTTCTGATATCAAATCCTTCCTCTTCTCCAATGGCTTGATCTCTGATCATCAATTTGGATTCAGACCAGGTTATTCTACTCTGGACATGCTGCTTCAGCTGTCTCAACAATGAATGGAGGTCCTCAACGCCAAACAGGAAATCAGAGCTGTCTCCCTTGACATATCTCGTGCCTTCGAAACGGTCTGGCACCCCGCTCTGCTCACCAAACTCTCCTCCTATGGTATCCATGGAAATCTCCACGCATGGCTTGCGGTCTTCCTTTCCGGTCGCAGTCAATGTGTGGCCCTGAATGGAATTCTCTCATCTCCCCTTCCTGTTCAGGCTGGAGTTATTCAAGGCAGTGTTCTGGGCCCTGTGCTTTTTTTGGTATCCATCAATGATCTTTCTGACTCTCTGGAAAATCCTCTCTATCTCTTTGCTGATGACTCCACTCTCTGACCCTCCATATCTCCACCCTCAGATCGGCAGGCAGCAGCCTCTTCACTCTCTGCAGACCTGGACAAAATCACAAACTGGTCAAACAAGTGGAACATGTCTTTCAATCCTGACAAATCTCACACTCTCACTATGTCTCTCCGAAAAGACCGACTGGACAACCCTCCCATCTACCTTCTCAACAATCCTCTCCAAGAAGTTCTGTCACTCAAGCTTTTGGGTCTCACTATCTGCCAAGATCTTTCTTGGGAAAACCACATTTCCAAGCTGGCCTCCAAAGCCAGTCGACGACTGGGGCATCCTCCGTCATGCGAAGTCCTTCCTTGGCACACCTGAGATCCTCACCACATACAAGGCTTTCATCCGCAGCTCAATGGAATACTGTTCTCCTCTCTGGGCCGGTGCTCCTGCCTCACACCTAGCTCAGATTCAGGCTGTTGAAACCAAAGCTTTCAGAGTCATTGGAATCTCCCGAGATGAAGCTAACTCTGAGGGCCTTTCACTCACTCACCGCAGGCAGGTTGGTGGTCTTTCTGTCTTCTGCCGACTCATCTCCGGCCTTGCTCCCGCAGCTCTGTCTGTGCTCTTTCCCCCAAATATTCCTACAGGTTGCACAAAATCTGCCAGCAACCCTCTTCTGGTGAAACTGCCAAAATCAAGACTCTCTGCTCACCTTCACACTTTCATTCCTCTTTTCTCCCTCCTCTGGAACAAACTCCCTCACTCTCTTCAATCCCACTCCTCCCTCCCGGTCTTTAAAACAGCTGTTCACCACCATCTCTTATCTTCCCCCATCCAAAACCTTGATCTTTTCTACCCCCACTAATTCACCCCAGATCCACCTTGTTTGAAATTCCAACTTCTTTCCTGGAAGTCTTGGCAGTGTCCATATGTTTTATACCTCTCCCACCCCCCCCCTTCCCATGCCTCCCCCCCCAAAGCCCTCTCCCTCCCACAGTTCTCTCGATGTCTCCATGTCTCTCGGTCCCTGCTCTCAAATGTTGTGTTTGTGTCCTTCCCCCTCTCTCCCCATCTTGTCTACCGCTCCCGATGTTATTTGTTTTGTGTGTCTGTTTGTCTTTCTGTGTGATTAATGTTCGCTCTTTCACGAGCCTCGATCTTGTATACAAAAAACCCCCCCCAAAAAACAAAAAAAAACCCAATAGGCTTCCTGTCTCAAAAAAAAAAGATGGAGCTCAACTAAAGAACCTAAAAAATGAATGTTGGAACGTGGAGGAGAAACATGCCATTTACAACTGTAAAGTCTATTCAAGACAAGAACAGTGAGGGTTGGCTGGTAGGGGATCTAGATTCATGGACCAGTTGAAGACCAGATTGACCACCAGAGCAGAGACGGCAACATCCAACAAATTAGAAAGAGTTGCGTTAACAGCAAATACATTCCTAAATTAAAATAAAATAAAAGAGCTAGCAGTGAAGGCCAGAACAGGATGGGAGCCGAACACTCGTCAGGCTAGACTGAGTGATGGTGGAAAAGAGACCACAATGGATCGCAGGGAAGGGCTTCGTGACGAAGCAAGGGTTTGGAATGCGAAGCGTCACTGGGCAGCCAGCGAAGGCGAGGTGAGACAGAGGGGGAGGAGACACAGAATCACTATAATGTGGAGGGGGGAGGGGGGGACAGGGTGAAAACACCGACACAGTTGGAGGGGATGAAAACGAGAATGGCACATGACAACAGGCAGAAGGATGGAGCGGGACAGAGAGGTGAAGAGGAAGGTGAGGATGATGAAGACCAGCAAAGATTGGAAGAAGAGCTGGCAAATAAATTTAGCGGAGATGAGATTGATAGTGGAGACAGAAGGATGGTGTTCTTTGGGTGTGCTGTGTTGTGTTTGTGCCAAACGTAACATTTACCATTTAGGACAAAAAGTTCCATCTTGGTTTCGTCAGACAACAACATTTTTTTCCACTTGGCTTCAGAATCTCTGGAGTTGTTTTTTGCATACCTCAAACAGGACTCAAGGTAGGCTTTTTTGAGTAATGGCTTCCTTCTTGCCACCCTACCGTACAGGCCAGACTTGTGGAGTGCTTTGAATATTGTTGTCACATACACACAGTGAATAGCCTTTGCTATAAAGGCCTGTAGCTCTTTCCAAGTTGCCATTGGCCTCCTGGTGGCCTCTCTGATCAGTCTCCTCCTTGCTTGGTCATCCAGTTTGGAGGGACGACCTGATGTAGGCAAGGTCTTGGTGGTGCCATACGCCTTCCACTTATTAATTATTGCCTTGACTGCTCTCCAAGGGATATTCAAGGCCTTTGAAATATTTTTATACCCATCCCCTGATCTGTGCCTTTCCACAACTTTATCCTGGAAATCTTTTGAATGCCCCTTGGTGCTCATCTATCTATAATTCCAGTAATCTCTGTGTGTATGTTTGTATGTTTGTATGTTTGTATGTTTGTATGTCTGTGACCGCTGTTTCTCGACAACCACGGGTCCGATATACTTTAAACTTGCCAGGTATATTGCTGGGGACCCGAGGATGTGCCTTTTCAAGGTTTGAAATTAATCGGACAAGTAGTTACCGAGCTATGGCGATTTAGCCGTTCGCCGTTCGCTTTGGCGTTGCGAATGGACCAAACCATTTCATGTAAATAGAGGGGGGGGGGGGGGGGTTCTGTGGTCGTTGCGAATGGACCAAACCATTTCATGTAAATAGAGGGGGGGATTGTCACTGTACTCGCAAGCCGTTCGCCGTTCGCTTTGGCGTTGCGAATGGACCAAAACATTTCATGAACCAAACCATTTCATGTAAATAGAGGGGGGGGGGATTGTCACCGTACTCGCACCCACGTACCCACGTACCCACGTACGGGCATTGCACCCACGTACGGGCATGCCCTAGTGGTTTTAATGGCCGAAGCATTTTTATAATCAAAAAAGGGTAAAAAAAAAAAAAAAAACATCAAAACATCAAACTGGAAATCAAAGCTGGAGCAAAAATTTTCCCTCTTCCACCAACGCCAAAATCAAGACCTTCACTCCTTCACTCCTCTTTTTTCCCACCTCTGGAACAAACTCACTCACTCTCTTCAATCCCTCTCCTCCCTCCAGGTCTTTAAAACAGCTGTTCACCACCATCTCTTATCTTCCCCCATCCAAAACCTTGATCCTTTCTGCCCCCGTTAATACACCCCATATCTGCCTCTTTGAATGCCCAACTTCTTTCCTGAAATTCCTAGTTGTGTTCATTTGCTTTATACCGTGTACCACTCCCTCCTCCCCCAGTCCTCCCCCTTCCACAGATCTATCGACGTCCTTGTTCTCTTCTGTTGTTGTGCTTGTGTGCTTCCCTCTCTCCCCCCTCCCTTCATTGTATGTTTGTGCATGTTTTCATGTTCAATGTGTTAGCTCTTACACGAGCCTGGATTCTGGATACAAAAGAAAAAGAAAAAAAAAGCCACAATCAAAAACAAATAAATCAAGAACAATGATCAAACAAGTAAATACACAACAAATCCAAAACAACCCAATCCCCCCGGCTCATCCCACCCCCAGCACCAGCACGGGACCCAGGGCTGGGACCTGGGAGGCGTCCTCGCGGAATTGGGAGTGGATAGGGGAGAGGTTGGCAGGAGGCTTATGCAGCCATTTCTCAATTTCTGCCTCCAAAGTAATTTGAGGGTCGGGGCAGCTCTTTCTCGCCTCCTGAGGTCCGTCTCCCTAAGCTCCTCAGGAGTTTCCCCTTATAAATGGGCCAGGAGCCTTCCCCTTATTTCGACCCCTCCTCCTGCGTTTCTTCACCTGCCAGCCACATGCGTCAATGTCCTCAGTCTGAGGAGGTGTTTCCCAACCTTCCTCCCCTCATCGAGGGTTCGGCCTCCTGCAATCCCGCATCTACATGCTGTGCCACAGTATCCTCTTTCACCTTTTCCCAAACACTGGAGAGGGAGCACACCAATGGAACCCCTGCCTCCACCATTTGGTTGTGCTCTGTCTTGGCCGAGGGGACCGCAGCGTCCACCACTTTATCTCCCACCTTCTCCCACTTCCTCCACCTCCCATCCTCTTTTACTTCGGGATAAACCGTGGTGAGCTGTTGGCGTCAACAAAATGAGGCAACCAGTACTTAACATCAAAATCAGAAACATTCTCATTGCAGAGGTGGACCGTCACGACCCTCACATGGTCAAAGAGGGCCTCGAATGCCCAGTTAGCCAGATACCCAGCTGACCGAGCAGCAGTTCACCTCACCCAAAACTCGACATGTCTCCCAGAAGACTGTAAAGACACATCAAATCCACGGGCCAAGGAGATGTTTTAAATTAATTTTCTGAAATTTGTAGAATTCGTTTTTGACTTGGAAGTTCTGGGTTACAATTGTGACTTGGAAGTTCTGGGTTATGTGATCGTCCATGTACTGTTTATCCATGTACTGTTTAGATTTTGTTGATTTGCGTGTGATATGATTTAACGGATGTTTATATGAATCGTTTAAAATAAAAAAAAGCCTTCAATTTCTGATATTTTACCTTTTCATTTGGGCCTCCCAATTAGAGTCCCGCCCGTAGGGCGGGCACTGTTGCTAGTCAAATTGAATTTGATCATCTGAAGAATGAGGTGTCGGAAACATCTCTTCTCCACAACTATCAGCTAGAGGAGCCAGTCTACCTCCAATGTGTTGCCAGTCTTCAAGGCCTTGGTGCAGCATTGCTTCAGGCCCATCAAAACCAGCTGAAGCCAGCGGCGTATGCAAGCAAAACTCTAACAGATAATGAACAACGTTACGCTTGCATTGAACGTGAGCTATTGGCCATCGTGTTTGGCATTGAACGTTTCCATAACTACCTGTATGGTCGGAGTTTCATTGTGCTCACCGATCATAAACCGTTGTTGATGATCATTAACAAGCCATTGATTGCTGCCCCACCGAGATTGTAACGAATGCTTGTCAGACTCCAAGGGTATAACTTTACAACAGAGTACCGTCCTGGGGCAGACAATCAGCTTGCCGATGGCCTATTCCGCATTCCTCGCCCACTCAATACAATGACAATTGACTTGGACCTGCGTGTTGACTTGGTCCGTTTCTCTTCTGAGAAGTTGTCTCAGCTGCAGCAGGAAACACTTCGTGATTCTGACCTGAGTCAACTTCGAGACTTTATTATCAATGGATGGCCAGACCATCTGAAGCACCTCCCAGAGGCTCTCAGGACATACTGGAGTTTTCGGGATGAGCTGTCAATTGAAAATGGTGTAATTCTTAAAGGAGAGAGAGTCGTTATACCTAAGAGTGTGACAAACGACATTCTGCAGAAACTGCACTCAGCCCATTTTGGACATGAGAAAACTAAATACTGGTGAAGGATACTGTGTACTGGTATAACGTTAACAAGGACATTGATCGGCTAGTTGAATGCTGTCCGACCTGCCAACGACACCGGAAATCTCAGCTGCCTGAACCACATCAACATGACATTCCACTCAGACCATGGAGCAAAGTCGGATGTGACCTGTTCTATTTTGATGCAGCTCAGTGGATTGTCATCGCAGATTATTATTCCAAATTTCCTTGTTTCCAATCTGTCCAAGTCTGCTCCCAGTCGCACGACTATTGCGACCTTGGGACAGATTTTTTCTGAGTTCGGAATTCCTGATATGTTTATGAGTGATAATGGTCCTCATTTCTCCAGTGCAGAATTTCGTTCATTTGCTGGGAAATGGAATGTTGACCACGTCACTTCATCCCCAACATACCCAAAATATAATGGATTCATGCCAAGTCGAGACAGTGAAATCCATCCTCCGCAAATCAAAAAGTGCGGGAAACGATTTTCATCTGGCACTGATATCTTGGTGGTCCACCCTGGTGATCTACAACTTGGCAAGTCCTGCTCAACTGCTAATGGGCAGAAAAATCAAATCGCTGGTACCGACCAGAATCACCAACGTGCACGACGATGACAACCTCATCCAGGAGGAGCTGGAGAGGCGCCGCCACTTACAAAAGCTCTACCACGATAGGCATGCTCGGACACATGAAATGTCGGGCCTATACCCTGGACAGCGAGTTCTCTCCTCAGAACCACAACACCCATTGTTGGGAGCCGGCCATGGTTCTCGGCATGTCTGAAGAGCGACGGTCATATTTGCTCGCATCACTAAATGGTCAAACACTCCGACGCGACCGAATTCACATTCAGGAGCTCCCGGCGTGTGATGCGGTGCCCCATCGATCTTCGAGCCAAAACAAGCGTTCTGAAGCCACAGTGAGTGGGAACAGCGAACCATCTGCAAGGTCTGGTAATGAACCTGTGAATCATGACTGTGACGTCACTTGTGCGACCACAGCAGAGATGGTTCATCAATCTCCCCAGCGTTCTGCCAGTTTTAGTCACATGTTACCGCCGTCACAGAACCTGACACCTGTCCATACGAGGTCTGGCCGACCTGTGAAAGCGCCATGCCGTCTTGATCTATAAAACACTTTGCTTATCTGATGTTTGCATTTATACACTTTGGTTATCTCGTGTTAACTGCTCTGGGTTACTGGTGTGGTGTTGTAATGATCTAATGACAGTGCAGACATGTAATGGTGTTGCACGGGTTTGCTGTTTTTATTTTATTACTTTTCTTGTTGTGGGAAAGGGAGATGTGATGGTTACATCAGTTGTGTGGAACCGGAAGTGCTTGCTCGCGTTTTGGAGTATGAAGGTGGAGTTCCGGGTCGGGGGGCAGGCGGTGTGTGTACGGGGTGTGTACGGGGTCTTCGACATGAACCTGATTCCGGGTCCTGTTATAAATGATTGTTCTCTTTGACATCGCCCCGTGATCTATTCTACATCAGAACCTTATAATTCTGGCGTTCAAAATGTCGATGTGCCAAGATTTAAACTGTTCCAATCGTCGAGAAGTTTCCCGACAGAACTCGTCTTTTTATCCATCCCTGACGCACGAAAAGGTCGTCAACGATCAACGTGTTTTGTGGTTTAAATATCTCGGAACAACCAAATTAAACATCAAAACGTGTGTTCATTCAAAATATCGTGTTGTTTACGAAGATCATTTCGAGCCATGAACGTTCGTATTTGGGAACGAACTACCTGGGAAACAAAGCTCGGAAATTGCTGAAACACGACCCCGTACCGACATTTACCGGGGGAATGTCATCCATGTTGATTTGAAGCCACGCCCAGATTGTTACGTGTTGATTTGAAGCCACGCCCAAGCCAGGCCCAGTGTTACGTGTTGATTTGAAGCCACGCCCAAGCCAGTCCCAGAGTGTCACGTGTTGATTGGAAGCCACGCCCAAAGTGTCACGTGTTGATTTAAAGCCACGCCCAAGCCAGGCCCAAAGTGTCACGTGTTGATTTGAATCAAGAAACGTTTCGACCTGATGAGATGCTATGCTGACATCATTTTCAACACAAATGTGTACAAGGAGGAATCGGTGAAAGCAATGGAAAGGATGCACAGAGGGTGGGTAGACAAGTTACTTGTACAAGGCGAAAACACCAAAAACCAGCAGATCGGAAATAGTTATTGACAAATGACGACAACAAAGAACAACTTGTGCAAGTCACATGTGATTCTTGGGGCAATGGTTCTACAGAACGACTACAAGGCCCAAAGGACATGCATATCTGTGAAGGTTACGGATCCAGGTTCACATCTGAGGATGGGAAAACAACAATCAGGAAAAACAGGTTGAAGTTCCAACATCGACACAAGAAGAGACTAACACAAGGATTATATGGTATTGCTTGTTTGCAGAGAAGCATGGTTACAAGAACATACAAGTGAGAAGTCCAGAATATGATATATTTTTCATCATCCTGCGCCACATCAACAAACCTGAAGGTATTACAATTTTGTTTGATACTGGTACAGGAAACAATCAGAACCGATTCAACACGACGGAATTTGCACAGGCCGACACACAGGAAAACCGGGCAGTGCTTCAAACTCTCCATGCATACGGTGATTGTGACACAACTAGCGCATTTGAGGGGAAAGGGAAAGTCAAGCCCATCAAAACTCTGGAGACGATGCCAAGGTTTGTGTGCTCAAGTGTTTGTTTGACTTTTGTGTTTGACTCAAGTGTTTGTGTGCTTTCCCTTCTCTTGTCTTCCGCTCCCTCTTTTTATATATTTTGTTTGTCTGATTGACTTGTTTGTGAAATAAATGTCAGCTCTTTCACGAGCCTCGATTCAGTATACAAAAAAAAATTAAAAAAAATTACACAATGTATAGCTTGAATTGTTCTATACTAGGGCATGCCCGTACTATATATATGCCCGTACTATATATCTATCTAAAATTATATCCCCCCCCCCCTCTATTTACATGAAATGGTTTGGTTCATTCGCAACGCCAAAGCGAACGGCGAACGGCTTGCGAGTACAGTGACAATCCCCCCCCTCTATTTACATGAATGGTTTGCTCCATTCGCAACGACCACAGAACCCCCCCCTCATGCAATGGTTTGGTCCAAAGCGAACGGCTTCCGGAGTTTGGTAAAGCAATCGCCATCGCGTGCACAAACGCGCAGGAAAGCGAATGAATCGCAAATTCGTTTTTATTAGTGATACGAATTGAATTGGGAGAAATTGGGAGATGAATGAATTGGGAGAAATAATGCGCATAAGAAATCGAATTACGTACCGTAATGGCGGTCAGCTCGTAACGCGCTCAGCTCCGCTCGTCTCACATCGGCCACGCCTACGCAACAAAGCGTTCTGTGATTGGATGCCGGAAAGCGTGCTGCCGGACAGTCGTCACTGTCCGGAAGTTCGCAAATCGCAGTTAGGATGAATCGTTTTAATTTAATCGCAGTTTGAATTCGTTTTAAAACATAGTTTAACGGCAACATAGTTTTCCAACGTGAAATAAATGAATACGCTGTCAAATGTGCCGTCCGAGGCAGAGTCTGATCGCCACGTTCGGCACACGTGATAGCTCGCTGCTCTCTGATTGGTTGAAGCGTTTTTTGGACATAGCTCGGTAAGTAATTGTCCGATTAATATGAAACCTTGAAAAGGCACATCCTCGGGTCCCCAGCAATATACCTGGCAAGTTTCAAGTATATCGGACCCGTGGTTGTCGAGAAACAGCGGTCACAGACACACAGACACACAGACACACAGACACACAGACAGACACACAGAGATTGCTGGCATTATAGATAGATAATGCAATTTATAGTTTGTATTGATATTAATAACACAATGTTTAGCTTGTATTGTTCTATATAATACAATTTATAGTTTGTATTGATATTAATAACACAATGTATAGCTTGTATTGTTCTATATAATACAATTTATAGTTTGTATTGATATTAATAACACAATGTATAGCTTGAATTGTTCTATATAATACAATTTATAGTTTGTATTGATATTAATAACACAATGTTTAGCTTGTATTGTTCTATATAATACAATTTATAGTTTGTATTGATATTAATAACACAATGTATAGCTTGTATTGTTCTATATAATACAATTTATAGTTTGTATTGATATTAATAACACAATGTATAGCTTGTATTGTTCTATATAATGCAATTTATAGTTTGTATTGATATTAATAACACAATGTATCGCTTGTATTGTTCTATATAATGCAATTCATAGTTTGTATTGATATTAATAACACAATGTATAGCTTGTATTGTTCTATATAATGCAATTTATAGTTTGTATTGATATTAATAGCACAATGTACAGCTTGTATTGTTCCAAATCGTACAATGTTGGTTTGTGGATGTGCATTTTACGTTAAATTGTTTTCCATCTGCACGCTGCAACCCACAAACATGTCCTTTATTATTACAAAAAGAAATAATACCTGAAAACAATCAACAATTTCACAACGAAAGAGCAAATAGAGCTGAAGCATAATTCCCACAAGTTTCATATGAAACTAGAACGGCACTCGCTAGAGCGCATACCTCCGCCAGGCTGAACAGTTTACTTTTTGTATCCCAATGATAGACCGGGTCTGGATTCGGACCTGAACCCAAATCTAATCTGCTTGTTCTCGTCACCGAATCAACTCGTCCACCAAGTTTAGTCATAACTCGTCCATAACCTTTTGAGATATCCTGCTATGTATCGTTTTTGGCCCCATCTCTCAATGGTGAAGAATCACTTTAAAAATTGTACTGTTCAAATCCAGATCTTCACCAAAATCGAATCATTTCATCCTCGTCACATACGCCACCTCTCTGCCAAATTTCGTCCGAATACATCCACAACTCTTTTAGATATTTTGTTCACAGACAGACAGACATACAAACAAACAAACAAACAAACAGACAGACAGACAGGGGTGAAAACATAACCTCCATCCATCTTCACGGGCGGAGGTGGGAAGTATCATGTTTGTGTTGATGTTTTAACAACTACTTCCTGAACATTCATAAAAACAAATGTCTTCTCATTAAAAAAACACACATATGGAGAGATGGAAAAACATTGATGACTTTGTGATCACATCTTAAAGATGTTTCTACAAACATTCTTCACGATAACGTTTAGCAAGGAAAACAACCATGGTGAATGGGAAGAGAGCGAGAACATTGATGGTGATTGCTGCAATGAGAGCAGGTCCGCATCCGGAGAATGGTGATGGGTCGTTGGTCTCTTCCACCGTTGTGGATCCGTTTTGGTTTCCTATAATCATAAAACCCATCAGGATAACAATCATGGAAGATGCGGTAACTAAACCAAGGATAAACTGCACTAAATGGTAAATCAATGGTAATAATAAAACACCATACCTGTTCAACTTTTTACCAAATAAACAATTATTACCTGATATTATTCATCTTAGAAAAAATATTGTTCACTCCCAAAATACTTCGCTATCAGGACTTCTCATTTTAAACAAGAAAAAGAGCAATCAGAGATTGCAAACCCTCGCCAGGATGTATTTTCAGTGGTTTTTAAGGCTTTAGTGTGAAACAAATATGGCGGCCAAACCACGTGACCGATGACGTCATCATTATTTGTTTTCTAAACTAATTTCTTCCTTGATGCTCAAGAAATTTCATCTTGATTGGATGAAGTTTTGTACTTGTCGAATTATGACGTCATAATGGAAGCACCGATGACATCATCATCAACATATTTTATTCCCCATGGAGAGTTCTTTACAATGAGCCATGTCTCAATTTTTTCTATTCAGCACTTTCGGAGATATGGAGATGCAAAGTTTTTCGGTTTTTCCAAGATGGCGGCTAAACCACGTGACCCATGACGTCATAATTATCATCAAAATATTCTACAGGTGGAGTTGCCCTATGGTGAAAATTTCCTGTCAATCGGACCAAGTGTTGCAGAGAAAATCATATTTATTCTGTGCAGACAGACAGACAGACAAACAAACAAACGGACTCAAATGCAATACCCGCTCCTCTGGCGAGGGTAACTTGGAAAAGGAAATTATAAGAGAGAGAGAAGGTGTTGCCACTTTCAGGGTAATTATGAACAAAGATGGTTTCTTATAATGAAGAACCTTAATAGAGCATGATCACTGGGTGGTAATGATCAGCGAGTTACATCTTACCAGGTGTGAATGAAAGCACAGAGAGGACCTGCTGTGTCCAAGTTCCATCCTCTCCGGGACCAATCAGGCACCAGTATCTCTCGAGTTCATCCCTCGGTACACCAAATGGAGGCAGCAAGCAGTGGGAGCTTTCTGGACAGGAATCCTGTCCAGGTTCCAGCATTCCATGGTTTTTCTGTTCACTCTTCCCCAGACAGGAGGTAAGGATGTCTGCCTGTGTTCCGGCCACTGCGATCACCTGTTCGTGGCATTCAGTACTTCGAAACATCCACAGCAGTGAGAACTTGTTACTGTTTGGCTTTTGTATCTCACAAGAGAGGAGAGGAATTCCCCTGAGAGGGTTGGGAACTACAATGGGAAACAAGGAAATTACAATCGTTATTTCCACCAATAACATCTTTCCCAAAATGCTTTGAAAAACGGCATCAAATTCCCGAATGAGAATCCACAAAACGCACCGGTTGGTTTCTTCGGTTCTCTGTCATCCAAAGGGTCACATGACCTGGGAATCTGAAATTAAATAATAGAGAGGGAGCAACAACACCCAGATGTGGTGAAGTGATGGAAAATACAAGTTATTGATATTGTAAAAGGCAAACAAGAATTAGTACATGAAACAGATTCGGTTTCTCCTCTCCCTCTCCCATCTGTCCTTCTCCAGCACCACCGGTTGAACTGTTTACAAAACCCGCACCCTCTCCAAACCGAATGTTTACATTGCTCTGAGGATGTGCACTGCCTATAGAAAGTCTACACCCCCTTTCTAATTTTTCATCTCTTGTTGCCTCTCAGCCTGGAATGAAAATGCATTAAATCAGACCTTTTCCTCCTTTATTTACACATCGTACCCCAGAACTTCCAAGTCAAAAACGAATTCCACAAATTTCAGAAAATTAATTAAAAATGCAAAATTAGAATATCTTGGTTGGACAAGTGTCCACCCCCCCCCCCCCCCCCTTATAATAGCAATTGTAAATTATCTGAGATGTAACAAATCAACTTCAAAATCACACACCAAGTTAATTACCTTCCACCTGTGTTAAATTGCAGTGATTCTGATTATTTCAGAATAAAATCCGCTGTTCCTGTAGGTTTCCTGTGCTGGGTTGTGCATTTTACAGCCCAGTTTTTGTTGTGGTGAGCAGGGGGCAAGGGAGGGGTGCTTTGGTGTCCACCTTGAGCACCTTGACAGCTTTGTTGTGTTTGGCCTGCGTGTTTTTCTTTATTTTCCCATCTTGTCTGCATGTTATTTTCCTTTTTTGACCTTGTTTGTCCTGCGTGTCTTTCTTTATTTTCCCGTCTTGTCTGCATGTTATTTTCCTTTCTTGTCTGCATGTTATTTTCCCGTCTTGTCTGCATGTTATTTTCCTTTCTTCACCTTCTTTGTCCTGCGTATTTTTTTTTATTTTCCCGTCTTGTCTGCATGTTGTTTTCCTTTTTTGACCTTGTTTGTCCTGCGTGTCTTTCTTTATTTTCCTGTCTTGTCTGCATGTTGTTTTCCTTTTTTGACCTTGTTTGTCCTGCGTGTCTTTCTTTATTTTCCCGTCTTGTCTGCATGTTATTTTCCTTTCTTGACCTTCTTTGTCCTGCGTATTTTTATTTATTTTTCTGTCTTGTCTGCATGTTATTTTCCTTTCTTGACCTTGTTTGTCCTGTGTGTTTTTCATTATTTTTCTGTCTTGTCTGCATGTTATTTTCCTTGCTTGACCTTGTTTGTGCTGTGTGTTTTTCTTTATTTTCCTGTCTTTTCTGCATGTTATTTTCCTTTCTTGACCTTGTTTGTCCTTTGACCTTGACAAGGTCTTTCAGAGTTGCAGGTCTCCAAGGTGTGTGTGTGTGTGTGTGTGTGTGTGTGTTTGTGTGTGTGTGTGTGTGTGTGTGTGTGTGTGTGTGTGTGTGTGTGTGTGTGTGTGTGTGTGTGTGTGTGTCCCACCTCCATTACGAAAAAAAAAAAAAAATTACAAAAAAGTAATTACGATCTTTGCACAGTGATTCATTCAATTTCTAAATTCACTTCATTCATGACGGCAGAGAGGATTGAGAAACACGTGATCTTGGGAGAGGAAGTTAAAAGATCGAGATTCCATTTGTTATTTGTGGAATAATGTAAGATTACCTGGGGATTGAGGGTTTTAGGATCGTTTATATGAATCCAACACGAACAGGTAAATGTTTGTTCGAGTCCGGAGAATGTTTCGGTGATTCTGATGTTCTCGAGGACCCAGCCAGGATGATATCCACTCCCATCGTGCCAGATTGTTACATTTTCCAGGTTCCCCAGGTGAAGGGAGCGCACAGTGAAAACATCTACCTGTAGAAACACATGCACAGCAGGTAACGTCTCACCTGGTCGGGCATTAACATGTTTATAAATAGTTTATCTACCTTGTTAAAGTGTGTGTGTCAATAATTACCTGACCCGCTTCAAAAGGATCGGAATGTGTTGAATGTTTAAGATGATGAGATCTCAAACACTTCAATCCTCCACAGATCGTGATATAAACGTTGGAATCTGTGCCAGCCCCCAAATGATATCCTGTTTTGATGTAAATCTTGTAAATCTTGTAATCCTTCGCTTCCTGAGGGGAATCTGATATAAATCGCACATCGTTAATATCCCGGATGTTAAACATGATGTTCAATGTTATTTTTACTTTAATAAACTATCAGGACGAGCTTACTATGTATAACGACCTTACTATGTATAACGACCTTACTATGTATAACGAGCTTACTATGTATAACGAGCTTACTATGTATAACGAGCTTACTATGGATAACCAGCTTACTATGTATAACCAGCTTACTATGTATAACGACCTTACTATGTATAACGAGCTTACTATGTATAACCAGCTTACTATGGATAACCAGCTTACTATGTATAACCAGCTTACTATGTATAACCAGCTTACTATGTATAACGACCTTACTATGTATAACGACCTTACTATGTATAACGAGCTTACTATGTATAACGAGCTTACTATGTATAACGAGCTTACTATGTATAACCAGCTTACTTACTATGGATAACCAGCTTACTTACTATGTATAACGGCTTACTATGTATAACGACCTTACTATGTATAACGAGCTTACTATGTATAACGAGCTTACTATGTATAACCAGCTTACTATGTATAACGAGCTTACTATGTATAACCAGCTTACTATGTATAACCAGCTTACTATGTATAACGAGCTTACTATGTATAACGAGCTTACTATGTATAACCAACTTACTATGTATAACGAGCTTACTATGTATAACGAGCTTACTATGTAGAACCAGCTTTCGATGTATAACCAGCTTACTATGTATAACGAGCTTACTATGTATAACGAGCTTACTATGTATGACGAGCTTACTATGTATGACGAGCTTACTATGTATAACGAGCTTACGATGTATAACGAGCTTACTATGTATAACGAGCTTACTATGTATGCCGAGCTTACTATGTATAACGACCGACCAATATCCGTTCAGCCATCTGAGAAAAATGGCGACCCACACACAGACAGACACACAGACAAACAATGGCCCTCTTATATAGTAAATTACATCACAACAATACTTACTCCTCTTAAATGTTATACAGTTTGATTATTTCCTTTCTACGAACACACCTTACTTATTAGTCTCGCCTAAACGGGTTCCGAGACCATTGCAACGCCCCTGCTTGTCTATCTGTTTGTGTATGTCTGTGTCCACATCTTTATATTTTCACTTTTATTTTATTATTTTCTGTAAGTGCTTGTCCGATTGATACAAAACTTTAATCACAGAAGGGAATCACCATGGAGAATATTTTATTTATAACTCTAGGTCACATGGCATGGCAGCCATATTGGATTAAAGGAAAAAAGATTTGACATAATTTTCTCTGAAACGGCTCAACTAAAAAGATTGAAACTTGGTATGTCATCAACTCCCCATGTGGTATACATGGTGATAACTATGACATAATTGGTGAAGTGGTATTGCAGCCATTCTTTTTTTTTTGTATACAAGATCGAGGCTCGTTTAAGAGCTTGCATATCAAACATACATTAGCACATAAAACGCAAAAAACATAAACGGACACAAAAAACAATAAAGGGAGGAGGAGACAAGATGTGGAGAGAGAGGGAAGCACACAAGCACAACAATAGAGAACAGGGACATCAGGAGATCTGTTCGAAGGGAGAGGGCTAGGGGGTGGCAGGGGGGAGGGGGGAGAAGGGAAGGGGTACACGGTACCAAACAAATTGACACTACAAGGAATTTCAGGAAGGAAGTCGAAGATTGAAAGATGTGGATTTGGGGTGTATTAACGGGGCTAGAAAACATCAAGGTTTTTTTATGGGGGATGGTGGGGAACAACTGTTTTAAAGACCTGGAGGGAGGAGAGTCTTGTGGGAGTTTGTTCCAGAGGTGGAAAAAAAAGAGTAATAAAAGAGTGAAGGTGAGCAGAGAGTCTTGATTTTTGCAGTTTCACTGTAAGAGAGTTGCAGACAGATCTTGTGCGTCCTGCAGGAATATTTGGGGGCCACAGCACAGACAGAGCTGGGGGAGCTAGGCCGGAGAGGAGTCGGTAGAAGACAGAAAGACCACCAACCTGCCTGCGGTGAGTGAGTGAAAGGCCCTCGGAGTTAGCTTCATCGCGGGAGATTCCAATGATTCTGAAAGCTTTGGTTTCAACAGCGTGAAGCCGAGCTTGGTGTGAGGCAGGAGCACCACCCCAGAGTGGAGAGCAGTATTCCATTGAGCTGCGAATGAAAGCCTTGTATGCAGTGAGGAGCTCAGGTGTGCCAAGGAAGGACTTTGCACAATGGAGGATGCTCAGTTGGCGACTGGCTTTGGAGGCCAGCTTGGAAATGCGGTTTTCCCAGGAAAGATCATGGCAGATAGTGAGACCCAAAACCTTGAGTGACAGAGCTTCTTGGAGAGGATTGTTGAGAAAGTAAATGGGAGGGTTGTCCAGACGGTCTTTTCAGAGAGACACAGTGAGTGTGAGATTTGTCAGGATTGAAAGACACGTTCCACTTGTTTAACCAGTCTGTGATTTTATCCAGGTCCGCAAAGAGTGAAGAGGCTGCTGCCTGCCGATCTGAGGGTTGAGGTATGGAGCGGCAGAGAGTGGCATCATCAGCAAAGGGATAGAGAGCATTTTCCAGTGAGTCGGAAAGATCATTGATGAAGACCAAAAAGAGCACAGGGCCCAGAACACGTCCTTGAGGAACTCCAGCCTGAACAGGAAGGGGAGATCAGAGAATTGCATTCAGGGCCGCACGTTGACTACGACGGGAAAGGAAGTCCGCAAGCCATGCGTGGAGATTTCCATGGATACCACAGGAGGAGAGTTTGGTGAGCAGAGTGGGGTGCCAGACCGTATCGAAGGCACGAGATATCAACATCAATCAGCCATAATTGTTTCAATTGAAATCCTCTTCCGAATGGTCTGAAACTTCGCATATCTCTTTTACGACTCGATCCGAGTGAAGAACTAAATTAATATCATCGGTTACGTGATCTGGTGGCCATATTGGATTGAAAATGAAGACGTTCCTCGTCAGAACGGCTCCAACAGATCGATGCAAAACTTCACCCAGATGATCGACGAGCCAAGGTGAATATAGTTTGAATTATTTTCATATTCAACTTCGTTGTTTCAATTTAGCCTTGATGTGCACAACAGTGGATGTTAAATATCCCATAAATTAATCAATCATCAATAAAGCTACGGATAATGGAAATGTATGTGACAAAACAGGGTGCATGGATGATAAGATAGTATCGTGGTCAGATAACGATGGTACTGTATTTTTGTTCAGAATGAGCATGAAATGTGAGACTACACACTCTATCAAGTGTCGTTCTAGTTATTACAATTATTTTTAGGAATGAAATTGAATTACTTGGTTATAAATGACACTGTAAAAGTGTAAATCTCTCTACGAGCATTTGATGGGACAATTGGCAGGACAACCTAAGCTGGGGAAAAGATCTCAAGATCCTAATTTTGTTCAAATCTCAATATCCCTTAAAATGAACATCATCATGACTCAGAAATCCCAAATCTGTCATGTCATCAGCTACCATATCCATTCATATATTTACCTTTCAGTGTATTCTTTGGTATACATTTGATTTCCCATGCCCTCCCTCCACATGAAACACGACGATAATCCATGATAAAATATTTTTTGTCTCCAGATGTAAAATGTGAAATAAACCTCTAGATTTACCTGAGATGTGCAGGAGTAGAGCTGCTCCACATGAAGATGGAGTAACACCCTCTGCTGACTCTTCCTCTTGATCTCCTGAAGGACAGAATGATGATGTGGAATCACACTCCGTTACACTTCCTTGGGGACGTTGATCCAGACATCTGTAGAGACCAGAATCTCTCGTTTCCACCTTAGAGATTTGAAGATCCCCGTTTGATAAAATCTTATGACGGTTCAGCTTCGTTTTTTGTTTTTGATCACAGTCGATATCGTAGCAATTGGTACGAGAACAACTGAACTGCTGCTCAACCACTCCGTCCACATCTGCATCCCTCATCCACCGTACCCAGGTAGATCCCCGAGTCCCACAATCACACGGTAGGTTCGCACAGGTGTGCTCGTATACACTCAGCACGGTAATTCCGGGCTGCACCGCGCAGGTGGACTGTCCAAGGATCAACATCAAAACCAGCAGCGAGTCCCTCATCCCAGATCCGTTTACTAACACTGCAGCAGAATCACTGAACACGAACCACAAAAATTATTTTACTTCTGCACCGTGATGTGTCCAACAGATGGTCATGATGTGTCTTGGTGCTTCAACATAACGTGATTAAATGAGGAAGTGTTCACCACACGTTGCAAACAGATTTCCTTTCTCATGAGAAAGAATTTGAATTTCAGAAACATTCGTTTTAACATGTTAATTTCCTCTTGTAATACATAACATAAACTAGATGGTATTCATAGAATACTTACCCTGCGCAGTCGACTTGTTGTGAGCCAACTCTTCTTTTCTTGAACATTTTTTTTTCATTTATCCAATATGGCTGCCAGACCACGTGAGCGATGACATCATAAATTTATATTCTCTCATATAATTGTTGCATAGATCATGCTCAATACGTTTCAAACTCATCAGACTAATAGTATGGCAGATAGGTGCAAGAATTGTGCCTTTAATGGTACAAGCATGGCATTTGGCACACAGTCAGAGTATGTCCTAAGAAAGATATTTGGCTATAGGGCCATCCATTTGGCACACAGTCAGAGTATGTCCTAAGAAAGATATTTGGTTATAGGGCCATCGCAGATTTATCCTTTTTCGAAAAATGGCCGCCATTGTTGTCACAGGACAAATCTGTGATGGCCCTATAGCCAAATATCTTCCTTAGGGCATACTCTAACTGTGTGCCAACTCTCGTGCTTGTATCATCAAAGTCACAATTCTCCCAAATATTTCACCTATTTGCCGTACTGTAAGCGTTGTCCCTGTCGAATTATGATGTGCTAATTATGGCACCAATGACGTCATCGTTAACAACACCTATTCCCCATTTGGAGTTCTTTACAATGAGCCATGTTTCAATATTTTCCATGCAGCGGTTTTGGAGATATTGAATGAATGAATGATCGTTTTAAGGCCATTTTCCCCGCTAGAGCGGGGGTTAGCCTTGCGGGCCCCATGACAATCATGGTTCCCTGTTTGAGGCAATGTTTTTTATGGCCGGATGCCCTTCCTGACGCCAACCCGTGGTCGCCTCTTACGATGCGCAGGGATACGGTGTACCTATTCTAAACCGGGGTACACACCGTGATCATTCATCCCAGCAAGCTGGTACTCAATTTGCCGACCTCGGAAGGATGACAGGCTGAGTCAACCCCCCTGGCGTTAATTCAGCGATCGACCGGGATTCGAACCCAGGATCCTAGGATCCCAAGCCGGCACCGTAACCGCTAAGCCAACACCAGGGTTTGGAGATATAGAGGTGCAACATATTTCGGTTTTTACAAGATGGCGCCTGTACCACATGACCGATGACATGATGAATATCATTAAAATATTCTACATGAGGAGGGGTTCCTATGGTGAAAATTTCTTGCCCATCAGACCAACAATTGCTGAGAAAAAAAATTCACATTGATCGATACGTGTTGTATTACTAGTACTCGACTGCAAAGCCGCAATGAGCCGGCAAAGCCAAAGCCCCTTGCCACTATTTTACCCATCACTATGGCATCAGTAGGTGAGGTAGTTGGTAGTAGGTAGGTGTAGTAGGTACCGTACCTAGTTCAAAATGACACCATTTGCATTCTGGATGAGATTAAAATTTATGAAATTTACTTCTTGATTAATTCGGTGAATTCCGTCTCAACTTCGGATATGTCCGGCCGTGAAAAACTATCCCCTACGGCCGCGAGATTTCTAAAAAATAATTCTTCTTCAATTTTAGAATATTTGACGCCGTTTTCAGCGTCCGAAACGCGGTCATAAGCTTTTTTGAAATATTTTTTCAAATACTCGAATCTCATTGGTTCCAGTAATTGGTGACGATTTTCGTTGAAGATAACCAGGGCCCGGGGAATGAGGTTGGTCTTAAAGTATTTTAATTACAAATTAGAGGTGCATAAGATTGTGAATCAAAAAAAGACGGGTGAAACAAACTCCTGTTGAACGTTTTTCAATTTGTTATGCATACCTCCGCATCCGCAAGATGGCGGCCTCCATTGAGCGATTTGGTGCGTCAAAGTTTCGAAATTCTCAAGGGATCCAGCAAAATCTGGCTTTTCAACATAATACGTACGCGTTCATTCACAACACCGGCTTCGCCAGCTATGACGTCATAACGAAGGCACCGATGACATCATTATTAACATATCTTATTCCCCAAAGGGAGTACTTGACAATGAGCCATATTTCAATTTTTCATGGAACGGTTTTTGGAGATATAGAGGTGCAACTTTTTTCGATTTTTTCCAAGATGGCGTCTGTACCACGTGACCTATGACGTTATAATTATCATTAAAAAAATTCTAAAGGAGGAGCCGCACAATATCAGAAAATTTCGTGTCCATCGGACAAACAGTTGCAGAGGAATTTTTGTTTTATTCACACTAATCAGATCAAGCATTGTATTTGTCGAATTATGACGTCATAATTAAGGCACCGAGGACATCACCATCAGCATATCTTATTCCCCATGGTGAGTACCTGACAATGAGCCATGTTTCAATTTTTTCCATTGAGCGGTTTGGTAGTTAGAGGTGTAACGTTTTTCCAAGATGGCGTCTGTACCACGTGACCTATGACGTTATAATTATCATTAAAAAAATTCTAAAGGAGGAGCCGCACAATATCAGAAAATTTCGTGTCCATCGGACAAACAGTTGCAGAGGAATTTTTGTTTTATTCACACTGATCAGATCAAGCATTGTACTTGTCGAATTATGACGTCATAATTAAGGCACCGAGGACATCACCATCAGCATATCTTATTCCCCATGGTGAGTACCTGACAATGAGCCATGTTTCAATTTTTTCCATTGAGCGGTTTGGTAGTTAGAGGTGTAACGTTTTTCCATGATGGCGTCTGTACCACGTGACCTATGACGTCATAATTATGAATAAAAAATTATACAGGCGGAGGCGCTTCTTTGGTAAAATTTCGTTCTCGCTGGAAATTCTACTAGCTGGATCCGGATCCGGATCTTCACCAAAATTGAATCGATTCGTCACTGTCAGACACACAACATGTCCAACAAGTTTCGTCCAAATCCGTCCATAACGTTTTGAGATATCCTGCTATATGTTGGTTTTAGCCCCATCTTTCAATGGTGAAGAATCACTTAAAAAAATTAAATAATTCTCATGTCCAAATCCATATTCATATCTTCACCAAAATCGAATCAATTCTTCTTTGTCACACACACACACACACACACACACACACACACACACACACACACACACACACACACACACACACAACCTGTCCACCAAGTTTCGTCCAAATCCATCCATAACTTTTTGAGATATCCTGCTAAGTATAGTTTTTGGCACAGTCTCCCAATGGTGAAGAATCACTTAAAAATTCTAGTAGCAGGATCCGAATCCGGATCTTCACCAAAATCGAATCATTTCGTCCTTGTCACATACGCTACATCTCTGCCAAATTTCGTCCGAATCCGTCTACAACTTTTTGAGATATCCTGTTCACAGACAAAGAGAGACAAACAAACAGACAGAGATGAAAACATAACCTCCATCCACCTTCGGTGGAGAAGGTAAAAATTAACTGTGTTCATCGACAAAAGGAATATTCGTCTCCACAAAAGGGTAATTGTGTTCATCATCACCCAATCAGCAAACAGTAAATCATCGCTTGATTATTTTATTTACAAAACAATGAAACACACCTGGACGAGGATGAACAACTCGTGTTCTATTGGTGGATAAAATGACGTTTTAAAATCCTATTATTACTCATTTATTGTGTTGTTGGCAGAATGGTGGCTGGGATGACACCGTCTATAATTATCCTACTATTAATTTGCAATTGGTCACTCGCTTTGACACCAATACGAATAATTATTTCTGACCCTCGACTAAAAATTACAAATATTGAACGAACTGTTTCACATGGAGCACCTCACCACCATTAGAGCATTTAAATTGCACCAAGTGGGAGAGTCCCTTTTACCTTGTGTGTGTCTGCAGGAATGGACTAAGCTCTGGAGGAGTGGTGACTGCGGCTCCCCCTCAGGTAACTTGTCTCTGGCAGCCGGTGGTGTCTGGAAATGGAAATCCGTTGGAGGGGTGGTCTGTTGGGTGACCAGTGGGTATGGAGACCCCTGGCGACCCAGAAGAGGCTATGAGAGCCTGAGGCCAAGGGAGCCTGGATGTTGCGGAAACTCTCCCTGGCAGGACGTACAGCTAAGGAGCTGTTTGGCTGTCAGGGAATGAGAGGAGGCTGTGTTACGATTGTGGGGGTAAACGATGAAATACCTTAGTCGAGATAGAATCGTGTCGATTAGCATGCTCCAAGAGTTGCGAAGACGCCATCTCAAATTTTTTTTTTTTTTTTTTGTATACAAGATCGAGGCTCGTGAAAGAGCGAACATTAATCACACAGAAAAACAAACAGACACACAAAACAAATAACATCGGGAGCGGTAGACAAGATGGGGAGAGAGGGGGAAGGACACAAACACAACATTTGAGAGCAGGGACCGAGAGACATGGAGACATCGAGAGAACTGTGGGAGGGAGAGGGCTTTGGGGGGGAGGCATGGGAAGGGGGGGGGGGGGTGGGAGAGGTATAAAACATATGGACACTGCCAAAACTTCCAGGAAAGAAGTTGGAATTTCAAACAAGGTGGATCTGGGGTGAATTAGTGGGGGTAGAAAAGATCAAGGTTTTGGATAGGGGAAGATAAGAGATGGTGGTGAACAGCTGTTTTGAAGACCTGGAGGGAGGAGTGTGATTGAAGTGAGTGTGGGAGTTTGTTCCAGAGGCGGGAGAAAAGAGGAATGAAAGAGTGAAGGTGAGCAGATAGCCGAGATTTCGGCAGTTTAACCTTCAGAGGGTGGCTGGCAGATCTTGTGCGACCTGTAGGAATATTTGGGGGACAGAGCACAGAGAGAGCTGGGGGAGCAAGGCCGGAGAGGAGTCGGAAGAAGACAGAAAGACCACCTACCTGCCTGCGGTGAGTGAGTGAAAGGCCCTCAGAGATAGCTTCATCGCGGGAGATTCCAATGATTCTGAAAGCTTTGGATTCAACAGCGTGAAGCCGAGCCAGGTGTGAGGCAGGAGCACCAGCCCATAGGGGAGAACAGTATTCCATTGAGCTGCGGATGAAAGCCTTGTATGTGGTGAGGAGCTCAGGTGTGCCTAGGAAGGACTTCGCACGACGGAGGATGCCCAGTCGGCGACTGGCTTTGGAGGCCAGCTTGGAAATGTGGTTTTCCCAAGAAAGATCATGGCAGATGGTGAGACCCAAAAGCTTGAGCGACAGAACTTCTTGGAGAGGATTGTTGAGAAAGTAGATGGGAGGGTTGTCCAGTCGATCTTTTCGGAGAGACATAGTAAGAGTGTGAGATTTGTCAGGATTGAAAGACATGTTCCACATGTTTGACCAGTCTGTGATTTTGTCCAGGTCTTCAGAGAGTGAGGAGGCTGCAGACTGCCGATCTGAGGGAAGAGGAATGGAGCGGCAGAGAGTGGAGTCATCAGCAAAGAGATACAGAGGATTTTCCAGAGAGTCGGAGAGATCATTGATAAAGACCAGAAAAAGCACAGGGCCCAGCACACTGCCTTGGGGAACTCCAGCCTGAACGGGAAGGGGAGATGAGAGAAATCCATTCAGGGCCACACGTTGACTATGACCAGAGAGGAAGTCCGCAAGCCATGCATGGAGATTTCCATGGATACCATAGGAGGAGAGTTTGGTGAGCAGAGCTGGGTGCCAGACCGTATCGAAGGCACGTGATATGTCAAGGGAGACGGCTCTGATTTGCTGTTTGGCATTGAGGACCTCCATCCATTGTTGAGACAGCAGAAGCAGCATGTCCAGAGTAGAGTGACCTGGTCTGAAACCAAATTGATGATCAGAGATCAAGCCATTGGAGAAGAGGAAAGATTTCATATCCGAAGCAATGATGGATTCCATGACTTTGCTGATAATTGGGAGCAGGCTGATTGGTCTGTAGTTGCAAGGATCTGTTTTTGCACCTTTTTTGTGTAAAGCGGTAATGTTTGCTGATTTCCAGGATGCTGGCAGATGACCTTGAGCAAAGGATAGGGTGAAAAGAACAGAGAGAGGGTGAGATAGAGCGGCAGAGCAGGATTTTAGGACCCGTGGGCTGATGCCATCTGGTCCAGTTGCTGAATCAGAGTCGAGGTTTGACAAAAACTCCTCCACCTTGTCAGGAGAGAAGGTCACAGAGTCCAGGAGCAGTTTGGTTCGACTGGGAAAGGTGGGAACAGAGAGAGATGGGTTTGGGACTAAGGATTTTGAGGCAAACACAGAGTTGAGGCATTCGGCTTTGTCACGTGCGATGTCAACTGTGTGGCCATTTGAGGTAAGGGAGGGGATGGAGGGGGAACAAACACCAGAAACGGATTTGACCAGACGCCACCAGGATTTGGAGGAAGGAGACAGGTTCGAGAGTTCATTCTTGAGTGAGGAGAGATAGTGCTTCCTGGCACTCCTGAGGGTAGACACACACTTGTTCCGAGCTTGGTGGAAGGAACTGAGATTTCCTTCAGTTGGATTAGCCTTCCAAGAGGCAAAGGCAAGTTGTTTCAGGGCAACTGCCTCACCACAAGATTCAGTGTACCATGGACGGGAGGAAGGGTAAGACAACTGAAGGCGAGATGGGATAAATCTGTGCATGAGAGAGATCAGTTTGCTTTGGAAGAATTCCCAGGAAGAATTGATGTCAGAGGCAGTGGAGATGGGAGACCAATCCAGACGATTGATGGCTGCTTGAAGACCGTCCCAGTCGGCCTGAGTGAAATGCCAGACTCGTCGACGCTGAGGAGGCTCTCTGAGAATGGCCAGAGAGATGTCCACTTTGACAAGCACATGATCAGAAGAACCGATTGGAGCAGAAGAAGAGCAGCAGACATTAGCAGGGAAGTTAGTCATAACCAAGTCTAGAAGAGAAGATACTCCATTGGCTGAGATCCGGGTCGGGAAATTGACAGATTGTGTCAATCCCAGTGAATCACAGAAGTCCTTTGCTGAGGTGCCATGACTGGTGAGAGAGGAACCCACACCCAACCAGGTGGCATGATGACAATTGAAGTCACCACATATGAGGAAGAGAGAGTTGGGATGAGTGGATAGAAGTTGGTCCATGTTGTCAGACAGTGAAATGTAGATGGAGTCATCACTGTTTGGGGGACGGTACAGAACACATATGAACAAAAGGTGGGAGCGGAGAGGAAGCCGTAGCCAGAGGTACTCCTGGGGGTGAGGAGGAGAGAGGGCAGTGCAAGGAGAGTGAGGAAGAGAGTTTTTGATAAAGATAGCCACCCCACCACCAGGCCGAGGCTCAGGTCTATCATACCGGAGGAGGGAGTAACCAGGAAGAGATATTAAGGAATCAGAGACATCTTGAAGGAGGAAAGTCTCTGTTAAGCAGATCAAGTCTGGATTGTCAGAAGCAACCTGTATGGAGAGATCAGTCAGGTTTGAGCGAAGGCCCCGGATGTTTGAGGTCCATACCGTTAATGAAGAGAGAGGGGGAGCATCGGGTACAGGACAGGGGAGGGGAGGAGTAGGGTAAGATGAAGGATGAGAGGGGGAGGTAGGGAGAGCAGTTGTTAGTGTGTCAGCGATTGCAGAAGAGTTCCAAGAAAGGGAAGGATGAGGAGGATGAAAGGTTTGAAGGTGAAGGGATGAGGCACAGAGAGGGGTTGTTTGAGGGGGGGCAGAGGAAAGAAGAAGGTTGGGGGGGGTGGAGGTATGAGATAGAAGGGAGACGAAGTGGGGAGGAGGCAGCTTTGAGGAGGAGGGGGGAGGAGGGAGAATTGGAGAGGAATGGTATGGGGGGAGATTTGAATGGGAGGGGTTGGGGGGGAGTTTTGAAGGGGAGGAGTGAGGGGGGAGTTTAGGAGGGGAAGGGCAAGGGGGGAGTTCAGGAGTGGAAGGGCAAGGGGGGAGTTCAGGAGTGGAGGGGTAGGGGGGGAGTTTAAGAGTGGCGGGGCAAGGGGGGAGTTTAGGAGTGTAGGTGCAAGGGGAGGGATTTGGATGGGAGGGGCAAGAGGGGAGTTTAGAAAGTGGATGATTAATGAAAGACGAACATTGAAAACAAATTGGGTTTGTTGTGATTTTCAAGTTAGCAATCCGGTTCAGAATGATGGAGGAGGGATGGAATGAATGTGAATTTAGACCATGTAGTGAGGGAGACGTATAAGATATTGAATTTCTTTTTTTTGAGGTGGAATGAGTTGGAGAGGAAATTGAGAAAAGCCTTTTAAATAGGAAGAAAAACAGCGTGTTGTAAAATACCACTGAGTAAAACACTGAAGGGGAAAGGTTATACATATTTAAATAATATTTAAACAGAACCGTGAACAATCTTATGTGCACAAAAATACCAACGGGGGGAGAGCCGAGAGGGACCACCACGAGTCACGTGAAGGGCAAACGGTGCATGTAAGTAGGCCATCTGTCCGGGTAAGAGCGTTTGCATGTCGCCATAAGGGGCGTGGTTTTGTGCTAATTATTTCTGGGGCTTAAATATTACTTCCCCAGTGTGTAATTTGCCTCCTGTGGTCTTCCCTTCGGTTTTATTACATTCGGCCAGCCAGGAAATTGAGGGCTCAGTAAAACGACTATAACAAATGGCTCATTCGCTCAGTGCCGCCAAGGCCGACAGAAGCAGCATTTTCACCTAAGTCCCACCTCGCGATCGCAGATGTCATCCGAACATTCCGGAGCAAAGATTGGACTCCACCCCCTGATGACTCGTGACGTTTTTTGTGAAGTTTCAATGGAGTTGTGGTTGTTGGAGGTTTGTGGTTGGTTGTCCCCAGCCTTCGTGGTTGGTGGAGGCACGATGGGATGATTGAGAAAGAGCTCGGTGATTGGACAGAGTGTGACGTCAGCGTGGAACATTCGAGAGCTGAAGGAAAGAGAAGCTGGTCTCTTCCGTGCTGGAGTTCGTTGGAGACGGTCGCATTTCCCTTGTGTGCTGGCTTTCAAGAGAACGGCTGTGTTCGCATTTTCATCATTGTTGTGGCTTGGTCGCGGGCGGTGGCGCATCTTTGGCTCGTGTGCGCTTATGGAGAGAGACTGAACGGGAGAGGCAGTTGGCATCGCGGGAGGGGCCTCACGTTGGGACGTCGGGGAGCCCGACTCCGCGCAATTTTAGTGGGCTTCCTGTGCGGTGGTTTGGAGGCGACGAACGACAAGCAAGCCTTACCAGCCATTTGGGGACGCAAAACTGGGTACCGGCCGATAACCAAATCATTTTATTTTCATTATATTTTCCCCTTGTTTGTATACGAGTCTGAGTGGAGACGTCCCTCATTTAGGAATTTTAGTTTACCTCACCTTTCGTTGTCTTTTACATTACTGTAAATAAATTTATATTTGTTGCATTTTACTTTCTGTCATGGTTCATTTCTATTTTGTGGGTTCGGAATAACCCTGTGTGTTTCCAATCAGATAAGGCCTCGAACCTTCCTGCGCGCGTTAAAAGATAATCCAGCCAATTTCAAAGTACTCTTCTGAGTTAAAGCTCGTTCCGGCTATCCATCAGCTCGGTGATCTTAATCCACGACGCGACAATATCATTGGTCACTGGTGTGGCAACCATATTGGATTGAAGGGAAATATTAAATAATTATATCTCTTAAACTGCTTACCCCATCGATGCTAAATTTAAAAATATATCATCTAGCACCATTGTTGCATATCGTTTGAAAATGATGTCGTCGTAGGTCACATGGTTTGGCAGCCATCTTGAATAGAAAAACAAACCTTGTCCGATCAACACGAAATTTCACAAATGTGATCCCCGACACATGCATATGCAGAGTTTACATTTTTGTAAGGTCATATGTCACGTAGTGTGGCAGCCATATTAGCTTGAAAGCCGATTTTTTTTTTTTTTAAATCCCTTGTCTGAAACCGTTTCACCGATCGATGTGAAACCTGTCCTGGCTGGTGAAAATGTGATACTTGAAAACAGCTAAAGGGATTTAAATCCAACTTCTTTATTTTTAGGACAGTGAACGAGGGCATCTACCTGTTTTGGGACTATGCGGAGGCATATTGGCAACACAGTCGCATTGCTCCAGTTATTAATTCCCAGTACTCATTTTACCCCGTGAACGATCATTGGTGCTATTATTGGTAAACACCGTGTTGATCTGTTTTTATTTGTCCTTCTCTGTTTCAGGCAGATCTCAAGAACAAACGTCGATTCATCATTCAGGATTTAATGAACCAGGTTCTGTCAGCACCTTTAACAGGGATCGCCATTCCGCCAGTGAGGATCCACGCATGCGCACCCGCCTCACGTACTGTACACCATCCGAGTACTGTAACATCCCCTTTCCAGTGCCGGATTAAGCCTCGGCTGGCCCTAAGGCACATTTTGAAATTTTAGAGAATGGCCTGAACAATTTAAATTAGATCTCGGGCTCATGGAAATGGACCCCAGACAAAAGATGCACTGATTCATTAACAAAATATTTAATACAAAAAAGACAAATATTTAATGTGAAAAGAAACTACTTTCAAACTAGTTTAGTCTATACAATTTGCAGTGTATGAATATATGCATGACAAAACACGCACAGATTTGGCACTTTGCTTTACAGTTTACTTGACCTTAGATTGTAACCTTGCGCGCCTTTACAACTGCAAACTCTTCAATTACGGAACTGAAGTCCAGTTCTCGGAGCAAATCACTTTCAATGCACAAAAGGGCCAACGCACCAAGACGCTGTTTCGTCAACACACCAAAACAGAAAACGCAAGTTTTGGCAGGAGAATAAACAAGCCAATCACGATCAGCTACCTCCCCATTTGGCAAAACCAGTTTGAAGGCACTGGCATTAAGAAAGCGATTCACCCCAGAGTATTCGCGCTTCGTTTCTGGATAACTGTCATGCAAGTTCCGAAAATGGTCAGTGCCCAAGCTGATGCACACATGGCGCAGTTTGTCTGTGATGTTACCAAACAACCCGACATCGTTGGGAATCGGTGGAGTCGATACCGAAGCACCTTCGCCCCTAGCGTCTGTGTCACCATCGTCGGTCGGCCCGTCTTCGACAGGATCAACTGCGGGGGATGTTGAAGGGGAGTCCTTAGTTGAATCTATATCATCATCACCACCAACACCAGCATCTTTCTCCACCACGTGGAAAAACGATGTCAATTTATGAGTCGTCTTGAGTAGTTGATCAACCTTATGCTTCTTTATCTTCAACTCCTGAGCTCGCTCCCAGCCACCTTTGCGTCCTGACATAACGATGGATTGAATCTGCAAATAGAACATCAGATGTATAAGTTTTAAAACCTTTTATTATAAAATACAAACCACATTAAACACTATACAGTGATGTAGCGCACCTTGAAAATATTTGCGAAAATTGAGATACATATATTACCCTGGCAGGGACAGAAATTAGGAATAATTTGTTTAAAATAATAAAAATTGACGAAAACTGCTTGTCCATTTTTTTGGCCCGAATTTTTGGCTGGCCCTAAGGCTTGTCTGCCTTGTCTGCCTCATGGTTAATCCGGCACTGCCCCTTTCCTTCAATCAAAGGGACACAATCATGAACATTTTTGACTCATTGACGGACAGGTTATTTCCTGTTTCATCACAAGTTATTCTTGCGTTCAAAATGTCGATGTGCCGAGCTTTTACCTGTCCAATCGTCGAGAAATTTGTCACCAGAACTCAGAAGTCCTTTTTATTCATCCCTGACCCACGAAAAGATCATCAACGATCAACGTGTGTTTTGTAATTTGTGGTTTAAATACCTCGGAACAACCAAAGTAAACATCAAAACGTATGCCATATGGTCATCCAAAATATCGTGTTGTTGATAAACACCACTTCGAGCCGTGAACGTTCGTATTTGAGAACTACCTGGGAAACAAAGCTCCGAAGAATTGCTGAAACACGAACCCGTTCTGACACTTACCGGGTGAGAGTCGTCCATGTTGATTTAAAGCCACGCCCAACTCCCAAGTCAGTCCCAGTGTCACGTGTTGATTTCAAGCCACGCCCAAGCGTCACGTGTTGATTTCAAGCCACGCCCAAGCGTCACGTGTTGATTTCAAGCCATGCCCAAGGGTCACGTGTTGATTTAAAGCCACGCCCAAGCCAGGCCCAGAGGGTCACGTGTTGATTGGAAGCCACGCCCATGCCAGGCCGAGGGCATCACGTGTTGATTTTAAGCCACGCCCATCTGAGCCAAGCTTGGAGCAAGTCCTGAAGTCGTTACCGTACCTGTAACACGGGCTTTCCTGTCGCTTCGCTAACGGACCAATTCGTCGTTCTGTTTGCCAAAATTGCTATATTTCTTCACGGCGTCTGTGTTGAGTCCGTAGATTACGATAAACCCGACCAGCATGTGGGAATATTCATCTTTTATTGAAATGCCCTCAGGTCTATAAATAAATGGACGGTGTATCATTGTGACTTTGGCTATCATATGCCCTGAGGGCAAATTGCATTCTCGTAAGATAGCGATCGGTCGCGCAAGAGAGAGATCTTACACCGCACAGTCTTCCATCAAAATGTTATTGTTCTGCACAAACGAGCCCACAATATGGCGACAGCTAACGGATCCTGTTCGACGCTTCGCCGTCGGGTTTAATCAAAAGAATAGGGACATTGGGGTTTCCCAATCCTCACCAACCCTCAGCCCTCACCAGCCGTTCACCAACCCTCCCCCCCACCCCCTCCTCATCCTCCCCTCCCCCTCTCCGCTTCCATCAATCCTCACCCCAATCCTTCTCTCACCACCCATTCACCCCAACTCCTCGTCCTCTCCTCCTCACCCCCCGCTCCCATCATTTCCTCACCCCAACCCTCCACCCCCCTTACCACCCGTTCACCCCAACTCCTCCCCCCTTTTTTGTTGGGGTGAAGGCCGAAGCCAAGGCCGTTCAAATCATCATGTCTTGCTATGGGCCTTGCTTTGGCGTGTCTTCAAATCAACATTGATACCTCTCGCCAGGTAAGTGTCGGGACGCCTTCGTGTTTCACTTTTCAGCAATTTCTGATGCTCGTTTCCCAAGTAGTGATTGTCTGTTGCCCAAATACGAATGCTGACGGCTCAAAGTGTTCTTCGTATAAAACAATATTTTTGAATGAACATACGATATTTGGATCCGTGTGTCAGCCAGGTCAGCCTTACCTGGCTCGTAGACGATGTGAGCGTTGCACAGATCCTTCTTGGCAATGATTCCAAGCGGTTTGTGATCAGTGTAGACTGTCACTCTACGGGCATTCGTGTATTGGTGGAATCTTTCCAGTCCATACATCTACACCAAGAGCTAATGTAAGCATGTAAGCTAATGTAAGCTAATGTCCAGCGTATGTGACCTTCGACTGACAAAATTGGCCTTTCTCTGAGTTTAAGTGCAACCCTTACTCCTTGCAAAGTTCTAGTAGCTCTATCAACCTCTGATCATGATCAGCGATGGCATCCTCTACGGTCTGTCCCTCTACATACAAAAGTACATCATCATGTACGTTTTTTGCGCCCAGACAGGCCTCCCCAAGCCTGCTTGACCTGACGTTGAAATTCCACCAGTGCGGATTGAAGCCAAATGGGATCCTCAGCCAACAGTAGGGTCAAAATGGAGAGTTGAACGTCGTTGCAAAAGAACTTGTGTGGTCGAGTTGGACATGCCAGAAACCATTCTTGGAAGCAAATGTTCTGAAAATCTTGGCACTTGTCAGATCCTGGACTTGTTGGCATGGGGTAGTGACTGCGCATGCGCAAGATTGGAGGTCTCGTCTCTTCAAAGCTGTCCATGCACGCTCGCTTTCGAAGTTAAGTAACTTTTCACAATTGTGTTTTTGTCGAAACTGGTCTTGTATGTACCTATTGGGGTGTCTTTAATAGTATTCTTGGCGTTCGTTTTTCATACCTGTGTACAGAATCGTCGGTCTTTCTGATCGTGTATTCTGAGGCCTAAGTGGAGTACTAGGCTACTGTGTCCAACCTTGGCTTTAGGCTTTGTTTTTGTCTCAGCGGTTCTCCGATCGCGCTGCAATTTTTTTTTTCCGGTCTCTGTTTTTCACGGTCTTTTCATCCCATACTTCCTTGTTTTAAAATCTCAAAAAAAAAAAAAAAAAAACCGAAAATATTTCCTTCTGTTTTTATTCGTTTATTCGTTCTTAGTTGTTCGTTCGTTCATTCTTCGACCACGCGGTTTGTGATCACGTTGTTAAAAAATGTCTCATCTGAACCCTGAAGACCTGTATTCTGTCATATTCTATAACACCTTTTTCTTCTTCTTCTATAAAAGGATGCTTTCGACTTGCTCACCAAATCCATTCATTCCAAAAAAAAATTCCATCTCTTATAGTGCATCTTTCATTCATTCCCTAAACTCTCCAGCACTCCATCCTCCCTCCAGCGTCCTCAAACGTATTTTTGACTCGAATGTCTCAAGAAACTCATTTTGCAATAAATGTTCGTTTCCCATTAATCGTACATTTTTCAAAATCCCATCACCCCAAAATCCCTTTTCCCATCACCCCTCCCCTCTAAATCTACCCCCTTGCCCATCCCCTCCAAATCATCCCCATCACCCATCTCTTTCAAATCTTCCCCCTTGCCCCTCCCCTCCGAGACTCTCCCTCGCTCCTCCCCTCCTAGACTCCCCTCTCACCCCTCCCCCTCAAAGCGTCCTCCCCGCTTCTTCCCCCTTCCAACTTTCACCTTCATCTCCTTCAACCTTCTGCCTCGCTCTTCCCCCTCGTCAAATAACACCTCACTGCGCCTCTCCCAATCACCATCAAACCTTTTGTCTGCCCCATTCTTCCCTTTCTCCAAGCTATTCTGTAATCTCCGACACACCTTCAACAGCTCTCCCTACCTCTTCCTCCTCTTCCACATCTTACCCTACCGCTCCCCCCCCCCCCCTGTTCTGTATCCGATGCTCCCCCTTCCTCTTCCTTAACAGTATGGACCTCAAACATCCGGGGCCTTCGCTCAAACATGTCTGATCTCTCCATACAGGTTGCTTCTGACAAACCAGACGTGATCTGCTTAACAGAAACTTTCCTCCTTCATGATGTCTCTGATTCCTTGGTATCTCTCCCAGGTTACTCCCTCTTCCGGTATGATAGACCTGAGCCTCGTCCTGGAGGTGGGGTTGCTATCTTTATAAAAAAACTCTCTTCCTCACTCGCCCTGCACTGCCCTCTCTCCACCTCACCCCCAGGAATACCTTTGGCTACGGCTTCCCCTTCGCTCCCACCTTTTGTTCATATGTGTGTTGTACAGTCCACCAAACAGCGATGACTCCATCTACATCTCGCTGTCTGAGAATATGGACCAACTTCTATCTACCCATCCAAACTCTCTCTTCCTCATATGTGGTGATTTCAACTGTCACCATGCCAGTTGGCTGGGTGTGGGTACCTCTCTCACCAGCCATGGCTCTTCAGCAAAGGACTTCTGTGACTCACTGGGACTGACACAATCTGTCAATTTCCTGACCTGGATTTCAGTCAACGGAGCATCTTCTCTTCTGGACTTGGTTATGACTAACTTCCCTGAAAATGTCTGCTGCTCTTCTTCTGCTCCAATCGGCTCTTCTGATCATGTGCTTGTTAAAGTGGACATCTCTCTGACCATTCTCAGAGAGCCTCCTCAGCGTCGACGAGTCTGGCATTTCACTCAGGCCAACTGGCACGGTCTTCAAGCAGCCATCAATCATCTGGACTGGTCTCCCATCTCTACTGCCTCTGACATAAATTCTTCCTGGGAATTCTTCCAAAGCAAACTGCTCTCTCATGCACAGATTTATCCCATCTCGTCTTCTGTTGTCATACCCTTCCTCCCATCCATGGTACACGGAATCTTGTGGTGAGGCTATTGCCCAGAAACAACTTGCTTTCGTCTCCTGGAAAGCAAATCCAACGGAAGGAAATCTCATTTCCTTTCACAAAGCCCGAAACAAGTGTGTGTCCACCCTCAGGAGAGCCAGGAAACAATATCTCTCCGTTCTCAGGACAGAACTCTCTTATCTGTCTCCCTCTTCCAAATCCTGGTGGTGTCTGGTCAAATCTGTTTCTGGTGTTTGTTCCCCCTCCATCCCCTCCCTCACCTCAAATGGCCACACGGCTGACTCCGCACGTGAAAAAGCTGAATGCCTCAACTCTGTGTTTGCCTCTAAATCTTGTGTCCCAAACCCATCCCTCTCTGTACCCACCGTACCCAGTCGTACCCAGCTGCTCCTGGACTCTGTGTCCTTTCCTCCTGACAAGGTGGAAAAGTTTCTGTCAACCCTCGACTCGGATTCTGCAACTGGACCTGACGGCATCAGCCCATGGGTCCTAAAATCCTGTTCTTCCGCTCTTTCACTCCCTCTCTCTGTTCTCTTCACCCTCTCTTTTGCTCAAGGTCATCTTCCATCTGCTTGGAAATCTGCCAACATCACCGCTTTGCACAAAAAAGGTGCAAAAACAGATCCCAGCAACTACAGACCAATCAGCCTTCTCCCAATTATCAGCAAAGTCATGGAATCCATCATTGCTTCAGATATGAAATCTTTCCTCTTCTCCAATGGCTTGATCTCTGATCATCAATTTGGTTTCAGACCTGGACACTCTACTCTGGACATGCTGCTTCTGCTTTCTCAACAATGGATGGAGGTCCTCAATGCCAAACAGGAAATTAGAGCAGTCTCCCTTGACATATCACGTGCCTTCGATACGGTCTGGCACCCCGCTCTGCTCACCAAACTCTCCTCTTTTGGTATCCATGGAAATCTCCACGCATGTCTGGCGGACTTCCTCTCTAGTCGTAGTCAACGTGTGGCCCTGAATGGGTTTCTCTCATCTCCTCTTCCTGTTCAGGCTGGAGTTCCACAAGGCAGTGTTCTAGGCCCTGTGCTTTTTCTGGTCTTCATCAATGATCTCTCTGACTCTCTTGAAAATCCTCTGTATCTCTTTGCTGATGACTCTACTCTCTGTTGCTCCATTCTTCATCCCTCAGATCGGCAGTCTGCTGCCTCCTCACTCTCTGCAGACCTGGACAAAATCACAGACTGGGCAAACAAGTGGAACATGTCTTTCAATCCTGACAAATCTCACACTCTTACGATGTCTCTCCGAAAAGACCGACTGGACAATCCTCCCATCCACTTTCTGAATAATCCTCTCCAAGAAGTTCTGTCACTCAAGCTTTTGGGTCTCACTATCTGCCATGATCTTTCCTGGGAAAACCACATTTCAAATCTGGCCTCCAAAGCCAGTCGCCGACTGGGCATCCTCCGTCGTGTGAAGTCCTTCCTTGGCACACCTGAGCTCCTCACCACATACAAGGCTTTCATCCGCAGCTCAATGGAATACTGCTCTCTCCTCTGGGCTGGTGCTCCTGCCTCACACCTAGCTCGTCTTCACGCTGTTGAAACCAAAGCATTCAGAATCATTGGAATCTCCCGCGATGAAGCTAACTCCAAGGGCCTCTCACTCACTCACCGCAGGCAGGTTGGTGGTCTTTCCATCTTCTACCGACTCCTCTCTGGCCTTGCCCCCCCCAGCTCTCTCTGGGCTCTGTCCCGCAAATATTCCTACAGGTCGCACAAGATCTGCCTGCAACCCTCTTATGGTCAAACTGCCAAAATCAAGACTCGCTGCTCACCTTCACTCCTTCATTCCTCTTTTCTCCCGCCTCTGGAACAAACTCCCTCACTCTCTTCAATCCCACTCCACCCTCCAGGTCTTTAAAACAGCTGTTCACCACCATCTCTTATCTTCCCCCATCCAAAACCTTGATCTTTTCTACCCCCGCTAATTTCACCCCAATTCCACTTTTTTGAAATACCAACTTCTGTCCTGGAAGTCCTTGGTGTCCTTGTGTTTTATACTTCTCCCTCCACCCCCCCCCCCCCTTCCCATGCCTCCTCCCCCCAAGCCCTCTCCCTTCCACACATCTCCCTGCTCTCAAATGTTGTGTTTGTGTGCTTCCCCTTCTCTCCCCATCTTGTTTTCCGCTCCCTCTTTTTGTGTGTTTTGTTTGTCTGGTTGATTTGTTTGTGAAGTAAATGTTACCTCTTTCACGAGCCTCGATTCAGTATACAAAAAAATAAAAATAATAAAATAAAAATATGTGTCGGTCAAGGCACAAAGTGCCCCTCCCTTTACGGTTAAGTCGGTTTGTGCCTATAAGTCTTAAGTGCCTATAAGTCGGTTTCTCTGTATGCAACTTTAACATGGGGACTGAAAATTTGTTTCTCGACTCCCACAGGACGAAATCGGCTGCAGGTTTCAGAAGTAAAGGCTTTTTATGTCGAGGTAATATGTTCCAAATTTCAACAAGGTCCATTTCCGCATTCATGAGGTTGAAAAAAACCTTCAAATTCATGTTAGTGTCTGTCAGTCCGTCCATACACCCAAAATGTGTTGATGCTTATATCTCAAAAGCTATACATTGAAACTAGCTGAAACTTTGAATATACTTCGGCCAAAAACATCGAATTAATGGCTTTCAAAACCAATTCAAAATGTGCCCTCTTAAAGTGGGTACACAGGGGATGTTTTGACCCCCCAAAATAGGTATTTACTCTCTTCTCCAAAACTACATACACAATGTTTTTGAAACTTGGCTACAAGTTTCATATCTAAACTATAGAAAAGAAGGGACATTCTTGGGGAAAATGCCAGGGGTGCCCCCCCTTTATAACCCCCTTTATATGGTGTTACGTGCCATGTGGCAAACCATAGAAAAGTATTAAACATAGGAGCAATACACCTGGTGCTCACCTGGTAGAATAAACAATATACTACACTGACTGAAGGTATTTTAAACCAATTTCAATGGTTGCTAGAAGCCAGGGCAGAATGTAGAATCATACTAACATAATCATAAAACTTTACACAAACAAACAAAAAAAATACCTATTTTGGGGGGCAACCCCCTCCCCCCGAGCAGATCACCTCAGGACTCAATCTTTTTTTTGATGCCGTGAACAAACTTTGGTACAGCACAGGTGATGAAGGCGGTGGTCAAGTTTCATCGGAATTGATTGTGTAGTTTCAGAAGAAAAAGCAAATGCCTATTTTGGGGGGTCAAACCTGAATCCACTTTGACCCCCAGTAAACCCCCTTATATCCCGATTTTTTTTTAATGCCGTGAACAAACCTCAGTCACAACACACCAAATATCATTTGTGCCAAATTTGGTCGCAATCACATCAGCGGTTTCGGAGAAGAAGTTGCTAGTGTTTACGGATGGATGGATGGATGGACTGACTGACGGACTGACGAACTGACATGGATACCTGACGGAAGGGCAACACGCCATCGCACAAGCTCACCTGAACTTCGTTCCAGGTAAGGTAAAAATTACAACCCAAATTACATATTTTAAAGTATTTTTTTAAAATAAAAATCAATCTTTTCTTTCTTCAGGCAACAATCCATCCACATGAAAGACCAAATTAATCAGAAACTCCATCTTGAATGCGAAAGGGCGACTTATTGAGACAGGGGAGAAAAATGAAGCCCGATTAAGAATAAATCATTGGAATCTCCCACGATGAAGCGTATTCTGAGGGCCTTTCACTCACTCACCGCAGGCAGGTTGGTGGTCTTTCTGTCTTCCACCGACTCCTCTCCGGCCTTGCTCCCCCAGCTCTGTCTGTGCTCTGTTCCCCAAATATTCCTACAGGTCGCACAAGATCTGCCTGCAACCCTCTTTGGTGAAACTGCCAAAATCAAGACTCTCTGCTCACCTTCACTCCTTCATGCCTCTTTTCTCCCGCCTCTGGAACAAACTCCCTCTCTCTCTTCAATCCCAGTCCTCCCTCCAGGTCTTTAAAACAGCTGTTCACCACCATCTCTCATGATGAAGAGACATTGTGAGAAGTCATTGACCTGTCTATCCAGCATAAGTTTAAACAGTTTGACGATTTGGGGCTTTTGGGATAGGGTTCAACAATACTAAGGCTCCATCTATTATAACAGGCCATCTTGATATTACATACACACAATAAAGGGGTGTCGGTGTAGATTTGGCCCCAACTTGAATTGGGGTTGTACAACCACCGAGAAGAGGCATCTCCAATCGTTGTACGGTGCAGTGAGCAGCCAGGATGGAACTACTTTCCTATATATACGTCAAAACAATGTGTCATCAGTCCCTCATTAGCATATGTATGAGCTCTACTTCCACAGCACTTCTTCTTCTTAATTGTAACATTTTCTGTGTCTGTGCACCTTTAACGGTTAAGGTGGCTGGCTTAAGATTTTAGGGCCTTGAATTCGAGCCCCTGTTGTGTCGGTGAAATAACATCAAGTGGGTTGAGCGGTTCACTCAGCCTGTCATCCTTCCGAGGTCGATAAATTGGGTACCAGCTTACTGGGAACAACGACACTGCATCAGCAGCACAGACACACCCCTAGAAAATGATGCAACCAGCAGCTATAGGCTGCAGACAAAAAAACAACAACAAGCGGAAGCTCTAACCGTTACAGTCTTCTTCTTCATCATTTAGATTGTTATTTCCTGCTTGTGAAGCCACGAAATGACGAATCAACATTTCCACGAGTGAAACAAACATTTCCTTGCAGGTTTAAAGAGAAAAAGGTTTTAACAAGTTAAAGAATCAATTTTAAAACCTTTGGATTAAACAAGAATGTATCAATTGAATGCAGGTTCATTAGCAACAACGATGAACAATCAATCTGCAAGACAAAGAAAGCGATGGTAGATATTAGAATAAGATAATAGATACAGAATATGCAAGTAACAATGCGCAGTATTACACAAGATGAGAACGCAATAGAGAACAGCACCATACAAGAGTTGTCTATCTCCCTTTCCCAAAAACGTTCAATTGTGACACAGAATAGAACGAAAACTGGAGACCGAGAAAAAGGATCACATTGAAGGAGCTGTGCTCCCACGTAGTCGGAAGAATGGACGCGACAAAAAGCTGGAATTCGTCCGAGTTTCTTTATTGTCACAAAACAACTCGGGTACTCTGAAAAGCCCGTTTATCGGGCAGCAATATATATACACACATTATCCCGGAGCGTTTGCCCAGGAAAGGCGAGAGGGGGCGTAGCCGGGCGTCCCGGACGCGGCCTGGAAAGTCGAGCACGGGCCGGCCCGGGCGTCCTGGACGAGCCCGGCATGGTGATCGCTCCGCGTCCTTGGTAGGTGCAAGGCGATTGTGTAAACCCAGCGGTAGCCGCTACACACGTCCCCCCAGAATCGACTTGCACCGGTAGGGTCAATTTGAGGGGGGTCCTGATGACCCGGCCGAAGCGACCCCTGGTGGGTCGTGGGGGGGGGGGGGGGGGGTCCGGTGTGGTGGTGGGCGGTCGAGTGGGGGGCACCGTGGACGAGGGGTGGCCTCGCCGCGGCGGAAGGGCCAACCGTGGCGGTTGGTCGATGTCCACGTGCGCCGGCTTGAGGCGGTCCACCACAATCCGGTCCGACCTGCCGCCGATGTCGATGACGAACGACTTGTCGTCCCGTCGCAGGACCCGGAAGGGCCCGTCGTACGGCGGCCGAAGTGGCCCCCGATGTGCGTCATGACGCACAAAAACGTACTCCGCTGTGCGAAGCGCTGGGGGGACGTAGGACTGGGGGTCACCGTGGTGGGATGTTGGCACGGGGGCAAACCGTCGGGCGGCCTCCTGGAGGTCCGAGCGCTGGTGAGCTGCGGACCAGGGACTGGTAGCATCAGGCACGAATTAGCCCGGGACGCGTAGCGCCTGGCCGTAGACAAGCTCGGCGGTGGATGCCCGGAGGTCCTCCTTGGGGGCCGTGCGGAGGCCCAAAAGGACCCACGGCAGCCGATCGGCCCAACCGCCATCTTGAAGGCCGGCCGTGAGCGCGGCCTTCATGGAGCGGTGGAATCGCTCGCACAACCCGTTGGCTTGGGGGTGGTAGGCCGTAGTACAGTGGAGCTTGACCCCCAGGTTGCGGGCGACCGCGCCCCACAGCTCGGAGGTGAACTGCGGTCCGCGGTCCGACGAGATGTCCGCCGGTGCGCCGAAGCGGGCGGCCCAGGTGGTGATGAAAGCCTGCGCCACGTCGGCGGTGGTGGTGGAGACGAGGGGAACGGCCTCCGGCCACCTGGTGGTCCTGTTCACCATGGTGAGCAGGTGTGTGAACCCCCGTGATGGGGGGAGGGGGCCCACCAGATCCACGTTGACATGGTCGAAACGTCGTTCGGGCACGGTGAAAGGTGCCAGCGGGGCCTGGGTGTGTAGGTGGACCTTGGCCTGTTGGCAGGCTGTGCAGGTGCTGGTCCAATCGCGGACGTCCCGTCGAAGGCCGTGCCAGACGAATCGCGCCGACACCATCTGATGGGAAGCTTTCCGGCCCGGGTGGGAAAGGCCGTGGAGGGAGGCGAAGATGCGGCGTTGCCAGGTAACGGGCACGATGGGGCGAGGCTGGCCTTGGGAGACGTCGCAGAGCAGGACAGTGTCCGCGAAGGGGATGTCGGCCAGGCGGAGGCCCGTGTCCGCCGCCCGGTTGGCTTGCACCATGGTGTCGGTGGTTTGGTCTGCCACCATAAGCGCGAAGTCCACGCCGAGGTGGACAGCGTTCGCGCTGGCCCGAGAAAGACAGTCGGCCACGGCGTTGTTTTTGCCGGCGACGTGCCGGATGTCCGTGGTAAGCTCCGACACGGCGGAGAGGTGGCGCTGTTGGCGGGCCGACCACGGCTCCGTGACCTTGGCCATTGCGTAAACCAACGGCTTGTGGTCGACGAACGCCGTGAAGGGTCGGCCCTCCAGGAGGTGGCGGAAATGGCGAACGGCCAGGTGTAGACCGAGGAGCTCACGGTCAAACGTGCTATATTTGAGCTCGTTCGGCCGGAGCTGCCGGCTGAAAAAAGCGAGTGGCTGCCAAACCCCGTTCACCCATTGCTCATGTACGGCGCCCACCGCGTAGTTGGAGGCAGCCGTGGTGAGGGCGATGGGAGCGTTGAGCACCGGGTGAGCGAGCAGTGTTGCGTCGGCGAGGGCCCGCTTTGAGCTTTGGAAGGCCGCGTCCATTGCTGCGGACCAGGCAATGTCGTGCTTGGCCGGCTTGCCCCGGAGGGCTTCGTAGAGGGGCCGCATGAGTTGAGCAGCGCGGGGCACGAAGCGGTGATAGAAATTCACCATTCCCAGGAATTCCTGCAGGGCCTTTATGGAGCGGGGACGCGGAAACGTGGTGATGGCCTCGACTTTGGTTGGCAGCGGCACGGCCCCGTTCTTGGTGATGTGGTGGCCCAAAAAATCAACGGCCGTCGTGCCGAAGTGGCATTTGGCCGGGTTGACGATGAGGCCGTGCTTGCTGAGGAGCCCGAACAGTGTTCGGAGGTGGAGGAGGTGCTCGGCCCGGGACGTGCTGGCGATGAGGATGTCATCCAGGTAAACGAAGAGGAACGGCAGGTCACGCAGCACGCCGTCCATCAAGCGCTGGAACGCCTGAGCCGCGTTCTTGAGGCCAAACGGCATCCGTAGGAATTCGAATAAGCCGAACGGCGTGATGACGGCCGTTTTAAGGACGTTTTCCGCCCTGACAGGTACCTGGTGATTTCCCCGTATGAGATCGATTTTTGAAAAAATGACCCGTCCTGCCAGACGGGCGGAGAAGTCTTGGATGTGCGGGATCGGATACTTGTCGGGGGTGGTAGCGTCGTTAAGGCGGCGGTAGTCGACACATGGGTGCCAGCCGCCCCCTGGTTTTGGGACGATGTGTAGTGGCGAAGCCCACGCGCTATCGGAGCGCCGCACGATGCCGAGGTGTTCCAAAGCGTCGAACTCGGCTTTGGCCACGGCGAGCTTGGCTGGGTCGAGGCGGCGGGCTCTGGCGTAGACCGGCGGGCCCGTGGTTGGTATGTGGTGCTCAATCCCATGTCGTACTGCGACGGCCGAAAACGTCGGCCGCGTGAGGGCCGGGAACTCCTTGAGCAGGCGAGCAAACTCGTTCGCCGCCGGGAGGGCGCATGCCAGCTCGGCCGGAGCGGAGCTGCTCAATGTGCATACCAGGGAGCTGAAGGTCTCGGTGTTGATGAGGCGACGCCGTTGGACGTCCACCAGCAGTCCGTGTGCACAGAGGAAGTCGGCGCCTAGCAGAGCCATGGGCACACTGGCGGTTACAAAAGTCCAAGCAAAGCGTTGGCCGCCGAAGCAGAGGGTGACGTTGCGCGGGCCGAAGGTGCGGATGGCCGATCCATTGGCCGCAACCAAGGAGGGGCCGCAAACCGCGGACTGCCTGTCCTGATCGGAGGCGGGTATGACGCTCAGTTGGGCGCCGGTGTCGCACAGGAAGCGCCGTCCGGACGCTTTGTCCGTGATGAAAAGTAAATTGCCCGTGTGGCCGGCGCTCATGGCTGGTAATGAACGCCGGCCCGGCCGTTTCCCGGCCTGCCGAAGGTGCACGGGGGTCGGCATGTCCGGGCCTTCTGTCCGAACCTGGCATGATAGTAACACCATGCTTGGTCAGGTGGAGGCCCCGGTCGTCGTGCTGGAGGTGGTCGGCTCGGCGTTGCGGCCGCCAATTGCATCGGCAGTTCGGTCGTCGACCGTGCCGGGTGCTCGGGCGCCATGGGCGTTGCGTCGGACGGCGGTGGTCCCCAGGTCGCTGCTGCAATGCGTTGGCCTGCCGTGGAGATCTTGTCGGCTTCCCTGGCGAGGGCGCGGGGATCCGTGATCGTCGTGCTCGCCAGGGCGAGGCGTACCGGGCTAGGCAGCTGACGGAGGAACAGCTCCCGGAACAGGAATGCCGGAGAGTGCTCGCCGAGCAGCGAAAGCATGTAGTCCATTCGCTCGGACGGGCGCGTGTCGCCGAGCTCGGGCAGGTCGAGCAGGCGCCGTGCGCGTTCCGCCGATGGGAGGGCGAAAGCGTCGAGGAGGAGCTTTTTAATCGCGCCGTATTTGTCAGCGGCTGGCGGGCTCTTGAGGAGGCTCAGGGCGCGGGCCGCGGTGGCTGAACCGAGCGCTGCTACCACATGATGGAAGCGGGTGTCGTCGGCCGTGATGCCTCGCAGGGCGAACAGGGAGTCCGCCTGGGCGAACCAAACCGCCGCGTGAGCCTCCCAGAAGGTAGGCAGTTTAAGGGCAACTGCCGTGTCCATGTCGGTAGGTCACCAATGAAGGAGCTGTGCTCCCACGTAGTCCGAAGAATGGACGCGACAAAAAGCTGGAATTGTCCCAGTTTCTTTATTGTCACAAAACAACTCGGGTACTCTGAAAAGCCCGTTTATCGGGCAGCAATATATATACACACATTATCCCGGAGCGTTTGCCCAGGAAAGGCGAGAGGGGGCGTGGCCGGGCGTCCCGGACGCGGCCTGGCAAGTCGAGAGCGGGCGTGGCCGGGTGTGCCCGGGCGTCCCGGCCGAGGCCTGGCAAGTTGAGCGCGGGCCTGCCCGGGCGTCCTGGACGAGCCCGGCATGGTGATCGCTCCGCGTTCTTGTTGGTAGGTGCAAGGCGATTGTGTAAACCCAGCGGTAGCCGCTACAACATGAGTTTATAATTGATATTCTTCTGAATTGAATCGGGCTGGTGGTTTGATAATTCGCTTCGGGCGGCCCGTCACCACCCGATCAATCATCGGAGTCCTCTGAGGGCAGTTCGTAATTTCCTGGTCCATTGTGGGAGTCTCCGGTGGGTGGTTCACTATCGCCCTGTCCGACGCCGGAGTCTCCTCCAGCTGGTCCATCATCACCCGAACCGTCAAGGGGGCAGAAATAGGCAGTGACTGTGGAGGTTTGGCGGTGGTCTGCACATGTGGTTGGTTTGCGACTCTCGCGGGTGGTGTCATCGCGGTAGTGGAGCGGAATGTCTGTGATGGTAAGCCCGGCGCAATGACATGTTGGGGTTCACCCTTCTGGGGAGTGGTAACAGGATTGAGACAGACTCTTGGAGCGGCGATGGGTTGGGTACCAGACATTAAATATTTCGGTACGATTGGCATAACACTTGGCATAACGCTTGGCAGCATGCCACTTTTGCCAGTCGTAGTGGGAGTTGTCATGCTGAAAGGCGTAAAACGTCGCAGGAACTTACGATTCCGGAGAGTGATTCTTCCGGAGCCATCCACCTTGACAACGTATTGATCGAATTGTTTTACCTCAATCACGGTTCCGGCCCGGTCCCATTTTCGTGGTTCCAGGCCGGTCTGGTTCTGGATCCGGACATGGTCCCCAACGGCCAGTGGAGGTAGTTTTGTCGTGTGTTCAGAGAGTCTTTCGATCTCCCTGGCATGCCGAATGCGCAAAGCTTCCTCACGATTGTTGCGTGTTTCCAGCCAGGTGTCCGATGGCAAGTATCTGCCTGGGATGATGGGTATGAAGTCCTTGACTGGCCTCTTGAAGATGATCATGGCTGGAGACAACCTAGTGTCCTGATCCGGTGCATTCCGGTACTGGAGTATTGCACGCTGGAACCGATCAGTGTCTCGTTCACCATTGGAACCAGTGTTATCGGTGATCATTCTTTTCGATGTTTTGACTGCGATCTCGGCACGACAGTTGCTGTGTGGGAAGGCAGTGGATGACAATCGATGGTTAACGCCCCACCGGCGCAAGAAGTCTTGGGTGTCATGTGCCGTGAATTCTGGCCCACCGTCAGATGCCAATTCGTCGGGGATACCATAAGTGGCGAAGTTCGACCGCAGACATTTCACTAGGCCTTGTGCCCCGCCAGTTGTTAGCTGAATGATTGGCCAATTAGAGTAACGATCAACGGTGACCAAATAACTCCGACCCTTGTGATGAAAGTAATCTGAACAAACGTACTGGAAGGGGTAGGCAGGTTCAGCTGAGGCTGTAGGTGGAGCGCTTGGTTGCGATGGGGCCATCCGATTGCAGTGTGAGCAGCGATTGCGCATCTCATGAATCTGGGGAGTGATTCCAGGCCAAAAGATCGAGCTGCTGGCCCGGGTGGTCATAGCCGTGACTCCTTGGTGAGCAGCATGAAGATTCTCAAGGACAAGCTTCCGTAGCTTCGGTGGGATGATAATCCTCCCCTTGTAGACCACTATGCCATCAATAGTGTAGAGGTGTTCACGGAAGGGAAAGTATTCCAAAATGGACACAGGGAAATCGTCCCGACTGACAGGTAGACCCTGCTCAATAGAATTGAGTAACTGCAGCATCTGAGTGTCACTTGCTGTTTCGTCCCGAACATCGTCCCAAGTGACGGACCGCACAGAATCGAGCGTCTTGATGGCTGCCATAGAAATAGCCATTTCCATGCCAGTGTCTTCATCTGTGGTCCACAGCCCAGTCAAGGTGTGCTGTCGTAGTGTAGTCGATGTGGCCACATCCATAATGGGGGAAATGTCATCCACCAGTGGCAGTCGTTCCGATGGTCTGGCACCCGACGGATGTCGTGAAATCGCATCTGGTACGCAGTGTCGTTTTCCCGGGATGTGGATAATTCGGAAACGATATGCTAGAGTCCTTTCTTTCAAGTTGGCAAGCCGCGTGTTATGCATGTCCTCTAATCGTCTGTCGCCAAGAAGCTTGATTAAGGGCTTGTGATCGATGGCAATAATCAGGTTGTTGCATCCCAACACAAAATACTTTACTTTTTCCAGGCTGTCCGCCACTGCTAGAGCTTCACCCTCTATCGGAGCATAGCGCGACTCCGCTGCATGGGTGAAGCGGCCTCCAGCAAGGGTGATTTTCCAGCCATCGGGGCAGCACTGTGGGTTTCACCAGGGCATCTGCAGTGTTTTTGGAGGAGCCAGAAGCCAATCCCATCCTTCGACCAGTCAGTTGCGAGACATGTTGTCCGTTCCTTGTCAAAGATCCGGACCCCATTTGCGACTTCAGATATGATGAGTCGTTTTGATTCTTCGAATAGGGATTGTAGTGTTGCATCCCAGTAGAAGGGGGTGGATGGTTTTAGGAGGTCTCGAAAAGGTCGCATCTTCTCGGTCATGCTGAAGCAGTATGTTACCTGATTGACTAGCCCAAACCAGGAGCGGATGTCAGTAATTGTTTTTGGTGTGGGGAAGTCCTGTATCGCTTGGAGATACCTTTGGCATGGTCGTACACTGTCCATGGTGATCTCGAATCCAGCGAATTCGACCGTGTCCTGACCAAAATGGAATTTCGTCGGGTTTTGCGTAATCCCATTACGGCCGCACAGGTCGAGCAAGTTGCATGTCTGAAAAAAGCTCTCTTCCAATGTGTCGCTCCACATGATGGTATCATCAATACATTTGGACTTGTTTTTGAAGTCCGATACCATTTCGTCAAATCGTCTGGAGTATCCATCACCTGAAGCGATGTAACCTTGGGGAGTGGTGCAGTAACGGTATCGGCCCCATGGTGTGATGAACGTTGTCAGATGGCGGTCACATTCTCTGATTGGAACGCTGTGATAGCCATTCCAGGCGTCTGTTACCGTCTTTTTGGTGTTATGTGGCACCGCCATTGCTTGATGGAAGGGTGACTGGGTGTGGTGGGTCTCACGTGTGCAGTGCGCATTCAGTGGTTGCAGATCAACTGTCCTCCGTGGGGTCCCGTCCTTCTTTGGACAGACGACCATTCTGCTGCACCATGTCACTGGTTCACCAATTGGCACCGGTTCCAGAACCCCTAACTTGATGTCGCGATCGATACCAGCCTTGACTTCTGCCTGCCAGTGTAAGGGGACAGGCACTGGGGTGTGCACCGCTTTTGGTGTTGCCTCGGGGTCAACCATCAGTGTGAGAGGCGGACCTTCCATGTGGGGTAGTGGCTGGTGTTCGCAGACATTGAATGTGCTGCTTTTGTAGTACTCCAGTAGCCATTTCTCCAGCCTCTCTCGGTTCTCGTCAGTGGCCGGAAATGGGATAGATGTAGGCAGTGTAGGGGGAAGCGATCTTTCCGGGCAGTTACAATTTGCATCGATAACTGCTGCCACTGCAGCACCAACTGTGTTGGATTCGCCAATGGTTGGGAAGCTACTAGACACGAGGCCTAGATCGACGCATGCTTCACGACTGAGATACATGTTCCGTGTGTCAGGTGAGATGTAGCAGATTTGTCGGGTTTCAATAATGTCGCCATTGGCTGTGCGACCAGACAGGTGTAGGAGCATGGCGCCGATAATCCGGACCCTTCCACTGTTAACAGCATTCATATTCAGGTTGACAGGTAACAGGTCTTCATTACGCAGCCCGAGTTTGTGGAAAATGTTGAGTCCTGTGAGGCAGCTTTGACAGCCAGTGTCGGCCATGGCCTGGAGCCTGGCCGATTTTGGTCGGGATGACAGTGGCTGGCCGAAATGGTCATAAGCTTCCTTATCGATCCGTGCTATGAGTGTTATGTACGGCTGTGGTTGAGACCTCTTCTTAGTCCAGCCAGAGAGGTGGTCAAATATATGGTGGTCGAGGTGTAGTGGAGTTGACAAGGTGGCCATGGCCCTTTTAATTTGCGGCTTCCAAATGGCCGTTTCTCGTTCCGTGACAGAGCAGAGGAGATCGTGGACCTGGCTGCTTTCTTCCACATCATGAGCATCCATTGATTTGTCCGTAGGTTTGTTGTCCGCCTTTTTCGTGCCTCCCCGGCAGACATGTGCAAAATGGCCGCGAGTGGCACATTTACTGCATGTTTTCCCGTAGGCATTGCAGAATTGACGCCTTTGGTCGATGTTCGGCTGTTTGCTGTGACCAGTTTTGCCGCAATAACTACAAATGGCCGCCTGCTTGTCGGTAGTGATCAGGGTTCTTTTGTTCTTCCAGTTTTTGTATTGGCTTGCGCCATGAGCGCCTTCACTATCGAGCAAGGCATTCTGGGAGCGTTTCCCTGCTTCCTTGGCCTCTACGAAAGTGAGAACTTCCTCCAAGCTCATGTTCTGATTTTGATCGCCGAGAATGTCCTGTTGTATATCTTGATCGGCGAGTCCCCGACATAGGACATCACGAACCATGTCCTTGGTGTAGTTGACATCAGTAGGGGGATTGCATGAGCATACAACAGAAAACTTGCAGATCTCAGCTTGACCAGCCAGACGGGCTGCGTAGGTACGAATTGGTTCTTCTCGGTCCTGTCGCATGTTGTGGAGGTTGACGCGGGACACCATAGTATTCTCCTCTCGGACAGCAAGGGACCGAATGGCTTGTAGTATAGCTGCCTCGTCCTTGATTTCAATGCGTGGGTTGCTGCGGTGGAGGTCACGTCGTAGGTTATCATCACAACATTCAAGGAGTTGAACGCGAACATCATTGCCGATTATCTGGGTCGCTGCCTTGTAACCATCCCATCTTCTGGTGAAATATTGCCAATCTTCGCTGGTACCGCCGGTTTGGATACGAGGACGGCTGTCTTTGTCCGGTTTGGCTGGTGCAATGGACGTGTGAGACATGGCGTGGATGGAGAGCTGGATAGCAGCAACGGCATTGTCAGTGCTGTCAGTAACGTAGACACAGCTCGGGAAGGGGCAGACTGCGGCAGGCATCTTCAGATGAGTTGATTATTCATAAACAAGAATGTATCAATTGAATGCAGGTTCATTAGCACAACGATGAACAATCAATCTGCAAGACAAAGAAAGCGATGGTAGATATTAGAATAAGATAATAGATACAGAATATGCAAATAACAATAAGCAGTATTACACAAGATGAGAACGCAATAGAGAACAGCACCATACAAGAGTTGTCTAAGCCTTACCTGGCTCGTAGACGATGTGTGCGTTGCACAGATCCTTCTTGGCAATGATTTCAAGCGGTTTGTGATCAGTGTAGACTGTCACTCTACGGGCATACGTGTATTGGTGGAATCTTTCCAGTCCATACATCTACACCAAGAGCTAATGTAAGCATGTAAGCTAGTGTAAGCTAATGTCCAGCGTATGTGACCTTCGACTGACAAAATTGGACTTTCTCTGAGTTTAAGTGCAACCCTTACTCCTTGCAAAGTTCTAGTAGCTCTATCAACTTCTGATCATGATCAGTGATGGCATCCTCTACGGTCTGTCCCTCTACATACAAAAGTACAAAAGTACAAGCGTCTTTGGGCTTCCTGAAAAGCGCTATATAAAATAAATGCATTCTTATTATTATTATCATGTACGTTTTTTGCGTCCAGACAGGCCTCCCCAAGCCTGCTTGACCTGACGTTGAAATTTCACCAGTGCGGATTGAAGCCAAATGGGATCCTCAGCCAACAGTAGGGTCAAAATGGAAAGTTGAACGTCGTTGCAAAAGAACTTGTGTGGTCGAGTTTGACATGCCAGAAACCATTCTTGGAAGCAAATGTTCTGAAAACCTTGGCACTTGTCAGATCCTGGACTAGTTGGCATGGGGTAGTGACGACGTCTGATGGTTGTGTTGAGGTTCTGAGGGTCCATGCACAATCTCAATTTACCCGTCATTGGGTTTACAACAGTCACCGTGCTGTCGACCCACAGTGTTGGTGAAGTAACCGGGGTGATAATGTTGAGATCCTGGAGTCTGTCTCTCAGTTCCTCTCTCAGTTTCTCTCTGAGTGCGACAGAACCGCGGGTTAGACAGGAACTCTCGGTGGTGGATGTACAACTGGTTGTATGTGTCGGTCAAGGCACAAAGTGCCCCTCCCTTTACATAAGGCGGTTTCTCTGTATGCAACTTTAACATGGGGACTGAAAATTTGTTTCTCGACTCCCACAGGACGAAATCGGCTGCAAATTTCAGAAGTAAAGGCTTTTTACGTCGAGGTAATATGTTCCAAATTTCAGCAAGGTCCATTTCCGCATTCATGAGGTTGAAAAAAAACCTTCAAATTCACGTTAGTGTCTGTCAGTCCGTCCGTCCGCACAAAATGTGTTGCTACTTATATCTCAAAAGCTATACATTGAGACTAGCTGAAACTTTGAATATACATCGGCCAAAAACATCGAATTAATGGCTTTCAAAACCAATTCAAAATGTGCCCTCTTAAAGTGGGTATAAAGGGGATGTTTTGACCCCCCAAAATAGGTATTTACTCTCTTCTCCAAAACTACATACACAATGTTTTTGAAACTTGCCTACAAGTTTCATATCTAAACTATAGAAAAGAAGGGACATTCTTGGGGAAAATGCCAGGGGTATAGAAAAACCCCCTTTATATGGTGTTACGTGCCATGTGGCAAACTATAGAAAAGTATTAAACATAGGAGCAATACACCTGGTGCTCACCTGGTAGAATAAACAATATACTACACTGACTGAAGGTATTTTAAACCAATTTCAATGATTGCTAGAAGACAGGGGAGCATGTAGAATCATACTAACATAATCATAAAACTTTACACAAACAAACAAAAAAAATACCTATTTTGGGGGGCAACCCCCTCCCCCCGTGCAGATCACCTCAGGACTCAATCTTTTTTTTAATGCCGTGAACAAACTTTGGTGCGTCACGGGTGGTGGAAGTTGTGGTCAAGTTTCATCGGAATTGATTGTGTAGTTTCTGAGAAGAAAGAAAATACCTATTTTGGGGGGCAACCCCCCCCCCCCCCCCATAATCCCACTCAAGGCCCGATTTTTTTTGATGCCGTGAACAAACTTTGGTACAGCACAGGTGATGAAGGTTGTGGTCAAGTTTCATCGGAATTGATTGTGTAGTTTCAGAAGAAAAAGCAAATTCCTATTTTGGGGGGTCAAACCTGGATCCACTTTGACCCCCAGTAAACCCCCTTACATCCCGATTTTTTTTTTTATGCCGTGAACAAACCTCAGTCACAACACACCAAATATAATTTGTGCCAAATTTGGTCACAATCCCATCAGCGGTTTCGGAGAAGTTGCTAGTGTTTATGGATGGATGGATCGACTGACTGACGGACTGACGAACTGACATGGATACCTAACGGAAGGGCAACACGCCATCGCACAAGCTCACCTGAACTTCGTTCCAGGTGAGGTAAAAATTACAACCAAAATTATATCTTTTAATGTATTTTTTAAAATAAAAATCAATCTTTTCTTTCTTCAGGCGACAATCCATCCACATGAAAGACCAAATTAATCAGAAACTCCATTTTGAATGCGAAAGGGCTACTTATTGAGACAGGGGAGAAAAATGAAGCCAGATTAAGAATAAATCATTGGAATCTCCCACGATGAAGCTTATTCTGAGGGCCTTTCACTCACTCACCGCAGGCAGTTTGGTGGTGTTTCCGTCTTCTATCGACTCCTCTCCGGCCTTGCCCCCCCAGCTCTCTCTGTGCTCTGTTCCCCAAATATTCCTACAGGTCGCACAAGATCTGCGTGCAACCCTCTTATGGTGAAACTTCCAAAATCAAGACTCTCTGCTCACCTTCACTCTTTCATTCCCCTTTTCTCCCGCCTCTGGAACAACTCCCTCACTCTCTTCAATCCCACTCCTCCCTCCAGGTCTTATAAACAGCTGTTCACCACCATCTTATGTTCCCCCATCCAAAACCTTGATCTTTTCTACCCCTGTTAATTCACCCCAGATCCACTTTTTTGAAATTCCGACTTTTTTCCTGGAAGTCATTGCAGTGTCGTTGTGTTTTATACCTCTCCCTCCCCCCCCCCCCCGCCCTTTCCCACGCCTCCTCCCCTCAAGCCCTCTCCCTCCCACAGAACTCCTGATGTCCCTGCTCTCAAATGTTGTGTTTGTGTGCTTCCCCCTCTCTCCCCATCTTGTCTACCGCTCCCCTTATTTTATGTTTTATGTGTCCGTTATTATTTTTTTGTGATTAATGTTTGCTCTTTCACGAGCCTCGATCTTGTGCACAAAACAAAAAGAAATCGAGAGAATTTTGGAATAAGTGGAGCGAGTTTGTCTGTGACTGATTAAAATGCATTTATTGCACAAAACAGAAAAGCCCAGCAGAGATTTGTTAGTCAACAAACGTGATTAAAATGCATTTATTGCACAAAACAGAAAAGCCCAGCAGAGATTTGTTAGTCAACAAATGGATGATGAGAGGACATCAAGGCAAACACAAAACGGTCTCCAGCATCAGAGAAGGAGACATTCGGCTCTTCTGCATGAAAACCTCTTCCAAAATGTGTTCCTTTCATGCCAATGGATTATACCATGGCAGCAATGGAACATCGGCACAACCTAATCGAAGGCAGGAACGGCTTGCAATTGAAAGTTCAACTTGGTGTACCCCTTTAAATACATTTCATTTGGGGGGGGGGGGCAAGGGGGATAAATTCTCAAACAACTCATGTTGAAAATAAATATTCGACAATTAGAGGAAACAAGGGCAGGAAATGTGACCTTTATTGAGACAACAGCAAATAAATAGACAACGTGAGTGTGCAGTTAAAACGGCACTTTGAACTTCACACAAATATTTTATAGTTTGGAGTTTTGTCTCCAGTTTTCTGCAAATACAAAAGTTGGGACATTACGTCACACAGGAAATAAACAATGATCTGTTTTTATTAATATTTGATTCGTTTTGGGTGCAGACAATAGTTAGCTCTTCACGATAGACACCCTGGGATATTTAACGTGCGCAAAGCAGCAATCATTGCAAGTACACGAGTCACCGGCTCAACGTACTTGGGCATGTAAAGGGAGATTCTAACAATAAAATAATTACTTCAAAGTATAAACATTAACAATGGGGCAAAGCATCAAGTACACCTCATACCATATGTGGCAACAAAACGTGTCTCTCCATCTTTTCTTTTACTCTTTCCCAAGTTTTCTGCTCTTGCTGTTTCGTGTCTTCTTGTTTCTGTTCTCCTGTCATGAAAGTAACATGCATGATGCCAACGCAAGATACCGTGCTTTCAAAAATGAACAAAACTTTATTTATAAAACGGTAGAATTGTTATTCTAAGTTGGCCATTGAAAAGGTAGCTTTACACAACATGCTCATTATAGCATGTGACTTCAACACATAGGTCGGATTGGAAGATACTCATTTTCCTTTTCATGACATAAATTGTGATGTGCCAAATTGCAATGGGGAATTCCTTATCAGTCTGACAACTGAAAAAGGTTTTGAATTTCTTAACACTTCTGTTCATATGTGTTCTGTACCGTCCACCAAACAGTGATGACTCCATCTACGTCTCGCTGTCTGACAACATGGACCAACTTCTATCAACTCATCCCAACTCTCTCTTCCTCATATGTGGCGACTTCAACTGTCATCATGCCAGCTGGCTGGGTGTGGGTTCATCTCTCACCAGCCATGACACCTTAGCAAAGGACTTCTGCTACTCATTGGGACTGACACAATCTGTCAATTTCCCGACCCAGATCTCAGTCAACGGAGTATCTTCTCTTCTGGACTTGGTTATGACAAACTTCCCTGCAAATGTCAGCTGCTCTTCTTCTGCTCCAATCGGTTCTTCTGATCATTTCCTTGTTAAAGTGGACATCTCTCTGACCATTCTCAGAGAGCCTCCTCAGCGTCGACGAGTCTGGCATTTCACTCAGGCCAACTGGCACGGTCTTCAAGCAGCCATAAATCACCTGGACTGGTCTCCCATCTCTGCTGCCTCTGACATCAACTCATCCTGGGAATTCTTCCAAAGTAAATTGCTCTCTCTCATGCACAGATTTATCCCATCTCATCTTCAGTTGTCTTACCCTTCCTCCTGTCCATGGTACACTGAATCTTGTGGTGAGGCTGTTGTCATGAAACAACTTGCCTTCACCTCTTGGAAGGCGAATCCAACTGAAGGCAATCTCAGTTCCTTTCACAAAGCCAGGAACAAGTGTGTGTCTACCCTCAGGAGTGCCAGGAAGCACTATATCTCCACACTCCAAAATGAACTCTCAAACCTGTCTCCTCCCTCCAAATCCTCGTGGCATCTGGTCAAATCTGTTTCTGGTGTTTGTTCCCCCTCCATCCCCTCCCTTACGTCAAACGGAACCACAGCTGACACCGCACGTGAAAAAGCCGAATGCCTCAACTCTGTGTTTGCCTCAAAATATTGTGTCCCGAACCCATCTCTTTATGTACCCACCATACCCAGTCAAACCCAACTGCTCCTGGACTCTGTGTCCTTCTCTCCTGACAATGTGGAGAAGTTTTTATCAAACCTCGACTCTGATTGTGCAACTGGACCAGACGGCATCGGCCCACAGGTCCTAAATTCCGGCTCTGTAGCTCTTTCACACCCTCTCACTGTTCTCTTCACCCTCTCTTTTGCTCAAGGTCATCTACCATCTGCTTGGAAATCAGCCCAAATTACCGCTTTACACAAAAAAGGGGCAAAAACAGATCCTTGCAACAACATACCAATCAACCTGCTCCCAATCATCAGCAAGGTCATGGAATCCATCATCGCTTCTGATGTTAAATCCTTCCTCTTCTCCAATGGCTTGATCTCGGATCATCAATTTGGATTCAGACCAGGTCATTCTACTCTGGACATGTTGCTTCTGCTGTCTCAACAATGAATGGAGGTCCTCAATGCCAAACAGGAAATCATAGTTGTCTCCCTTGACATATCATGTGCCTTCAATACGGTCTGGCACCGCACTCTGCTCACCAAACTCTCATCCTATGGTATCTATGGTAATCTCCACGCATGTCTTGCGGACTTCCTTTCCGGTCGCAGTCAACGTGTGGCCCTGAATGGATTTCTCTCATCTCCCCTTCCTGTTCATGCTGGAGTTCCTCAAGGCAGTGTTCTGGGCCCTGTGCTTTTTTTGGTATTCATCAATGATCTCAACGACTCTCTGGAAAATGCTCTCGATCTCTTTGCTGATGACTCCACTCTCTGCCGCTCCATATCTCAACCCTCAGATCGGCAGGCAGCAGCCTCTTCACTCTCTGCGGACCTGGACAAAATCACAAACTGGTCAAACAAGTGGAACATGTCCTTCAAGACTGAAAAATCTCACACTCTCGCTATGTCTCTCCAAAAAGACCATCTGGAAAACCCTCCCATCGACTTTCTCAACAATCCTCTCCAAGAAGTTCTGTCACTCAAGCTTTTGGGTCTCACTATCTTTCCCACTCTCTATTTTTCCACTATCTTTCCTGGGAAAACCACATTTCCAAGATGGCCTCCAAAGCCAGTCGCCGACTGGGCATCCTCCGTCATACGAAGTCCTTCCTTGGCACACCTGAGCTCCTCACCACATACAAGTCTTTCATCCATAGCTCAATGGAATACTGCTCTCCCCTCTAGGCTGGTGCTCCTGCCTCACACCTAGCTCGGCTTCACGCTGTTGAAACAAAAGGTTTCAGGATCATTGGTATCTCCCGCGATGAAGCTGATTCTGAGGGCCTTTCACTCTCTCACCACAGGCATGTTGGTGGTCTTTTTGTATTGTACCGACTCCTCTCTGGCCTTGCTCCTCCAGCTCTGTCTGTGCTGTGCACCCCAAATATTCCTGCAGGATGCACAAAAACTGGCAGCAACCCTCTTCTGGTGAAACTGCCAAAATCAAGACTCTCTGCCCACCTTCACTCCTTCATTCCTCTTTTTTCCCGCCTCTGGAACAAACTCCGACACTCTCTTCAATCACACTCCTCCCTCCAGGTCTTTAAAACAGCTGTTCACCACCATCTCTTATCTTCCCCCATCCAAAACCTTGATCTTTTCTACTCCCGTTAATACACCCCAAATCCACATCTTTCAATCCCCGACTTCATTCCTGAAATTCCTTGTAGTGTCGATTTGTTTTGTACCATGTACCCCTTCCCCCCCGCCCCCTCCCTAGCGCTCTCCCTTCGAACAGATCTCCCGACGTCCCTGTTCTCTACTGTCATGCTTGTGTGCTTCCCTCTCTCTCTCCCAGCTTGTCTCCCCCTCCCCTTATTGTTTTACGTGTCCGTTTTTGTTTTTTTTGTGTTTTATGTGCTAATATGTGTTTGACGTGCTAGCTCTTAAACGAGCCTAGATCTTGTATCCAAAAAAACAAAAACACTTGCTTTCGAAATAAAGAAGGAAAATATTGGACTTGCATCGACCCATATGGCAGCGAGTATCAGTTAGACTAGCTTCTCATTCACAAAAAGTGGATAAATAGTGTGAACGGTGCAGAAACCATATAATACCTTCACTGGTATTGGATCAGACCATCAAATAGTTACTTAAATTGTCAACCTCAGCCCTAGGAAGAGTAAATCTCTGGCGAAGAAAACGCCATTGTACTTTGGGGGTCTCTCAGAGCAAACGCAACATTGCGGAAGGAATAAGCTGTGGAAGTCCATAACCAGTTTCAATGTCTTCTCAAAGATACAAAATAAACAGAAACAGGAAGATATGACCATTTTATCCAAGCTAACCAACAACAAAACTTGTACCAAAAAGAAAGAAAGCTAAGAAGAATTATCTTTATAAAAATCATACAGTAGCAAAGGCAAGATCAAATACCAAACAATTTTATGAAGCTCATCAATGCGATACAAAGGTAAGTATGTGCCTCAAATATGAACAGGCAAAGAAGGCCTGGGAGAAGGGCCTCAACTGCCTCAAATATGAACAGGCAAAGAAGGCCTGGGAGAAGGGCCTCAACTGCCTCAAATATGAACAGGCAAAGAAGGCCTGGGAGAAGGACCTCAACTGCCTCAAATATGAACAGGCAAAGAAGGCCTTGGAGAAGGACCTCCACTGCCTCAAATAAGAACAGGCAAAGAAGGCCTGGGAGGACCTCAACTGCCACAAATATGAACAGGCAAAGAAGGCCTGGGAGAAGGACCTCAACTGCCTCAAATATGAACAGGCAACGAAGGCCTGGGAGAAGGACCTCAACTGCCTCAAATATGAACAGGCAAAGAAGGCCTGGGAGAAGGACCTCAACTGCCTCAAATATGAACAGGCAGAGAAGGCCTGGGAGAAGGACCTCAACTGCCTCAAATAGGAACAGGCAAAAAAGGCCTGGGAGGACCTCAACTGCCTAAAATATGAACAGGCAAAGAAGGCCTTGGAGAAGGACCTCAACTGCCTCAAATATGAACAGGCAAAGAAGGCCTGGGAGAAGGACCTCAACTGCCACAAATATGAACAGGCAAAGAAGGCCGAGGAGAAGGACCTCAACTGCCTCAAATATGAACAGGCAAAGAAGGCCTGGGAGAAGGACCTCAACTGCCTCAAATATGAACAGGCAAAGAAGGCCTGGGGGAAGGACCTCAACTGCCACAAATATGAACAGGCAAAGAAGGCCTGGGAGAAGGACCTCAACTGCCTCAAATATGAACAGGCAAAGAAGGCCTGGGAGAAGGACCTCAACTGCCTCAAATATGAACAGGCAAAGAAGGCCTGGGAGAAGGACCTCAACTGCCTCAAATATGAACAGGCAAAGAAGGCCTGGGAGAAGGACCTCAACTGCCTCAAATATGAACAGGCAACGAAGGCCTGGGAGAAGAACCTCAACTGCCACAAATATGAACAGGCAAAGAAGGCCTGGGAGAAGGACCTCAGCAAGAAAATTGAAGAAGTAGAGAAGGCGTACATTAACTGCAGCATAAAATGAGTTGGCACCTCAAACGGCATTAGTAGAAGAAAGGCTTCCCAAAAAGGTTTTATTAGAGGAAGTACCAATGTGGAAAGGATTAAGAACTGGTACCCTCATCTTTAGAATCGTCATGGCAGCCTACCGAGGATAGACGACAAGTTGGAGGAAGTCAAAACTGTCTTTGAAGACCATGCCATCAAGATGGCTTTGGAGACTATAACAAATAAAAGGTGTTTATCAGAAGGAAACCTGCGGTGAAGACGCTATACCGCCAGAACTTTTTTAACGGTGTGAGGCCGACACTATCAATCTCGACTTTTGAAATGCAGCACGGATTGGAAGAAGAGAGGCCTAAACAAACAATGGTCGATCATACTTATAGTTTCCTTTCCAAAACCAGGAGATTTCAATCTTGGAAGAGACTATCGTGGTATTTGCTTAATCTCAATAGTCGCTGAGAGCTACAATCAAATTATTTTGAACCAAATCCATCCTGCTTTTGATCAACACCTGAAATCAAACCAAAATTTATTGGACACATTCTTGTGCTGTGAAGTCTCATATAAGGAATGTGTGCCCACAACCTCCCCGTGATAATGACATTCATTGACTTTTGAAAAGCCTTTGACTCCATCCTATATGGCAAAATGATGATGATCCTATCAGCACATGGAATTCCTGATCAACTTGTGAAGGCGATTTCAAATATGTCTCGGAATACACAAACCAAGATATTCTCACTCGATGGAGAAACAAATTTTTCAAAACTCCAGCTGGAGTACTCCAGACAACCTTCCCCTTACCTGTTTGCAATAGTGCTTGATTCAAACTCAGAAACACTATCAAAGGAAAGTAGGGGGAAACGGGGTTCCAACTAGAACCCAACTCTAAAATGTGTCCCATGTTGTGGAGACAGTTAGAAGGCAGGGGATGGGGAGGTAGAATAGGTATGGTGTGATTGGCTAAAGTGCAAAGTGGAGGGTAACTACAAATAATGTGGCTCGTCCGGGATTTGAAGCATTCAATGTGAGAGGCAGTTGAGATCCTCCGCAAAATCCAGCATTCAATGTGAGAACCGTACCTGTAGAGTGTAGACCAACCAACGATAAAAAAAACAACAAAAAAAAACAATCACAACCATTTTAGTGGTTGTACATCTAAATTATAGAAGAGTAATAATAATAATATTAGAGACGGGGTTATAAAACAGCCAATAAATGAATTAAGAACGGGAAACATTGCATTAAAATTGCAATCAAACGAACCTGGTCTCTGTTGTTTTTGGCCTCACTGGAACATTCACTGTTGGGGGGAGGTAGGGAGAGAGAGGAGTGGGACCATTTCAACATTTTATTGTGTGTGTGTGTGTGTGTGTGTGTGTGTGTGTGTGTGTGTGTGTGTGTGTGTCTGTATACCTGTAATATCAAGGTTAACAGCCCTCACAGGTAGCAACTAGAACGACACTCAGTATATAGTGGGGAAGCTATGTGACAAAATTTAGATAAATTGTAGGTTTTGTGGTAAAAGCACCAAACTTGGCATATATCATGTTTGATAGGTACTAAATGATTTCAGATTTAGGGATTTAGTGCCAGGATGAATTTTTTCCCTGAAGCGCATGAAGGGGTAAAATCAAAGATGGCCACAGCACAAACTGAAAAATCGAATAAACCCAATATCTTCGGCATTATATCACATAAAAATTAATGAAATATCCTTTACTACTGTGTGTTTTCAGGCATAACGTATCAAATGCCACTAACAGCTTAGGAAAAAAAAAAATTCGGATAAATAAGGCTAGAGCGCTAGACTCTGTTCCAATTTTGTCGCAAAAGAAATATACAGTTCTGTCAGAAAGTATTCACACCCACACAACAAAATGCAACAAAATGTAAAAAACGTCAAGGGGTGTGAATACTTTCCGATGGCACTTTCACCAAGACTCTAATAACCAGCTCCAACACTTGTCCGTTTAGAATGTGCCGGACACTGAAGTGGTGCGTGAGAATGTTCTTGGCACAGAGCACATACGGTCGAATCAATAGTATCAGGTATTGAGGTAGATGACTGCAGACTCTCATTGTGAACAAGCTTACATCTCTTTTTTGCTGACATGATGCTGACATGATGCTGGATGCTATATATATGGAGATCTGCTCATCTATGTGAAAAGTAAAAAACACATATAATTTCAAAAAAAAAAAAGATACCAATAAAAGACAAGAAAAGACACAACAAAATTTAAAAACAGACATGTAATTAAAAAAGACTAGCAACGGTACCCGCCCTACAGGCGGGGCTTCAATTGGGAGGCCCAAATGAAAAGGTAAAATATCAGAAATTGAAGACTTTTTTAATTTTAAACGATTCATATAAACATCCGTTAAATCATATCACAGGCAAATAATCAAAATCTAAACAGCATCTCACTATAATTCACCAAATGTCCATCTGTCTGTCTGTCTGTCTGTCTGTTCGAAGGTACCGTAAAAACTGCTGAACCGATCGCAACGATATTTTGGGTGGGTAATCCTGGGATCTCCAGGAGTAAAATAGGCTATTTAGTTTTTCCAATTTCAGCTTTAGTCTCCAGCATTCTCAGGTTTGGACTCCCACATAATATTTGCGTTCACATAATGTTCATTGTGATGATGTTTTCATTATGACGATGGTGTTTTCCCGGGTGCCACACAAACGGCTGCACCGATCGCTGCACTGCTGCACCGATCGGACTCGGTGACCTCGGACAAAGACCTTTTATAAGGACACGGGTTGAATCCCTGCTTGAGAGAATTCTAACCCCCTCGCCGCCATCACGGCCGTCTCTCCAACTCACAATCCCACGAGATATGCGGAAAAGACGACCCAAAACCAATATAAACATCATTAAACATCATTCGTGTATAAACATCATTAAAAGTAAATAATGACCTCAGCGAAAGTTCAAACGACATTTAATCTCTACATGAGAGAATTCCACATGGCTATTTGGGTGGTGTATGCGCTAACAGATCGCTGTCTCCATCGATCTTGCCAAGGCCGTAACAGCTATCGGCTCAAAATCCTTTTAACTGTTGATTTGGTAGTTTTGACAATGAAGGAAACATTAACAATGTTGTTAAAAGTTTAATTTGTGATTGGAGATATGTTGTTTGGAATTAAAAAAGAGATATCGAGTTCAAGTGAATGACGACAAGCCGTGATGGTTTCCACTTTCTGAACGTGAACTTCGCGGATCGCCATATGCAGATTCGCCACGGTCCCACGATCGATGTTTCTATACGTGAACGTACCCGTTTGTTTGCGAACGGGTACGTTTTCATGGAAGTCCTTCACGAACTTGCTGTCCATGTCTGACGTGCGAATGAAGGTGCTACAGGAATGTGGAATTTATTGGTTTCATGCTTTGGCATTCGCCGTATCTGCATTGCCCGTTTGCTTCTGGCCTCCCACCCGTGCGTAGCATGGGTATCTCCATAGTCTTACTATAATTCTCCAAATTTCCCACAGTGATCGATACACTATGATCGTGATGATCGTGATCGTGAATCGTGATCGATAATCGTGTTCACAATCGCTATGTCATATGTACTCCCGATACGTGTTTCCTTCAGTTGAAATGGGTTAGAATTCTCTCAAGCAGGGATTCAACCCGTGTCCTTATAAAAGGTCTTTGTCCGAGGTCACCGAGTTCGATCGGTGCAGCCGTTTGTGCGGCACCCGGGAAAACAACATAATCACAATGAAAACATCGTCACAATGAACGTTATGCGAACGCGAATGTTATGCAGGAGTCCAAACCTGAGAATGCTGGAGACCAAAGCTGAAATTGGAAAAACTGAATAGCCTATTTTACTCCTGGAGATCCCAGGATTACCCACCCAAAATATCGATGCGATCGGTTCAGCAGTTTTTATGGTACCTTCGAACGGACAGACAGACAGACAGACAGACGGACGGACATTTGGTGAATTATAGTAAGATTACTTATACCAATAAAAGACAAGAAAAAGCACAAAATCATCCCCTGAGATATTATTCAGAGCAATAACGATGGCATTGGATAGTTTATGTCTGAAAACTGAGAAACGGGTACTTAATTCATGGTTATATGTGGTATATTTCTGAATATGTTGGACGTATTGGATTTTTCTAAATGTGCAGCGGCCATCTTTGTTTTTACCCCTTTACGTGCTTCTGGGGAAATATTCAGCTTGGCACTAAATCTGCAATCATTAAGCACACATCAAACATGATATATGCCAAATTTGGTGGTTTTACCACAAAACCCACAATTTTTTCACAAATCTGCCCCACTGGTAGAGGGCATACCTCCACCAGGGTGAAAAGTTTACGTGCATCCCACTGATAGTCCGAATCTGGATTCAGACCTGAACCAAAATCCAATCAGCTTGTTCTTGTCACCTACCCAACTCACCCACCTCGTTTTATCATAACCCATCCACAACTTTTTTATCATGCTCTATATATTGTTTTTGGCCTATCTGTCAGTTGTCAGGATCTGTATCGCCACCAAAATCGAATCAATTCGTACATGTCACACACTCAACCTGTCCACAGAGTTTCATCCGAATCCGTCCATAACTTTTTGAGACATCATGCTCACAAACAAACAAACAAACCAACAAACTTGCGGATGAAAACATAACCTCTGTCCATCTTCGGTGGCGGAGGTAATTGCAGACATATTCTGCCACGGCCCTGTTGGTGCGGTTGATGCGCAGATTCTACTCTAAGGGATTTTAGTCTAATCCCAGCCTAATGGGGGCAATAGGACCCATTTCTCCCTCAAAGCTACGGTCTGACTGTCTCGATTTGAGAAGCTGTTGATAAACATCCTTAATTGACCTTGTGGTGCCATTCCTTCCCCCTGAGCTCCCTGCCTGCCAGATCTTGCTCCCAGGGACAGTCTGTGTAAACTGGGGAAATGTTTTGAGTTTCTTGTCCTTTGAAGAAAGTATATAAAGACTAATGTAAGTTGAAAGTCCCTGAGTTAATCTTGGGGCTGGCTGTGTGATGTTCTTTTCCTGAAATGGCGTTACTGGCCGATGCGCCGATCATCTACCATGCATGTCACCCTTATACCTCCGTAAACCTCTTGTCCACTTGGAAGTTGAGCAGGTGCTTTTTCCAGAACTGGAAGGGATTAGGGAATCCACGACACTACCCAGGATCTCTTTATACAATAATACTAATAAATGTACAATACATTCCTCAACCCTGTCACAACAACCTACTTGACCCCATCATCTACACTCAGTTGTGTTCTTGCCGTGTTCCTCAAGGTTAAACCAATCACTTCTCTTGTTTTGAGATACACTGTGGTTCGTCACATTGTCACCATGCTTTAAAATCGGTCCTCACCATAAAGTGCCGTGGAATTAGTCTCTACTTTTTCCGTCTTGTTCTTCAACACTCTTTCTATATGTGTTGGTCTTGCTCTAAGCTTACAAGTTGTCTTGGAGTTCTTTCCATGAGTGTTCTTGACTTGGTTCCTGCACAACAACAACACGACCATAACTCTTATCAACATTGTGACGTCACCGAGATTAAAGTCAGAAAAGTCATTTATTTGTTCCTGGCAAAGTGACAAATGTGACTTTTTTTTTCCAATGGGATTCTGGGATTCCACATTTATTTTCAGGACAATGAGGGATGAAATATTATATTCTATGCGGACTCCAGGAGGTTTTTTTTAGAGTGTGGAACAACACTTGTACCGCATCGCTTTCATGGAGTAACCAGGAAACTCTGACATCACATATCCTCTGGTTTGCTTGATTTGGTAAATTGGAACATTAATAATTTTCCAGCAAACAATCTGCATTATAAATCAAGGTACCCACGGTTAACCACACTCGCTCAATGTTTTTCCACAGGTGCCGTCTACAGATATGATCGATTCAGAAACCTCTGCTTCTCGGAAACATTTGTTGGGGTTCACATGTTTAGGATTTTCATCTGAACCGATGTCCCATGATGTTGTGAACACAAGTTCATATTCCATTTACTCTTTATTTGGATAAGAGTTCAGTTGTGCAAAGGAAAGACCTTGCATGACGGAGGATGCCCAGTCGGCGTCTGGCTTCGGAGGGCAACTTTGAAATGCGGTTTGCCCAAGAAAGATCATGGCAGATAGTGAGACCCAGGAGTTTGAATGACTGAACTTCCTCAAGAGCATTGTTAAGAAAGTAGAGGGGAGGGTTTTCCAGACGGTCCTTTCAGAGAGAGATTAGTGAGTGGGAGAGATTTGTAGGGATTGAAAGGCATATTCCAATAGTTTGACCAGCTTGTGATTTTCTTAAAGGTCTGAAGAGAGGGGAGATGCTGCAGCCTTCTCATCTGAAAGATGAGTGATGTCACTGCAAAGGGTGGAGGATTTTCCAGAGAGTCAGAGAGGTCATTGATGTAGATTAGGAATAGGTCAGGGCCCAGAACACTTCCCTTGTGGCACTTCATCCTTGACAGGGAGAGTATTAAGAAACGATTCCATTGAGAGCACCACGTTGGCTCCGAGAGCGGAGGAAGTGAGTAAACCATGTGTGGAGTTGATCTTGGATGCCAGAGGCAGAGAGTTTGGAAAGTAAGGACGTGATATGTTCAGAGAGACGGCCCTGATCTCATGTCTGACATTGAGGGCCTCCATCCTTTGTTTGGAGAGTAGAAGCAGCATCTCCTCGGTAGAGTGACCTGGTCTGAAACCACATTGGTGATCTGAGATTAGGCTGGAGAAAAGGAATGATTTTATGTGGACTGCGATGGTGGATTTCATGACGTTTCTGATGATTGGAAGTAAGCTGATAGGTCTGTAGTTGAAGGCATAAATTTGTGCACCTTTTTCGTGCATTGCGTGCATTTCGTGCAAATTTGTGCACCATGCAGTAATGTTGGCTGATTTCCACCAGATGGAAGATGACGTAGCACAAATGACAGGGTACAAAGAGCAGAGAGATGAAGTGCAAGAGAGGCAGAGCAGGTTTTTAGAACACGTGAGCTAATGCCATCCGGTCCACTGGCAGAGTCTGAGTCGAGGGTTGACAGAAACTTGTCCACCTTCTCAAGTGTAAAAGGCACAGAGTCCAGGAGCAGTTGGGTATGAATGGGAAGGGTGGGTATAGAGAGCGAGGACTTGGGAACACAGGATTTATAAGCAAACACAGAAAAAAACACAGAATCATGTATCGTATAGTAACTACCTGGGTCCCAATAGTCTAAAATTGCTTAAATATTTTACCAAAATCCACGGTGAAGTGAAATAATTATATTTTGGGTGGGCAGCCATGTAGGAGGGGGGGGGGGGCATTTGGAAAGTTGTGGGAATGAAGACACTCGTAATACTTGAAAAATGCCATCACGTCTCCATTTTGAATTGATAATAATGGAAATATTTTTCTTGTCTTTGTACGACTATGGTTGCATGAGCAGAAACAATCCCATCATATCGTGGGGTCTGCCAAGGGGAAAGCTTTGGCCAAAGCCTTTCAGGAAATGGCTGACCAGGCCTGGTGTTCTAGTGTTTGGGCAGGTATTTGTAATTTGCTCAGGGTGCCGGCGATAGCTCACCTACTTTTAATGGAAGACACAGTGGAAATTTAAATAACACCAACTAATGCTGCCAGATGGGAAATCAAGTTTAACATCCATCCAATGGACGGCAAACTTGTAGTGCAGCACCCGGCCTGATAAACACCAATCCGACGGTATACATTCGGGTCGGGAATCAAACCCAGAAAAGACAGCTCATGGAGATTATACTCTGACCTCTCCTGTTAGCCCTTCAAATCTATTAACCCTTCACATAATAATCATGGCATATGTCGTCTGTATATTCTTTGAAGAAGTTTAGTCTTAAGCCCTGTGGAGTTTAACACTTTAAGGATAACAACAATATTTAAGGATACCAATATTTTACACTTTAAGGATAACAAAGGTTTAACACTTTAAGAATAAGGATAACAAATATATATATATATATATATATATATATATTATGATTTTCATTGCGCAACTCACTCACCTTGTTTGCTTCTGGATGGATGTTTTCAGTGGCAGGTTTTCTGAGAGGTGGAGGAAGAGGAAGAGGGAGAGATAATGAATAAAAATTAACTTTTTTAGGCTTTCATGCTATTTCTACACTTCGGTGAATCATAAATGTGACGTTTCCTGAAAAGACGTCATTTATTCAAAGATATCTCTGATAATCCACACTAATTTTGTGTGTTGAACTTTCCACGACTGGTTAAATGCAAAAGCAAACAAGAAAGAGCAATCAGAGATTGCAGACCCTCGCCAGGACATGTTTTCAGTAGTTTTTAAGGGTTTTGTGTTAAAACAAATATGGCGACCGAACCAGGTGACCGATGACGTCATCATACTTTTTTTCCTCCACCAATTTATCCCGAGATGATCCTCAAGAAATTTCATCTTGATCGGATTAAGTTTTGTACTTGTCGAATTATGACATCATAATGGAGGCAACTATGACATCATCATTAACATATTTTATTCCCCATGGAGAGTTCTTTACAATGAGCCATGTCTCAATTTTTTCTATTCAGCGCTTTCGGAGATATAGATGTGCAAAGTTTTTCGATTTTTCCAAGATGGCACCCGTACCACATGACCCATGACGTCATAATTAGAAATAATTTTTTTTTGCAGTTGGAGGTGCACCGATGATGAAAATTCTGTCAATTGGACCAGCGGTTGCAGAGAAAATCATATTTATTCTGTGCAGACAAACAAACAGACAGAGAGACAAACAAACGGACTCAAATGTAATACCCTCTCCTCTGGCGAGGATAAAAAATATAAAAATAAATAAATAATAAATCGTCAATTTACATTGCATGAATGAATGAATGATCGTTTTAAGGCCATTTTCCCCGCTAGAGCGGGGGTTAGCCTTGCGGGCCCCATGACAATCATGGTTCCCTGTTTGAGGCAATGTTTTTATGGCCGGATGCCCTTCCTGACGCCAACCCTTAGTCGCCTCTTACAATGCGCAGGGATACGGTGTACCTATTCTAAGCCGGGGTACACACCGTGATCATTCATCCCAGTGAGCTGGTAGTCAATTTGCCGACCTCAGAAGGATGACAGGCTGAGTCAACCCCCCTGGTGTTAATTTAGCGATCGACCGGGATTCGAACCCAGGATTGCTAGGATCCCAAGCCGGCACCCTAACCGCTAAGCCAACACCAGGCTACACCCCATTATCGGCTAAAAAATAATGTACATTGCAGGAATATATTATGTACATCTAATGTACTCGTATAAAGCTCTTTCTAATCACTCACAGACTGACTGTTATTAATGTTCGGTACCTTCCAGCTGTCGTGGAAAGCTGAAATGTGGCGTGCCGACGGATATCGACGCGAGTACACCGGGAAAAATCACAAAACCGTCGGAAAGCTTCCGTAAATTAAAACTTACAGAAAAAACTGTAAAAGCGCCCATTAAATAAATAAAAACCTCAATCAATATCTAGCATTTGAAAATAGCAATTCCTATAACTGTAAACTGTAAAATAAAACCCTCAATGAAAATTTACGTTAAAAACCGTATACCTGCGCGTCCGCATTAAAAAAAAATAAAAAAAATTACATATATATATGTAGATCAGGAGGTCGTTGATGTTGCCTTTAATCATAAAGCTTCTATTTATTATGTACCTTGTATTTATTGCTTACAATGTGCAAGCTTACCCCACTAGTATATAATGCAACTGTTGGTAAGAAATAACACACCTTTGTAAAAGCAGAACTTCCTGCTAACCAAGACAATAGTTGTAATGAGTAGGAATCCCAACAGAAACAATCCAACTCCCATTAATGTCCAGAGAAATTCCCACGAAGATGTAATGGCTGCAATGTGTTCTGTTGTTGATATTGATGGCTCTGTTGTTGATGGCTCTGTTGTTGATGGTGTAAGGAATGTTTGGATTTGGTCATCTTCAGATTCTCCTGCGGGACAAAGAAAATTATTACAAAAACTCGAGCCAAGTACTCAGTTGGGAACGCTCAACACCCAGCCAACTGCTCTCGGAGTCAAAGGCGAACACGATTTCGATTTGTAGGGATTCGTTTTCTTAAGTTACGATTTTAAATGCAGCAGAACAAGTGGACAGATTAACAACTCCATGTTCTGTGATTGTTTCGTGTTTCTCAACCTTGTTAAGAGCACATTCACCATTCTGTGTGATGAAGTGTCGGAGCAATCCATTTGAAACTGTTGATAAGGAATGGTAGGCTTGGCAAGCACCAGCTAGCTGCTTGGTCACTGAACATACACTGGGTTTTCTCCCTTTCAGTTTAGTATTAAACATCAGGAGCGACTGTTTCAAAAAGTAATTAAACGTGTTTGTGGTTCATAATATTTTTTGCTTCTGGTAGGGATGCTCCCACCAAAACGGCGTGATAAGCTGTTATATGACGATACATTGATGAATTTGCTACAACCTTCATCATGTGACCCTTGGTCCTCCTGTCAAGTTTGGTTGAGATTGGATAAGCAACGACCGAATGTATCGCGGTCAAAACCGTCAGACAGACAGACAGACAGACACCAAATTGCGTATTTCAGTGTGATGATTGAAGGGACAAACACAAAGCAATAAAACGATATCGCACTGCACAAATCAAATGGTTACTAGCTCTTCTCTCTGCTCCCTACCCATCCCACAACCTCCCCCACCATATGCACCGCTTTACCATTTATATGCTCATTCCAAGAGTATTCACAAAAGCTCCTCCATCTTGAGACTACTCGTAAGCACTAGAGGGTTCTATATCCAGATGCCACGATAAATGTAATTGTTTAGATGAGAACAATTTCGAGTAACTTGTTATGACAGGCAGAAAATTTCCGAACTTTTGCGATCTTTCCACAAGCTAAGAGAATGTAACATCATCTAGCATGAACATGTCACAGTTTAACTCGATACTGGATATACAATTAACGTCTAATTAACAGCTTAGCTTGTAAATAATGTCACGAGATAATCATTTTTTCATTTTTAAACAGATAAGTTTATACAATGAATATGGAAATAGTCGTCTTGTTCATTCTATATATCGATTATTTATATACTAGGGCATGCCCGTACTATATATATATCTAAAAGTATATCCCCCCCCCCTCTATTTACATGAAATGGTTTGGTCCAAAGCGAACGGCTTGCGAGTACGGTGACAATCCCCCCCCTCTATTTACATGAAATGGTTTGGTCCAAAGCGAACGGCTTGCGAGTACGGTAACAATCCCCCCCTCAATTTACATGAAATGGTTTGGTCCAAAGCGAACGGCTTGCGAGTACGGTGACAATCCCCCCCCTCTATTTACATGAAATGGTTTGGTCCAAAGCGAACGGCTTGCGAGTACGGTGACAATCCCCCCCTCTATTTACATGAAATGGTTTGGTCCAAAGCGAACGGCTTGCGAGTACGGTGACAATCCCCCCCCCCCCCCTCTATTTACATGAAATGGTTTGGTCCAAAGCGAACGGCTTGCGAGTACGGTGACAATCCCCCCCCTCTATTTACATGAAATGGTTTGGTCCAAAGCTAACGGCTTGCGGAGTTTGGTAAATAATAATAATAATAATTCATTTATTTTGTATAGCGCTTTTCCAGAAGCCCAAAGGCGCTTTGACAGAGTGGAAAACATAATGCATAACAATACATGAAAACAACAATTGCAAAAAGACAAGAATCAAGAAAACAAACAGCAGCGATATACGGCATATATATAAGACAAGAATCAAAAAGACAAGACAAGAATCAATAGGGAAATATTTAAAGCAAAAGGAGGGAGAAGGAGAAGAGATAGTCAGGGGTTAAATGCTGTGGGTTGAATGTTGAATGCAGCGTTGAACAGGTGGGTCTTTAGTGATGTTTTGAATGTGGTGAGTGAGGAGGAGTCTCTGATGGTGTGAGGTAGTGAGTTCCAGAGGGTGGGAGCAGCGATGGAGAAGGCCCTGTCCCCCCAGGATCTGAATTTGGTCCGGATAAAGAAATAAAGGTAAAGAAATACCCCCCAGGTAAAGAAATCGCCATCGCGTGCACAAATGCGCAGGAAAGCGAATGAATCGCAAATTAGTTTAAAAACATAGTTTAACGCCCGAGCGAGTTTAACGCAATCGCAAATCGCATCGCAAAGCGAAAGAATTGCAAATTAGTTGTAATTAGTTTTAAAACATAGTTTAACGCCAACATAGCGCCAACATAGTTTGCCGACGGGAAATAAATGAATACGCTCTCAAATGTGCCATCCGAGGCAGAGTGTGTTCGCCACGTTCGGCACACGCGATAGCTCGCTGCTCTCTGATTGGTTGAATCGTTTTTTGGACATAGCTCGGTAAGTAATTGTCCGATTAATATGAAACCTTGAAAAGGCACATCCTCGGGTCACCAGCAATATACCTGGCAAGTTTCAAGTATATCGGACCGGTAGTTGTCGAGAAACAGCGGTCGCATACACACACACACACACACACACACACACACACACACAGACAGAGATTAGTGGAATTATAGATAGATATATATATATATTTTTGCTAAGCCTTCACTGCAGCCATTTTCAGTTGTTGTTTGTTTTTGGGGGTTCTGACTTTAATCTCCTCTTCAGCAAGTGAAATGTATGCTCCATTGGATTTACATCAGGAGATTGACTTGACGGTCTAAAACCTTTCCACTTTTTCCCTGATGTTGGCAGTGGTCGCGTTGGCAGTGGGTTTTGGGTCATTATCTTGCTGCATGGTGAAGCACCGCCCAATGAGTTTGGAGGCATTTTCTTGTACATAGGCAGACAAAATGTTTCTGTACACTTACTAATTCATTCTGAAGCCACCATGCATCGGGGAACTTGGGAGCCGCTTATGTGACGGACACCCTGCCACTCCATCGCAGTCGCACCAGATCTGGATTCGGACCTGAACCAAAATCGAATCGGCTTGTTCTTGTCACTCACCCAACCTGTCCACCATGTTTCGTCCGAATCCGTCCACAACCTTTTGTCCGTGTGTGTGTGTGTGTGTGTGTGTACACACACATACATACACACATGCATACACACACATACATACACATACACACAGACGACACACATCGACAAACATAGACACACACACACATACACACACACACACACACACACACACACACACACACACACACACACACACACACACACACACACACACAACACACACACACACACACACACACGTATATACATACACACACACACACACACGTATATACATACACACACACACACACACACACACACACACACACGCAGGCACGCAGGCACTCACACAGACGTTCAAATAAAGGTGTTTCTGGCAGTAATTAGTAATTTGTTCGGGCTGCCGGCGATAACTCCCCTACTCTTCATGAAAGACACCATGGGATCCTTCATATTTACTAAAGACCAAATCTTGCTTGCAGACGGATCCTCCAGTTTAATGTCCATCCGAAGTACAGCGCACACATTGATGCCCAACCATGCCTGCGATACTTAAAGGTGGTAGTTTATAGCTGGGTTGGGATTTGAACCCAGGTCAGACAGGTTAAAGCCTCTATCTCACCAGCCCTTTATACACCTATTTTAATGTACTTACACAGATACATGCATTTTATTAATCGGCAAAAAAAAAAAAAAAAAATTGCAAGTATGTTGCTCACTCCGGTTTGTGTGTTTCTTTGTGTGTTTGTCTGTCCGCTCACTTATACTTGCCTACAGCACACGATTTTAAACCGATCTTCACAAAACTTTACCAAACGGTAGAGTTCGTGGTCCGACAAAATCCTATATATTTTTGGGGTCAAAAGGCCAAAAGGTCAATGTAGGCCAAACGTCAACCACTTTTTTTTGAATTCCCAAAATCCTCAATTTGCATCCGATTGACTTGAAATTTGAATAGGATTTACATATCGGCTAACTGAATTCAACCACGAACTATTTTTGAGATCAGCGTAGGCCAAAAGGTCAACAAAGGTCAACAACAATTTCAAATTTGAAAAATCCTCAATTTCATCCGATTGACTTGAAATTTGAATGGGATTTTCATAGCGAAATGAATTCAACCACAAACTATTTTTGAGATCAACATAGGCCAAAAGGTCAACATAGGCCAAAGATCAAACAATTTTTTTCAAATTTCTAAAATCCTCACTTTTCATCCGATTGAGTTGAAATCTGACTAGGATTTGAATATCAGCTTACTGAAACCAACCACAAACTATTTTTGAGATCAACATAGGCCAAAAGTTCAACATAGGCCAAATTTCTAAAATTGTCAATTTTCTCCAATTAACTTAAACTTTGAAGACGATTTGCATACCAGTTCACTGAATTCCACCACAAATTATTTTTGAGGTCAAATGTATTCTCTAATGAGTGGCATTCTACCTTGTACTGTTTTGCAAAGTCTCACTCTATGAGTGATTTTTCATTTGTTTGTTGAGTTATTTACTTACCAGAGTTATTTTGATGTGCTTCATGGTTCTCTGTTAAAAACGTTTTGCACCAAGTCTTCTTCTTCTGAAATGCCAGGCCCTACAAAACAGAATGCAATAATTGTATATGAATTACATATACTGGTATTTATTGGTTGTGTACATTTGTTTAAAATAACAAGAATGACCATGTACTGCGGTCACAACCTGTAACAAAATCCGGTAACGGGCCGATTGGGAAACACACATTTAATGCACAATTTAAAGATTAACTTGACACCTCTCATCCATGTCAGCCTCCGCCACGGTTATATCACAACGAGCTGATTTGTCATAGTCACGGATTGTTTAACTCCAATCAATATGACGTCTTCAAAAATTACGTAACCCTATTTTTATTAGTAATTTGCGCAACATAACGCTTGATTAAGTAATGTAACATAACGTAACGCTTAATTACCATATGTTCTGACATACCATGTGTTCTGATTGGCCAAGTGTATAGCCAAGCAGAGGCCTACAGGCCTAATGTGTTAGGTAGGCCCACCAGAAAAACCAAGATGGCGGTCATATCATTTCGTTTCAAAGCTATGGTGGGTGGAGTCAAGCAACAGATGTGGGTGTGGTCTGGCAGCTGTCCAACCAATGGTTGCACATTTCAAAAATCGACCTCCAACAGGAACAACAACAGTAGCGGCAGCAGCAACGTGAAGCTCTTGTAAAGCAAGACTTGAAAATAAACAGTTCCAATCACCAAATAAATCTCCTTCGCAAAAATCTCTGATTGTTTGGAAAGGTAAATATAACCATTGTAAAACAAACGGAACCTCCGCACAACATATTACCTTCATGACAACAAGAAAAAAACAACTACACCTGCAACTAGAACGGCACTCAGTAGAGAGCGTACCTCCGCCTGGTTGTCATATCACTCAATGGTGAAGAATCACTTTAAAAATTCTACCAGCTGGATCCGGATCCGTATCTTCATCAAAATGGCATCGATTTGTCCTTGTCACACACCCAACGTCTCCAAGAAGTTTCGTCCAAATCCATTCATAACTTTTTGAGATATCCTGCTATGTATCATTTTTGGCCCCATCTCGCAATGGTGAAGAATCACTTTTAAAAATTCCAGTAGCCGGATCCGAATCCGGATCTTCACCAAAATCGAATCTATTTTTTTCCTTGTCAGACACCCAACCGGTCCACCAAGTTTCGTCCGAATCCGTCCATAATTTTTGGAGATATCCTGCTATGTATCGTTTTTGGCCCAATTCTTCCAATGGTGAAGAATCACTCAAAAATTATAGTAGCCGGATCCGAATCCGGGTCTTCACCAAAATCTAACAATTTCATCCTTGTCACATACGCTGCATCACTGCCAAATTTCTTCCGAATCTGTCCACAACTTTTTGAGATATTTTGTTCACAAACGGACAGACAGACAAACGGACAAACAGACAGACAGGGGTGAAAACATAACCTCCATCCACCTTTGGGGGCAGAGGTAATAACATTATCGCTCTGGAAAACTAAATATTACCTTGTACATATATTAACCTCGTAGCAACAACAACATTGCTTCGGAGAAAGAAGCCATTTGAGGCCTGAAGGCCAAAAGCCTGATGCCTATACATGCTACATGGCTTTCTCAAGGCCCGTGATGGCTATCGACTGCAACCTTTCCATATATATTTGATGATTGTTGCTTTACACTGAAGGGAAAACTGAAATGGAAAACATAACGATCGTGAATACTGTGTAACGCTTCCACAGATGGCTTGGGCGGACCCAAGCAGGAAAATGGCCGCTGAGACCAGCTGTCTAGCCAATGGGTGCAAGGCAGTCCTTCGATGCTCCGCCCACTGATTTACTAATACATCGTCTGTCCAAACTTAGTTCGGCTATTTAGATGCAGATCATGTTTGTAGATTTTAATAAAGGCTGCTTTGGACCTTCCATTTTGTGACGTCAGCATTCATAAAGTTTCATTTTCATGAAGAAATATCAAAATATACAAACACTACAATCTCCCCAGGTGTTTCCACATGAACACTTTCAATTTCACATTCCAATGAAGCTGCTCTGAGATCACAACAATACCTGAGCTGAGAGAGTTCTCCTTGAGTTTCTGTCAATCCAGCAGTTACAGGTAAAGGTGTCCGTCATGCCGGACAGTGGTTCCTTGACTGTAACTTTATCTAGAAACCAGCTTGGTAGAACTCCTGCACCGTCATGCCAGATCTTCAGCTTGGTAAGATGTCCCAGGTAAGGCCCATTGATGGTAAAATGATCTTTCTGTACAAATATCACATAAAATTGTGGATTAAAATGGCTTCCTTTGCATTGGGCTGATAAAATGTAATGATCCTTGCACAGTTTTCATACTAAAATACGCCATTTGTATCTGTCTGTCTGATGAATATTTGACGCCAATACATTCTGTCATTACTTATCCAATCTAACCCAAACCTGACAGGATGACAAAGGGTTACACAATGAAGGTTGTAGCGCATTCATTTGCCCCTCCCCAAGGGGGGTTTTCTCCCCCGAGCGAGTTTGCCCGCTATTGCCGTCAATGGGGTTGCACGTTGAGGTGTATATAAATGTTATATTAGCTTTATCGTGGCATTTGTCCGAAGAAGAGTTATCGTGGCGTTTTTCCAATGACGCTTAAAAACAAAATTAATGATAATTGCATTTTGTTAATGTTATTAAAAAACAATGTTAATACATGTTAATACAATGTTAATACATAATGTCGCACTTCCCCGAGGCGTTTTTCCTGCAGTGAGAACGTGTATAAATAGCTTATAGTTATAATGGCGTTTCTGTGGGAGCAACGGCTTCCACAGGAAGTAAAAATACTTGTACCCGACTGCAAAGCCGCAATGAGCCGGCGAAGCCAAAGCCTCTTGCCACTATTTTACCCATCACTATGGCATCAGTAGGTTTGGTAGTAGGTAGGTGTAGTAGGTACCGTACCTAGTTCAAAATGACACCATTTGCATTCTGGATGAGATTAAAATTTATGAAATTTTCTTCTTGATTAATTCGGTGAATTCCGTCTCAACTTCGGATATTTCCGGCCGTGAAAAACTATCCCCGACGGCCGCGAGATTTCTAAAAAATAATTCTTCGTCAATTTTAGAATATTTGACGCCATTTTCAGCCTCCGAGACGCGGTAATATTAAAGCTTTTTTGAAATATTTTTTCAAATGCTCGAATCTCATTGGATCCGCTGTTTGGTGACGATTTTCGTTGAAGATAACCAGGTCCCGGGGAACGAGGTTGGTCTTAAAGTATTTTAATTACAAATTAGAGGTGCATAAGATTGTGAATCAAAGAAAGACGGTGAAGCAAACTCCTATTGAACTTTTTCTCAATTTTTTATGCATACTTCCGCATCCGCAAGATGGCGGCCTCCATGGAGCGATTTGGTTTTTGAAATATTTTTTTCAAATGCTTGAATTTCATTGGTTCCGGTGTTTGGTGACGATTTTCGTTGAAGACAACCAGGGCCCATGCGGGCCCGGGGAACGAGGTTGGTCTTAAAGTATTTTAATTACAAATTAGAGGTGCATAAGAATGTGAATAAAAAAAAGACGGGTGAAACAAACTCCTATGAACTTTTTCTCAATTTTTTATGCATACTTCCGCATCCGCAAGATGGCAGCCTCCATTGAGTGATTTGGTGCGTCAAAGCTTGGAATGCTCAAAGGATCCAGCAAAATCTGTTTTTTCAACATAATACGTACGCGTTCATTCACAACACCGGCTTCGCCGGCTATAAACCACAAACACGTATGCTTAGTTTTTTAAACAGTCGCTAATGCTCTTTATAACACTAAATGAAGAAATTTGGAGGAATCCCGACATCTGTGAAGTTAGGTTTACTTACAAAACTGAGCGAAGATCTACTGTACTCTATATAACCCACACATGTTGGGTTAATAACATGGCCCTTTCTGCCGCTACCGTGGCGATTTTTCGTAGCGAACTTTTGAAACTCACTCCTGCTGTTTCATACAAAACTGAAAGGGAGAAGCTCGGGTTGTGCTCCTTTACAAAGCAGATAGCTAGCGCTTGCCAAGCCAGCCGTTCCTTAACGGTTTTGAATGGAGTTCTTGCTCAAATGCTTAAACCACTTGGCGATCTCTTCACAAGAAACTTGGTAAATGAACACACACCCAATGTTCTTGAGACCAGACCAAAGATCGACTGTAATATATATATACCCCAAAGAGGAATGACCCTTCCTGCCCCTCCCGGAGTCTGTGGGTGTACTAGTTACATAAATAAGGTAAATAGTATTACCTGCCCTTTTTCAAAAAGATTACGTGTTGACGTTTTGAGCTCCGATTCCACACAAGTAATTTCTCCACACAGGTTGATGAAGACTTTTGCATCTGTCCCAGACCCGAAATGGCTTCCTGTATGGACGGAGACCTTGTATTCCTGTTGGGGGAGAGCTGGAAAGTAAGAAGTACACTTTGCTTTCTGTTCTCAATCCTAGTAGAATTCCCATGAGTATTCCAAATTTTATATACAAAGATCAACTCTCAGCTCATAAGGGAAATTAAAGATGATCCACAGAGAAAAGAGATCACTTTCATTTACAAATCTTAATATCATTGTGGAGAAGAATCTATAGCCGGATTCTGTGGAACCTAAAACTCTTAACATTATTGGAATCTTCCGTGACAAGACCGAAACACAAGGTTGCTCTCGCATCACAAACAGGTCGGTGGTCTCTCTGTTTTTGTAACCGTCTCTCCTCCAGTTTAGCTCTTTTTGTATTTATTACCCTGCGCTCGCGAAGCGAAAAGCAGGGTTAGGCATTCAGGTGAGTCCGTACGTGTGGCGTCCGTGTCGGCATTTTTAAAATTCATTTTCTCGGCAACCGTTGGTCCAATTGACACGAAATTTTACCATAGAAGCGCCTCCGCCTGCAGAATATTTTTTATTCATAATTATGACGTCATAGGTCATGTGCTACGGACGCCATATTGGAAAAACGTTACACCTCTATATATCCCAAACCGCTCAATGGAAAAAGTTGAGACATTGCTCATTGTCAAGTACTCACCATGGGGAATAAGATGTGTTGATGATGATGTCATTGGTGCCTTTGATATGACGTCATAATTCGACAAGTATAACACTTCATCCGATCAGTATGAATTTTTTTTTCTCTGCAACTGTTGGTCTGATGTACACGAAATTGTCGCCACAGGAGCACCTCCTGTATAATATTTTAATGATAATCATGATGTCATAGGTCATGTGGTACAGGCGCCATCTTGGAAAAACCGAAAAATGTTGCACCTCTATATCTCCAAAACCGCTGCATGGAAAAAATTGAAACGGCTCATTGTAAAGAACTCCATATGTGGAATAGGTTTTGTTAACGACGACGTTATTGGTGTCGTAATTATGACGTCATAATTCGACAGGGACAATGCTTAGTCTGATCAGTTTGAAATGTATTGAGCGTGATCTATGCGACAATTATATTAGAGAATATAAATTTATGATGTCATCGCTCACGTGGTCTGGCAGCCATATTGGATCAAAGGAAAAAAATGTTCAAAAACAGAATAGTTGGCTCGCAACAAGTTGACTGCGCAGGGTAAGTATTCTATGATTACCATCGAGTTACCTAAGGTGGACGTAGGTTATATTTTCACCCATGTCCATCTGTCTGTTTTTGTTTGTCTGTGAATAGGATATCTCAAAAAGTTGTGGATGGATTATGACAAACTTGGTGGATGAGTTGGTTGGATGACAAGAACAAGCCAATTCGATTTTGGGTTCAGGTCAGCAGATCCGGCCTATCAGTTGAGAGGGATATAAAACGTAAACTGTTCAGTCTGGCGTAGGTATGCACCCCAACGAGTGCTGTTCGACTTATTCCAGCAATATGTATCCTTAATATGTCCATCATAGATATGTTTCCAATCCCCTTTTATCTAATCTGCTGTTGGTAATCCCACCATACCTCCTCATTAACCCTTCCCCATATCTACTACCTTCTGAATGAAAGATACCTTTCTCAAATTGATAGATTATTCCTCGTCCTTAAACACCCAACAGTATCTCAAAAGGCCCCCTTTACTATTGCAAGCATTTATGTTGATGTCTTGTCCATGACAGACATACAGACAGACATAAAGACAAACATACAGGAAATACATAAAGATGAAAGGATGAAAAAGGTAGACCTGCAGGTAGGTACCTGAGATGGACAGAAGGAATGCCGTGTGCCAGTGATCCTGAGCTGCAGAATCTCCCTGCTGACGGTGCTGCTCCCGGGAAGCACAAAGTGATGGCGTCGAGTCGCTGTGGGCTGAGGGTACCTGTCGTGTTTGTTTCAGACACCTGTAAAAGCCAGAATCACTCGGGTGCACTCTGCTTATTTGAAGAGTCCCATTGGGTAGCATCCTATAACGGCCCTGCTTGGTTTTTATCTGCCCCTTGTTGCATTCGGTAATATCGCATTTGCTTCCACTGCAGCTGATCTCCTGTTCGGCCACTCCGTCCACGTCTGTGTATCGGAGCCAGTGGACCGAAGTCGACCTCCCACGGGCACACTCACACGGCACTCTCACACAGCTCCCCTCGGTCACATTCAGGACTGAGATCCTGGGCCGTGCTTGACAAGTACAATGTCCCCAGACCAATGCAAACCCAAACAGCATGTACAACATCCTGGACCGTTATGAACGTTTCACGATGAAGAAGAAACCTTCAACGGTACATTCCATTACAGGAACATGTGGTCACATTACTGGTCATGTGCCCTGTTGATTCAAGATAATCTGAGTCGATGGCAAAAGAGCTAACCACACCGGAAATGACTTGTGAGTATAATATATTACACAATACTAGTTTTGGTGTTAATTTTGTGTTAACTAGTTGTGAATATAGTAAACACCACAGGTTTAATAAACTAATGCTAAATCACCATATTCATCAATAAGTTTTGTATTTTCATCACACTTTGATTACTGTAACTCACTGTTATCAACTTCTCCAATTCCTCTCTCAATCCCTTATGACACATCCAGAATATGGAAGTGAGGCTCAAAGATGAAGATCACATCTTTCTCGATCCGAAAATTGCTAAAAACACTCCACTGGTTCCCGATATCGATTTTCAATCACTGTTGATCACCTTTAAAACAAAACGTGAATTGATACATCCCATTGGTGTATATAACAGCTTTTTTTTTTTTGTATACAATATCGAGGCTCGTGTAAGAGCTAACATCAATCACAAAAAAAACGGACACGTAAAACATATAATAAAGGGAGCGGGAGACAAGATGGGGGGAGAGGGGGAAGCACACAAGTACAACAGCAGAGAACAGGGACATCGGAAGATCTGTGGGAGGGCTTGGGGGAAGGAGGAATGGGAAGGGGGGGGGGGTGGGGTGGGAAAGGTATAAAACACATGGACACTGCTAGAACTTCCAGGAAAAAAGTCGGTATTTCAATAAAAGTGGATCTGGGGTGAATTAACGGGGGTAGAAAAGATCAAGGTTTTGGATGGGGGAAGATAAGACATGGTGGGGAAACAGCTGTTTATAAGACCTGGAGGGAGGAGTGGGATTGGAGAGAGTGAGGGAGTTTGTTCCAGAGGCGGGAGAAAAGAGGAGTGAAGGTGAGCAGAGAGCCTAGATTTTGGCAGTTTCACCATAAGAGGGTTGCTGGCAGATCTTGTGCGACCTGTAGGAATATTTGGGGGACAGAGCACAGACAGAGCTGGGGGAGCAATGCCGGAGAGGAGTCCGTAGAAGACAGAAAGACCACCTACCTGCCTATGGTGAGTGAGTGAGTGAAAGGCCCTCGGAGTTAGAGAGATGGCCCCTTTAAACACAATGTCAAAAGGTTCTCATTGGAGAAGTGTATTCAAAATTGATGTTGTAATTACTTGTGGTGGTAATGAATGAGTAAATGAGTGTTATTGTAATTCTCATGGAAAGTTTTACAAAACAGCTGTTTCCTCCTACACTCCCCTTCCCCATTTGTGTTCCTTTCTCTTTTACCTTCTATTTGCTCATTGTTCTCGTTATAGGTATCTTATTTCACAACATTTATTTATTTCTGTCTCTCCATATTTTTAGTCACAATCCATTGGGATGGGGACCGGAAATATTAACAGCCATGCTTATTTTTTATTTTTTCAGGTCTCTCCACTGATCTCAAAGCATGATGTCATGGTTCTTGTATATTGTGTATCATAGATTCAAGAGTGGAAATTAACTCACCTGAACTGAACTGATACCTGCCTGCATTTCTTACTAAAACACAACTTTTTAATTAAATTAGTTTGCATCCTGAGGCTGCTGGTTCCATCGTTGCTGGGAGTTTGGCTGTGCCGTTGATGCGGTGCCCCCTGTTTCCAGGAAGCTGCTGCTCATTTTGCTGATGGCTGGCCGAGTCAACCCACCTGGTGGTATTTAACGGCACGACATAGTCTCGAACTCTAGACCCTAAGATCTTAAAGCAGCCTTAACTGTTAAACCAACACCAGGTTAAACACACCTTATACCCCCACAGGAGATGGTATGGTCGAACAACCGGAACCTCTGTCGTGTTCTCACCCATGGATGAAGATTTTTGGTAGCTGAGCATTCTCCAGATTTACTGCTCACCTGTGGAACTCTTGGCCTTCTAAGACTTGCACAGCATTGACTACTCAATTTTTAAATCTCAATTTTCTGCACTTGTTTTTTTGCTAATCTTGACTTGTCTTCCCTTTTTTGACTAATTTTAAATTTTGACTTCTCTTTCTAATTTTTATTTATTTATATGTAGAAGCCGAGGCTCAAGGAGGAGCTGAACGACAGGGGGCAACAGGTTAACACATTGATGAAGGATTAAACGGAACAGGGATTCAAGAGACGCACAAATGCCATTTGGAATTTTCTTATCCCTACTGTTCCAACAAGATTTCTCCTCATCTTCTGGAATTGCATTTCGCACAATAAGTGATGGCATACTTTTTGATCTGAACTGGCAAAAGACAAAACTAAAAGTCCAGGAAGTACTCCTTTCCAAAGTGCTGTTCGCTGATGCAGTTTTCCGTGCTCTCACTCAACATGATCTCCAGAACATCTGATGTGCACCACCTTGTCCATTGCTGCAAACATTATGACGTCACAATCAGTTGTAAGAAGGCAGTGATTCTGGTACAGGACGTGCAGGTGGCTCCTTGCATTACCTTTGATAGAACTGAGCTCAAAGTGTACCCAGTCTCTGGCATGCAGGGACAAAAAGGATAGAGCAGGGACAAACAATCACATGTTGGTAACCATTGCGGAAGTTTGATGCGGAATATGTTGCCTCCTCCTGAGTTTAATTCCTTATGAGGAAATTCATATTGTAAAGTTGTTACCAAGTTCTGCTATCTTGGCCCTACTGTCAACACTTCTGCGCAACTTGATGCCAAGATGAATGTTCATACCGGGAAAGTCGCTACAACTGGTAAGAAGATGCAATACAGGATGTGGAAAAACAAGCAGGTTCCGCTCACAACCAAAGTTTGTGTGGTTGATGGATCATGCATTTTGGGCAGTTTACTTCAGTGAATCCTGTTTGACTTGGACATCATTAAAAAAACGTCTAAACAGTTCCCATTTGCATTGCTCGCATCACGTCCTCGGTATGAGAAGATGGCTTCTCATACCGAGGACAAAGAACAAATTAATTTTGACAAAATACCTGACAATTGCTCCAGGCAGGTGCACAGGTGCAAAACATCAAATATTAGCACCATCCTGGAAAAGAATCAGCTGCAATGGGCAGGACAAATCCACTGCATGGAATAGGCGACAAATCCACCGAGCGACTGAATCGATGGCGAACCCTTCTCGGTACGACATCATCGGTATGACAAAATACCTGACAATTGCTCCAGACAGGTGCAAAACATCAAATATTAGCACCATCCTGAAAAAGAATCATCTGCAATGGGCAGGACAAATCCACTGCATAGAATAGGCTCCAAATCCACTGCATAGAACAGGCGACAAATCCAGGGAGCGACTGAATCGATGGTGAGCCCTCAGCCAGCACGTCCTCGGTATGACAAAATACCTGACAATTGCTCCAGACAGGTGCACAGGTGCAAAACATCAAATATTAGAACCATCCTGAAAAAGAATCAGCTGCAATGGGCAGGAAAAATCCACTGCATAGAACTGGCGACAAATCCAGGGAGCGACTGAATCGGTGGCGAACCCTCAGCACGTCCTTGGTATGAGCACATGGTTTCACAAAATACCTGACAATTGCTCCAGACAGGTGCAAAACATCAAATATTAGCACCATCCTGGAAAAGAATCAGCTGCAATGGGCAGGAAAAATCCACTGCATAGAATAGGTGACAAATCCACCGAGCGACTGAATCGATGGCGAACCCTTCTCGGTACGACATCCTCGGTATGACAAAATACCTGACAATTGCTCCAGACAGGTGCAAAACATCAAATATTAGCACCATCCTGAAAAAGAATCAGCTGCAATGGGCAGGAAAAATCCACTGCATAGAACTGGCGACAAATCCAGGGAGCGACTGAATCGGTGGCGAACCTTCAGCACGTCCTTGGAATGAGCACATGGTTTCACAAAATACCTGACAATTGCCTCAGACAGGTGCAAAACATCAAATATTAGCACCATCCTGAAAAATAAGCAGCTCTGATGGGCAGGACAAATCCACAGCATGGAACAGGCAACAAATCCACCGAGCGACTGAATTGATGGCGAACTCTCTGCACATATTCCACCCAAAACATAAATGCAGATGCTTGTTTTCCCATAGGACAAAAGTTTTCCTCTCCTCCAAAGAGCCGAATATTCAGAGGCAAGACAAGACCAAGCCAACTGGGAAGGACTTTGGATGCAGGTGATGGGTGATAAAATTGGATTACTACCAATAAACCCTGTGAGTGCACCATCACTCCCCTGCTGTAACACCACGTGTCTTTGTCCTGCATGTAATTTGAAGTTCCTTCATGAACCTCAGATCAATGTAAATAAAATGTTCCATTTGTTTATCGTCCCAGCAAACCTTTGGAACCACATGATCGAGTGAGTTAATACACTCAAAGAGGAGTCTTTCAGTTTTGAAATATGGTGTTGGAGATTAAAAAGAGAGACTGGAGAAGTCAACCATGCTGGGTATAGTTGAGATAAGAAGAGGAAGAGGCAAACCTGTATTTGCTGGATGGATGGGGTAAAGGCTGCCACCAAAATGTCTTTGCCAGAGCTTCAGGAAGCAGTGCAAACAGGAAGTTTGTAGAAATATGATCAGGAATGTCACCAGAAGTCGAACATGACTTCACAGAACTAGATAAACAGAGGACTCTTCGTAACAAGAACAGCAAAAGCCTTTATTGTACAAATGTGCAGTTTTTGTCCACGATACATCAACAATGTCAAACAAGTATTGCACTAAAAACTAGAGAGGTTCCAGGGAACCTGAACTCAACTGGTCCATATCAATATGGTTAGAATATGCATAATAGAACCACAAACTATATAGTTTATATGTGCTAAAAATATATGACAAAAATTGATTTTTCAATATGGCCGCCCTGCCACGCCCATTTTTGGGCGTGCAACGCCCAAATGCAATCCCAAACTAGTTTATGTCTTAAAGATGCTGCGTAACAAGTTTCATCAAATTTCATCAATATTTGTGACTTTTAGAGCGTAGACGTCGAATTGTTTACAGACGACAGACAGACAGACAGACAGACAGACGGACGACGGACACTGGGGGTCGACAAAAACTCAGCTGGACATAGTCCAGTTGAGTTAATAAATGATTCACCAAACCAGATTTCACAACAATGTCAGGCCTTCAATGCTAATATAATGAATTACTGAGTTATGTGTAAGCTAATAATACCTTAGTTAAGTGCAACTAAGTTAAATGCAAGTTAAAAAAATAGTAATTATATTTTATCCATGATGTAAACTTAAAAACACACGATTTAGATTAAATTATTTAAATATAAAAATACTCCATAATTCTTTTTAACTTTATAAATAAAAGTAATTTTCTGTGTGTCTGTGCGTGTGAAACACTAATCATGGCCAAACTGCTCGGCCAATTGCCACCAAAGTTTACACATAGACCAAATTGGGCCTCCTGTTGAATATAGGCTACACCTTGGCTAATGATGATATCACTAACTAGAATTCTAAATTCATTATTTATTTATTTTTGTGGCGGTTTGTCGGAAGGCAAGACCAGGAACATTGTTAACAAAGAGGCTCGTTGATGTAGCTATTTCATTACACTCGCCCGAGGAGAGGGTATTGCACTTGAGTCCGTTTGTTTGTTACTTGGCAAATATATATATATATTTTATTGCAAGTATGTTGATCACTCTGGTTTGAGTGATGTTTGTGTGTGTGTTTGTCTGTCCACTCCCTTATACTTGCCTACAGGTCACAATTTTAAACCGATCTTCACGAAACTTCACCAAATGTTAGAGTTCGTGGTCCGACCAAATCCTATATACTTTTGAGGTCAAAAGGTCAACATTGGCCAAAGGTCAACCACTTTTTTCAAATTTCTAAAATCCTCAATTTTCATCCGATTGACTTGAAATTTGAATAGGATATACATATCGGCTAACTGAATTCAACCACCAACTATTTTTGAGATCATCATAGGCCAAAAGAGCAACATAGGCCAAAGATCAACAACAATTTCAAATTTCTAAAATCCTCAATTTTCATCCGATTCACTTGAAATCTGAATGGGATTTACATATCAGCAAACTGAATTCAACTACCAACTATTTTTGAGATCATCATAGGCCAAAAGAGCAACATAGGCCAAAGATCAACAACAATTTCAAATTTCTAAAATCCTCAATTTTCATCCGATTGACTTGAAATTTGAATTGGATTTTCATGTCAGCCAACTGAATTCAACCACCAATTATTTGTGAGGTCAAAAAGATGCTCTATGAGTGCCATTCTGCTTTGTTCTCTTTTGCCAAGTGTCGCTCTATGAGTGATTTTTCATCTGTTCGTCTGTCTGTCTGTTTGTTTGTCTGTCTGTCTGTTTGTTTGTTTATCCACACAGAATAAATATGATTTTCTCTGCAACCGTTGGTCCGATTGACAGGAAATTTTCAACATAGGTGCAACTCCACCTGCACAATTTTTTTTCATAATTATGACGTCATAGATCACGTGGTTCGGCCGCCATTTTGGAAAAACTAAAAACATTTGCACCTCTATATCTCTGAAAACGCTGAAGAGAAAAAATTGAGACAATGCTCATTGTAAAGAACTCTCCTTGGGGAATAAAATATGCTAATGATGATGTCATAGGTGCCGCCATTATGACGTCATAATTCGCCAAGTACAAAACTACATCTTATTAAGATGAAATTTCTTGAGCGTCATGTAGGCATAAATTGGTGGAGAAAAAATAAATAATGATGACGTCATCGGTCACGTTGTTCGGCTGCCATCTTGGAAAAACCGAAAACATTTGCAGCTCTATATCTCCGAAAGCGCTGTATATAAAAAATTGAGACATGGCTCATTGTAAAGAACTCTCCATGTGGAATAAAATATGTTAATGATGATGTCATAGGTACCTCCATTTTGACGTCATAATTCGACAAGTACAAAACTTCATCCGATCAAGATGAAATTTCTTGAGTCCAGGAATAAATTGGTGGAGAAAAAAATAATAATGGTGACGTCATCGGTCACGTGGTTCGGCCGCCATATATGTTTTAACACGAAAGCCTTAAAAACTACTGAAAACACATCCTGGCGAGGGTCTGCAATCTCTGATTGCTCTTTCTTGTTGTTTATTAGTGTTTGTGCACGTATGTGTTATGCTATGTTTTTTGGGAAAGTACAAGTGTTTGAAACAAATATGTTTTTGTCCTCATTTCTATTTCGTTGTCAATTCTCTGTTTTTTTTCCCACCGAGTAACGCCGGAGTAACCCTTCTAGTAAAACAATAATAATGATTTCAATTAACATTTTGGTGTTGAACATATAATGATGGTGAGGGTGAGAAAAACGAGCTGAGCATGAAGACAACTTGCCAATGAGCGGAGCATGAAGACGACTTGCCAATGAGCGGAGCATGAAGACGACTTGCCAATGAGCGGAGCATGAAGACGACTTGCCAATGAGCGGAGAATGAAGACGATTTGCCAATGAGCGGAGAATGAAGACGACTTGCCAATGAGCGGAGCATGAAGACGACTTGCCAATGAGCGGAGAATGAAGACGATTTGCCAATGAGCGGAGAATGAAGACGACTTGCCAATGAGCGGAGCATGAAGACGACTTGCCAATGAGCGGAGCATGAAGATGATTTGCCAATGAGCGGAGCATGAAGACGACTTGCCAATGAGCGGAGCATGAAGACGACTTGCCAATGAGCGGAGCATGAAGACGACTTGCCAATGAGCGGAGCATGAAGACGACTTGCCAATGAGCGGAGAATGAAGACGATTTGCCAATGAGCGGAGAATGAAGACGACTTGCCAATGAGCGGAGCATGAAGACGACTTGCCAATGAGCGGAGAATGAAGACGATTTGCCAATGAGCGGAGAATGAAGACGACTTGCCAATGAGCGGAGCATGAAGACGACTTGCCAATGAGCGGAGAATGAAGACGATTTGCCAATGAGCGGAGCATGAAGACGACTTGCCAATGAGCGGAGCATGAAGACGACTTGCCAATGAGCGGAGAATGAAGACGATTTGCCAATGAGCGGAGCATGAAGACGACTTGCCAATGAGCGGAGCATGAAGATGATTTGCCAATGAGCGGAGAATGAAGATGACTTGCCAATGAGTGGAGCATGAAGATGACTTGCCAATGAGCGGAGCATGAAGACGACTTGCCAATGAGCGGAGCATGAAGATGATTTGCCAATGAGCGGAGAATGAAGATGACTTGCCAATGTAATGAGCGGAGCATGAAGACGACTTGCCAATGAGGGGAGAATGAAGACGATTTGCCAATGAGCGGAGCATGAAGACGACTTGCCAATGAGCGGAGCATGAAGACGACTTGCCAATGAGCGGAGAATGAAGACGATTTGCCAATGAGCGGAGCATGAAGACGACTTGCCAATGAGCGGAGCATGAAGATGATTTGCCAATGAGCGGAGAATGAAGATGACTTGCCAATGAGTGGAGCATGAAGATGACTTGCCAATGAGTGGAGCATGAAGATGATTTGCCAATGAGTGGAGAATGAAGATGACTTGCCAATGAGTGGAGCATGAAGATGATTTGCCAATGAGTGGAGAATGAAGATGACTTGCCAATGAGTGGAGCATGAAGATGATTTGCCAATGAGTGGAGAATGAAGATGACTTGCCAATGAGTGGAGCATGAAGATGATTTGCCAATGAGCGGAGAATGAAGATGACTTGCCAATGAGTGGAGCATGAAGATGACTTGCCAATGAGTGGAGCATGAAGATGACTTGCCAATGAGTGGAGCATGAAGATGATTTGCCAATGAGCGGAGAATGAAGATGACTTGCCAATGAGTGGAGCATGAAGATGATTTGCCAATGAGTGGAGCATGAAGACGACTTGCCAATGAGCGGAGCATGAAGATGATTTGCCAATGAGCGGAGCATGAAGATGACTTGCCAATGAGCGGAGCATGAAGATGACTTGCCAATGAGCGGAGCATGAAGACGACTTGCCAATGAGCGGAGCATGAAGATGACTTGCCAATGAGCGGAGCATGAAGATGACTTGCCAATGAGCGGAGCATGAAGACGACTTGCCAATGAGCGGAGCATGAAGACGACTTGCCAATGAGCGGAGCATGAAGACGACTTGCCAATGAGCGGAGCATGAAGACGACTTGCCAATGAGCGGAGCATGAAGATGACTTGCCAATGAGCGGAGCATGAAGGTGACTTGCCAATGAGCGGAGCATGAAGACGATTTGCCAATGAGCGGAGCATGAAGATGACTTGCCAATGAGCGGAGCATGAAGATGACTTGCCAATGAGCGGAGCATGAAGACGACTTGCCAATGAGCTGAGCATGAAGATTACTTGCCAATGAGCGGAGCATGAAGACGACTTGCCAATGAGCGGAGCATGAAGATGACTTGCCAATGAGCGGAGCATGAAGACAATTTGCCAATGAGCGGAGCATGAAGACGATTTGCCAATGAGCGGAGGATGAAGACGACTTGCCAATGAGCGGAGCATGAAGACGATTTGCCAATGAGCGGAGAATGAAGATGACTTGCCAATGAGCGGAGAATGAAGACGACTTGCCAATGAGCGGAGAATGAAGATGACTTGCCAATGAGCGGCGCATGAAGACTATTTGCCAATGAGCCGAGCATGAAGATGACTTGCCAATGAGCGGAGCATGAAGACTATTTGCCAATGAGCCGAGCATGAAGATGACTTGCCAATGAGCGGAGCATGAAGATGACTTGCCAATGAGCGGAGCATGAAGACGACTTGCCAATGAGCGGAGCATGAAGACGACTTGCCAATGAGCGGAGAATGAAGACGACTTGCCAATGAGCGGAGCATGAAGACGATTTGCCAATGAGCGGAGAATGAAGATGACTTGCCAATGAGCGGAGAATGAAGATGACTTGCCAATGAGCGGAGCATGAAGGCGATTTGCCAATGAGCGGAGCATGAAGACTATTTGCCAATGAGCGGAGAATGAAGACGACTTGCCAATGAGCGGAGAATGAAGATGACTTGCCAATGAGCGGAGCATGAAGACGATTTGCCAATGAGCGGAGCATGAAGATGACTTGCCAATGAGCGGAGCATGAAGACGACTTGCCAATGAGCAGAACATGAAGACGATTTGCCAATGAGCGGAGCATGAAGACTATTTGCCAATGAGCCGAGCATGAAGACTATTTGCCAATGAGCCGAGCATGAAGATGACTTGCCAACGAGCGGAGCATGAAGATGACTTGCCAATGAGCGGAGCATGAAGACGATTTGCCAATGATCGGAGCATGAAGACTATTTGCCAATGAGCGGAGCATGAAGACTATTTGCCAATGAGCCGAGCATGAAGATGACTTGCCAACGAGCGGAGCATGAAGATGACTTGCCAATGAGCGGAGCATGAATACGATTTGCCAATGATCGGAGCATGAAGACGATTTGCCAATGAGCAGAACGTGAAGACGATTTGCCAATGAGCGGAGCATGAAGACTATTTGCCAATGAGCCGAGCATGAAGACGACTTGCCAATGAGCGGAGCATGAAGACGATTTGCCAATGAGCAGAACATGAAGACGACTTGCCAATGAGCGGAGCATGAAGACGATTTGCCAATGAGCAGAACATGAAGACGATTTGCCAATGAGCGGAGCATGAAGACGATTTGCCAATGAGCGGAGCATGAAGACTATTTGCCAATGAGCCGAGCATGAAGATGACTTGCCAATGAGCGGCGCATGAAGACGATTTGCCAATGAGCAGAACATGAAGACGACTTGCCAATGAGCGGAGCATGAAGATGACTTGCCAATGAGCGGAGCATGAAGACGACTTGCCAATGAGCAGAACATGAAGACGATTTGCCAATGAGCGGAGCATGAAGACTATTTGCCAATGAGCCGAGCATGAAGATGACTTGCCAATGAGCGGAGCATGAAGACGATTTGCCAATGAGCAGAACATGAAGACGATTTGCCAATGAGCGGAGCATGAAGACTATTTGCCAATGAGCCGAGCATGAAGATGACTTGCCAATGAGCGGAGGATGAAGTTGACTTGCCAATGAGCGGAGCATGAAGACGACTTGCCAAGGAGCGGAGCATGAAGACGATTTGCCAATGAGCGGAGCATGAAGACGACTTGCCAATGAGCAGAACATGAAGACGATTTGCCAATGAGCGGAGCATGAAGACGACTTGCCAATGAGCGGACCATGAAGATGACTTGCCAATGAGTGGAGCATGAAGACGATTTGCCAATGGGCGGAGCATGAAGATGACTTGCCAATGAGCGGAGCATGTAGACGATTTGCCAATGAGCGGAGCATGAAGACGATTTGCCTATGAGCGGAGCATGAAGGTGACTTGCCAATGAGCGGCGCATGAAGACGACTTGCCAATGAGCGTAGCATGAAGACGACTTGCCAATGAGCGGAGCATGAAGATGACTTGCGCATGAGCAGAAAATGAAGACTATTTGCCAATGAGCCGAGTATGAGGATGACTTGCCAATGAGCGGAGCATGAAGACGACTTGCCAATGAGCGGAGCATGAAGACGACTTGCCAATGAGCGGAGCATGAAGATGACTTGCCAATGAGCGGAGCATGAAGACGATTTGCCAATGAGCGGAGCATGAAGTCGATTTGCCAATGAGCGGAGAATGAAGTTGACTTGCCAATGAGCCGATTTGCCAATGAGCGGAGCATGAAGATGACTTGCCAATGAGCGGAGCACGAAGACGACTTGCCAATGAGCGGAGCATTAAGATGACTTGCCAATGAGCGGAGCATGAAGACGATTTGCCAATGAGCGGAGCATGAAGATGACTTGCCAATGAGCAGAGCATGAAGACGATTTGCGAATGAGCGGAGCATGAAGACGATTTGCCAATGAGCGGAGCATGAAGATGACTTGCCAATGAGCGGAGCATGAAGACGACTTGCCAATGAGGGGAGAATGAAGACGATTTGCCAATGAGCGGAGCATGAAGACGACTTGCCAATGAGTGGAGCATGAAGACGACTTGCCAATGAGCGGAGCATGAAGATGACTTGCCAATGAGCGGAGCATGAAGACGACTTGCCAATGAGCAGAACATGAAGACGATTTGCCAATGACCGGAGCATGAAGACTATTTGCCAATGAGCCGAGCATGAAGATGACTTGCCAATGAGCGGAGCATGAAGACGATTTGCCAATGAGCAGAACATGAAGACGATTTGCCAAGGAGCGGAGCATGAAGACGATTTGCCAATGAGCGGAGCATGAAGACGACTTGCCAATGAGCAGAACATGAAGACGATTTGCCAATGAGCGGAGCATGAAGACGACTTGCCAATGAGCGGACCATGAAGATGACTTGCCAATGAGTGGAGCATGAAGACGATTTGCCAATGGGCGGAGCATGAAGATGACTTGCCAATGAGCAGAACATGAAGACGATTTGCCAATGAGCGGAGCATGAAGACGACTTGCCAATGAGCGGACCATGAAGATGACTTGCCAATGAGTGGAGCATGAAGACGATTTGCCAATGGGCGGAGCATGAAGATGACTTGCCAATGAGCGGAGCATGTAGACGATTTGCCAATGAGCGGAGCATGAAGACGATTTGCCTATGAGCGGAGCATGAAGGTGACTTGCCAATGAGCGGCGCATGAAGGCGACTTGCCAATGAGCGTAGCATGAAGACGACTTGCCAATGAGCGGAGCATGAAGATGACTTGCGCATGAGCAGAAAATGAAGACTATTTGCCAATGAGCCGAGTATGAGGATGACTTGCCAATGAGCGGAGCATGAAGACGACTTGCCAATGAGCGGAGCATGAAGACGACTTGCCAATGAGCGGAGCATGAAGATGACTTGCCAATGAGCGGAGCATGAAGACGATTTGCCAATGAGCGGAGCATGAAGTCGATTTGCCAATGAGCGGAGAATGAAGTTGACTTGCCAATGAGCCGATTTGCCAATGAGCGGAGCATGAAGATGACTTGCCAATGAGCGGAGCACGAAGACGACTTGCCAATGAGCGGAGCATTAAGATGACTTGCCAATGAGCGGAGCATGAAGACGATTTGCCAATGAGCGGAGCATGAAGATGACTTGCCAATGAGCAGAGCATGAAGACGATTTGCGAATGAGCGGAGCATGAAGACGATTTGCCAATGAGCGGAGCATGAAGATGACTTGCCAATGAGCGGAGCATGAAGACGACTTGCCAATGAGCGGAGCATGAAGATGACTTGCCAATGAGCAGAGCCTGAAGGAAGACGATTTGCCAATGAGCGGAGCATGAAGACGACTTGCCAATGAGTGGAGCATGAAGACGATTTGCCAATGAGTGGAGCATTAAGATGACTTGCCAATGGGCAGAGCATGAAGACGATTTGCCAATGAGCGGAGCATGAAGGTGACTTGCCAATGGGCAGAGCATGAAGACGATTTGCCAATGAGCGGAGCATGAAGATGACTTGCCAATGAACGGAGCATGAAGACGACTTGCCAATGAGCGGAGCATGAAGACGACTTGCCAATGAGCGGAGCATGAAGACGACTTGCCAATGAGCGGAGCATGAAGATGACTTGCCAATGAGCGGAGCATGAAGACGATTTGCCAATGAGCCGAGCATGAAGATGACTTGCCAATGAGCGGAGCATGAAGACGACTTGCCAATGAGGGGAGCATGAAGACGATTTGCCAATGAGCGGAGCATGAAGACGATTTGCCAATGAGCGGAGCATGAAGACGATTTGCCAATGAGCGGAGCATGAAGATGACTTGCCAATGAGCCGATTTGCCAATGAGCGGAGCATGAAGATGACTTGCCAATGAGCGGAGCATGAAGACGACTTGCCAATGAGCGGAGCATGAAGATGACTTGCCAATGGGCAGAGCATGAAGACAATTTGCCAATGAGCGGAGCATGAAGATGACTTGCCAATGAGCGGAGCATGAAGACGATTTGCCAATGAGCGGAGCATGAAGATGACTTGCCAATGAGCGGAGCATGAAGATGACTTGCCAATGAGCCGAGCATGAAGATGACTTGCCAATGAGCAGAGCATGAATATGACTTGCCAATGAGCCGAGCATGAAGATGACTTGCCAATGAGCAGAGCATGAAGATGACTTGCCAATGAGCCGAGCATGAAGATGACTTGCCAATGAGCCGAGCATGAAGATGACTTGCCAATTAGCAGAGCATGAAGATGACTTGCCAATGAGCAGAGCATGAAGATGACTTGCCAATGAGCAGAGCATGAAGATGACTTGCCAATGAGCCGAGCATGAAGATGACTTGCCAATGAGCAGAGCATGAAGATGACTTGCCAATGAGCCGAGCATGAAGATGACTTGCCAATGAGCAGAGCATGAAGATGACTTGCCAATGAGCCGAGCATGAAGATGACTTGCCAATGAGCGGAGCATGAAGACGACTTGCCAATGAGGGGAGCATGAAGACGATTTGCCAATGAGCGGAGCATGAAGACGATTTGCCAATGAGCGGAGCATGAAGACGATTTGCCAATGAGCGGAGCATGAAGATGACTTGCCAATGAGCCGATTTGCCAATGAGCGGAGCATGAAGATGACTTGCCAATGAGCGGAGCATGAAGACGACTTGCCAATGAGCGGAGCATGAAGATGACTTGCCAATGGGCAGAGCATGAAGACAATTTGCCAATGAGCGGAGCATGAAGATGACTTGCCAATGAGCGGAGCATGAAGACGATTTGCCAATGAGCGGAGCATGAAGATGACTTGCCAATGAGCGGAGCATGAAGATGACTTGCCAATGAGCCGAGCATGAAGATGACTTGCCAATGAGCAGAGCATGAATATGACTTGCCAATGAGCCGAGCATGAAGATGACTTGCCAATGAGCAGAGCATGAAGATGACTTGCCAATGAGCCGAGCATGAAGATGACTTGCCAATGAGCCGAGCATGAAGATGACTTGCCAATTAGCAGAGCATGAAGATGACTTGCCAATGAGCAGAGCATGAAGATGACTTGCCAATGAGCAGAGCATGAAGATGACTTGCCAATGAGCCGAGCATGAAGATGACTTGCCAATGAGCAGAGCATGAAGATGACTTGCCAATGAGCCGAGCATGAAGATGACTTGCCAATGAGCAGAGCATGAAGATGACTTGCCAATGAGCCGAGCATGAAGATGACTTGCCAATGAGCAGAGCATGAAGATGACTTGCCAATGAGCCGAGCATGAAGATGACTTGCCAATGAGCCGAGCATGAAGATGACTTGCCAATGAGCAGAGCATGAAGATGACTTGCCAATGAGCCGAGGATGAAGACGATTTGCCAATGAGCCGAGCATGAAGATGACTTGCCAATGAGCCGGGCATGGAGACGAAGGAAGCAAGTGAATCTCGTTGATAGAAATTGATGTTTTCATTCCTGATATAATTAGTATGTGCAGAAGTTCCTTGCTTGGGGAATGTGTAAAATATTGTAAGTTGAATGCATATTGGCATGCATTGAAATTCTGAATTAGTCCTGCTAGTTGCATCATTACGGACGTGTGGCTGTGTGATGCAGTGCCCTCCCCCCCCCCCTAGGTTAAAGCAGAAATTTGGAATTTGAATAATTTTGCAATACATATTCCTTCACTTGTTAACAAGTTCATTGACTCTCACTTTGCATAAGATAACTGCAGTATAACTAATGTTACGTGGTCCTCCCGGTAACTACCTGGTCTTGGTGACCCCCGGACCGTGGGAGGACCCCACCAGAAAGATATCTGATTTATACGCTTTCGTAGCGCAATCAATATGAAAGACACAATAATTCAAGTCAATAAGAAACCCCACACCAAGGATCCGGATTACTTAATAATATATTCTCCATCCATCATCAGCAATCAACAATCCATCAACAATCTTACTAAGATGGCCATCTCATATATTTCCCCCCTTTCCCCACTCACGACCCCTCAATGGTCACTGTCCCTCACAATGTCTCTGGGCCCCTCCAGACCAAGGTGAAGTTCGACTTGTCCGCACACGGGCGGTTGAACGAACCCCTGGCTGACGTGCTCCAAACGTGCACGTCGCGTACCCGGAACAGCTGCTGCAGCGCACACCTCCTTGCAAAGCAAAGCAGGCAAAGCAAAGCGCGGCTCGCAAAGTGCGCGAGGCCCAAGGTGCGACCCGTACGCGTCCTTGTAGACGTTGAGGCGAACTGTGCCGGACGCTTGGTTCCGTGCACGAACCCACGGCAACTTGACGCGTAACCGGTAATTACCCCGCGCAGGTAACTCCTCTCACCAGATGGGCTTTCAAACGCAGCGTTCCCCACGCTGCTCAATATCGACACTGCTCGCGTCGGAGCTGGGCGAGGAAGAGGAAGATCGCCGCTTCTCCAAGACCTCGTGTCTTTTCTTCTTCCGGTTCACTATCCCGTTTCCGGTCTCCTGTTATCCGGAGCCTCTCTCACCATTTAACCACAACAACCTTTAATAGACTAAACATTAATAAGCAATGACATGGATAGTAATTCACCTAAATCTGGGATCCGTAACACTCCCCCCCTTCAAGAAAGAAAGTTTGAACCCCGCGAAAACTTTCTGTGCCGGCCAACTTTGATAAACAAACCCGATACCCCAAATCATCAGTTCCCCCCGGGCACAATTATCGCATCTCAAAAATAAAGCAACAAACTTTCACCAAAACCCCCCAGAGATTCCAAGGTAATTCCCTCTAGACCAAGCGTCAACAACTTCTAGTTGCTCTTGGATGGAGGCCCAGATGAGTACTCACTACATGGACGCCTTAAGGAATGTGGGGTTCACGGTTAGTCCGGGGAGGAAAGTTCATTACATGGACGTCTTTAAGAACGTGAAGTTCACGGTTAGTCCGTGCAGGAACGTTCCCTACCGGGACGCCTTTTAAGAACGTGGCGTTCACGGTTAGTCCGTGTAGGAGCCCAGGCTCGGCGGCTCCGCCATATATCGAGTGCTTCAACTTCTCCGGACTCCTAACAGTTACGGTGGGACCCCTTGTCCAAGCAGTCACCTGACTGGCGGTCTCCTTATCGGCCAGTCCTCTGCCAATCATTCTTTCGGGAGATGCCGTAACTCTGGGAGCCTCCATAGTAATATCGGCTGCTGCCAACACCAAAACTACCGCCAAGTGGTCCTCTTCTGTAGACCTCTCAACGCCTACGAAATGCCTTCCCTACTGTTATGGTCCGACCCTCCAAATCCTTACCATTCCAATTCTTCTCTGCCTCCCTGGCGTCTTTTGTGCTTGCAAACGTGACAAAGCCGAACCCTCTTGACCGTTGCGTTTCCCTGTCTTTTACCACCCGCACTTCCACCAGCGGCCCATATCTGTTGAAGACAGAGGTCAGAACTTCTTCCTCTGTGTTGAAGTTCAGTCCCCCTACAAATAACTTGGCACTTTTGTCGCCATCCCGAGCTGGGGTGGTGTTATTTTCCCTGCGGTGCTCTTTACCCACCCTCGGGTTACCATAAATTTGCCCCCCGGCCAAATCATTCCCGATAATCACAGATACTCCCTTTACAGGAAGCGTGGCTTGTAAACCGACGGTGACCGGTCCTGACACCAAATCGGATTCCAAATGGATAACATGAAGTGGGGCACTAACACAGCCACCGATCCCTTGTAACCGAACCCTATCACCAGTTGCGGTACTCTTTGACAATGGCAAAATGCCTTCAAGCATTAAGGATTGATGGGCTCCTGTGTCCCTCAATACCCTAACAGGTCTTGGGTTAGTCAAGTCTCCCTCGAGTGAGACCAACCCCTCATAAATAAATGGTTGGTAACTCTTCTGTGGGCCATTTCTTACGCTTGCCATCGCATTCGGAGTTGTAATAGTCGGACTCCGCTCTGGGTTGTCCCTTTTCATGAGGTAACAACTGGACATCAAGTGTCCAGGTTTTTTGCAAAAGGCGCAAGTAGGCCCGGAGGAAAAACTCGTGGTCTGCCTCGGGCCCCCCGGAAAATAAGTTTGTCTTGGGCCCGTCGCCCTCTGATTTCGAACAGTTCGGGTATCAGCGTTGTCCCCATAATCATCTCGAGGCCGCCGCCATGTATGGTCGTTCTCCGCACCTGCTGTTCCACAACTCCCCTGCGGAAATCTAGGCGAGGAGTTAGGTTCGTGAACCCCTATCCGGTGTGTTAAGGCATAATCATCTGCCATGGTGGCTGCGTCCCACAACTTTGGTACTTTCTTTTCCTGCAGGTACACTTTGATGTCCTCGTGGACACACTGTTGAAATTCCTCCACCAGGATCAAGTCACGCAATGCTTCGAAGTCGTTCCCGACTCCTTTTGACTCACACCACCGATCAAACATGTTTTCTTTCACTCTGGCAAACTCCACATGGGTCTCACTCTCCCTCTTCCTGGCATTCCTGAATTTTTGCCGGTAAGCTTCAGGAACCAACTCATAGGCTTTGAGGATGTGCTTCTTCAATACCTCATAATCTGCACATTGGTCCATTGGTAGCGCCGAATAAATCTCTTGAGCTTTACCCACCAGCACACTTTGCACTAGTATGGTCCAGGCCTCCTCCGGCCAGTTTAACTGTCGAGCCACTTTCTCAAAGTGTGGAAAAAATTGAGTGACTTCCTTTTCACTGAAGGGTGGAACCAGCCTCACATGTCTGCCCACATTCCAGGTGTTCTGGCTAGGTGTCGGCCCAGTCAGCAAGGGTGGTACCTCTCCCCGTTCTCTCATTAAATCCAGCTCCTTGAATTTAATTTCTTGCTGAAGCGCCAGATCACGTTCCTTCAACTCCCTTTCAGCTTTTCTCTCCTCTGCTTCGAGTTCCCTGGCAGCTCTCCTCTCCTCTGCTTTTCTCCCTTCTAACCTTTCCTGGAGTTCTCGTTCCACTCTCCTTTCCTCTGCTTGTTTCTCTTCTCTCCTCTCTTCTGCTTTCCTTTCTTCTTCTGCTCTTTCCTTTTCTGCTTTCCTTTCTTCTTCTGCTAACCTTTCCTGGAGTTCTCGTTCCACTCTCCTTTCCTCTGCTTGTTTCTCTTCTCTCCTCTCTTCTGCTTTCCTTTCCTCTTCTGCTCTTTCCTTTTCTGCTTTCCTTTCCTCTGTTTTCATCGTTTCTAACCTTTCCTGGAGTTCTCGTTCCACTCTCCTTTCCTCTGCTTGTTTCTCTTCTCTCCTCTCTTCTGCTTTCCTTTCCTCTTCTTTGATCCATTCCTGGCTCCGTAATTGCAACTCCAGTTTCCGGATCTCAACGTCTTCTGGTTCTTCGGGTAGCCACTGCCAGGCTAACTCGTCCCATGTTCCTAATCCCACCATAGATTGTATCACCGTGGTCTGCAACTCTGCCTTCCTCAAATTAGTTCGGACCTCCAAGTTAAAATGTTTGGCCAATTTCAAGAGGTCCGCTTTTAGTAACGCTCGGAACTGTGCCTCACTCGGTGTTACCGCAAAGTTCTGTGCAACAAACGCCATGGTGACTATCGTTAACCCTTGTTAACCTTCACCCAAGACTTTACCACAATTTCTCAAAAATTTACCAATTAATAATTAATTAATAAATTTTAATTACTAAAAATTATTATTTTATTATGTTATACAATTTTAGATCCCGGAATTCAATTGGACGAGCCCCCAATTCTGTTACGTGGTCCTCCCGGTAACTACCTGGTCTTGGTGACCCCCGGACCGTGGGAGGACCCCGCCAGAAAGATATCTGATTTATACGCTTTCGTAGCGCAATCAATATGAAAGACACAATAATTCAAGTCAATAAGAAACCCCACACCAAGGATCCGGATTACTTAATAATATATTCTCCATCCATCATCAGCAATCAACAATCCATCAACAATCTTACTAAGATGGCCATCTCATATATTTCCCCCCTTTCCCCACTCACGACCCCTCAATGGTCACTGTCCCTCACAATGTCTCTGGGCCCCTCCAGACCAAGGTGAAGGTCGACTTCGCACACGGGCGGTTGAACGAACCCCTGGCTGACGTGCTCCAAACGTGCACGTCGCGTACCGGGAACAGCTGCTGCAGCGCACACCTCCTTGCAAAGCAAAGCGGGCAAAGCAAAGCGTGGCTCGCAAAGCGCACGAGGCCCAAGGTGCGACCCGTACGCGTCCTTGTAGACGTTGAGGCGAACTGTGCCGGACGCTTGGTTCCATGCACGAACCCACGGCAACTTGACGCGTAACCGGTAATTACCCCGCGCAGGTAACTCCTCTCGCCAGACGGGCTTTCAAACGCAGCGTTCCCCACGCTGCTCAATATCGACACTGCTCGCGTCGTAGCTGGGCGAGGAAGAGGAAGATCGCCGCTTCTCCAGGACCTCGTGTCTTTTCTTCTTCTGGTTCACTATCCCGTTTCCGGTCTCCTGTTATCCGGAGCCTCTCTAACCATTTAACCACAACAACCTTTAATAGACTAAACATTAATAAGCAATGACATGGATAGTAATTCACCTAAATCCGGGATCTGTAACACTAACTGTAAAAGATAACTGTATAAGAGATATTGAAAATTATTATCAAATGTTTAGGAGTTGTTTCATCCGTTTTGTAAAATATAACTTCTTGTTGTTGTTGCAGAATTGCTTCCAACACTCATAGGTATCACCTTTACTTTACATCACACACAGGTGGTCATTAGAAAATCTCACCGGCTTGAACGGTGCCTATGGCCTTTCCCCCACAAGTCGAAAGCAGCAGAATTTAACACGTTGGAAAGTCTTCAACCTTTTCCAATAAATTCTTGAGTCGCTCGGAGCTTCTGAAATTGTATGAAATCTTCACCTGAACTATCATGGAGCATAGTTCCCAATCTGCACTGGTGCAGCTGCTTCCCTTATTTTGTCCTCTGGGGGCGATCCTCTGGCCACGGCTGTTGAATGTCTTGGTCTTTGGTCTATCTAGAGAGATTGGTCTATTGGTCTATCTTGGTCTAGAGATTGGTCTATCTCTGCAGTCGGAGGATTCTCAAAGTTTGTCTTTCAGCCGCCATAGCTCAGATGGTGGACCCGGTTTTCTCTCACCTCATTGATGGTCTTGCTTATCTAACTCTCGAGAGGGCCTGTTAGTCTATTAATTTTCTTGCAAAGCTGTTTAACTTTATTGTTGTACAAATGGTAGAATATAAACTTTCAAATTACATTTTCAGTTGAATTCCCATGAACTCCCCCAAATACCCTGATGAGACGAAGCTGTTATATTCCACAAAAGGCGTTTATTCAAAATTCCTACGACAGTGAATAATTACAACTTTCTTCATGGTGTATTCATTAAACATTTGTGTTGGTTGTTTAACTTGTTTATTGTATTATGTATGTTATGGAGCTTTCATTACATCTTTTAATAACACGTGGCGTAAAAAAAATTACAAGTTGAAGAATCTTTGTTTCAACACGGACACGATTTACTCGCATAAAGAGATTGTTTTTCGACTATAAATCACTTTTGTCGTGGTGTGTACAGGATTTCCTTCCGCTATGCAAATCTTGTAACTCCTCTATCAAACTCAATTACAGCGTAGGATGGTTCATCATCTACTAACGCTGTCGGCTGTGCATCAGGTACCTTCTTCCCATCTCCAGGATAAAAGGTAGCGCTGTATATACAAGGCGCCGAGCACTTTTCCGCAGCTTTTCGGAAGGAAACGTTTTCTGCAAACAAAGAAAAGTTTTTACTCCAGGTGCATGATTCCTTGGTTTCTCTGTGTCACAGAACAGGTTTACAATACAGAAATTAAAGTGGGGAAACAGCCGGGAGTGGGGAAACAGCCGGGAGTGGGGAAACAGCCGGGAGTGGGGAAACAGCCGGGAGTGGGTAAACAGCCGGGAGTGGGGAAACAGCCGGGGGTGGGGAAAAAGCCGGGAGTGGGGAAACAGCCGGGAGTGGGGAAACAGCCGGGAGTGGGGAAACAGCCAGGAAGGGGGGAAACAACCGGGAGTGGGGAAACAGCCAGGAAGGGGGGAAACAGACGGGACTGGGGAAACAGCCGGGAGTGGGGAAACAGCCGGGAATGGGGAAACAGCCGGGAGTGGGGAAACAGCCGGGAGTGGGGAAACAGCCGGGAGTGGGGAAACAGCAGGGAGTGGGGAAACAGCAGGGAGTGGGGAAACAGACAGGAAGGGGGGAAACAGACAGGAAGGGGGGAAACAACCGGGAGTGGGGAAACAGCCGGGAGTGGGGAAACAGCCGGGAGTGGGGAAACAGCCGGGAGTGGGGAAACAGCCAGGAAGGGGGGAAACAGCCGGGAGTGGGGAAACAGCCGGGAGTGGGGAAACAGCCGGGAGTGGGGAAACAGCCGGGAGTGGGGAAACAGCCGGGAGTGGGGAAACAGCCGGGAGTGGGGAAACAGCCGGGAGTGGGGAAACAGCCGGGAGTGGGGAAACAGCCGGGAGTGGGGAAACAGACAGGAAGGGGGGAAACAGCCGGGAGTGGGGAAACAGCCAGGAGTGGGGAAACAGCCAGGAGTGGGGAAACAGCCGGGAGTGGGGAAACAGACAGGAGTGGGGAAACAGCCGGGGGTGGGGAAACAGCCGGGAGTGGGGAAACAGCCGGGAGTGGGGAAACAGCCGGGAGTGGGGAAACAGCCGGGAGTGGGGAAACAGCCAGAAGTGGGGAAAAAACCGGGGGTGGGGAAACAGCCGGGGGTGGGGAAACAGCCAGGAGTGGGGAAACAGCCGGGAGTGGGGAAACAACCGGGGGTGGGGAAACAGCCAGTAGTGGGGAAACAACCGGGGGTGGGGAAACAGCCGGGAGTGGGGAAACAGCCGGGAGTGGGGAAACAGACAGGAGTGGGGAAACAACCGGGGGTGGGGAAACAGCCGGGAGTGGGGAAACAGCCGGGAGTGGGGAAACAGCCGGGAGTGGGGAAACAGCCAGAAGTGGGGAAAAAACCGGGGGTGGGGAAACAGCCGGGAGTGGGGAAACAGCCGGGAGTGGGGAAACAGCCGGGAGTGGGGAAACAACCGGGGGTGGGGAAACAGCCAGTAGTGGGGAAACAACCGGGGGTGGGGAAACAGCCGGGAGTGGGGAAACAGCCGGGAGTGGGGAAACAGACAGGAGTGGGGAAACAACCGGGGGTGGGGAAACAGCCGGGGGTGGGGAAACAGCCAGGAGTGGGGAAACAGCCGGGAGTGGGGAAACAGACAGGAGTGGGGAAACAGCCAGGAGTGGGGAAACAGCCGGGAGTGGGGAAACAGCCAGGAGTGGGGAAACAGCCAGGAGTGGGGAAACAGCCAGTAGTGGGGAAACAGCTGGGAGTGGGGAAACAGCCGGGAGTGGGGAAACAACCAGGAGTGGGGAAACAGACAGGAGTGGGGAAACAGCCAGGAGTGGGGAAACAGCCAGGAGTGGGGAAACAGCCAGTAGTGGGGAAACAGCCGGGAGTGGGGAAACAGCCGGGAGTGGGGAAACAGCCGGGAGTGGGGAAACAGCCGGGAGTGGGGAAACAGACAGGAGTGGGGAAACAGCCAGGAGTGGGGAAACAACCGGGGGTGGGGAAACAGCCGGGAGTGGGGAAACAGCCGGGAGTGGGGAAACAGCCGGGAGTGGGGAAACAGCCGGGAGTGGGGAAACAGCCGGGAGTGGGGAAACAGCCGGGAGTGGGGAAACAGCCGGGAGTGGGGAAACAGCCGGGAGTGGGGAAACAGCCGGGAGTGGGGAAACAGCCGGGAGTGGGGAAACAGCCGGGAGTGGGGAAACAGACAGGAGTGGGGAAACAGCCGGGAGTGGGGAAACAGCCGGGAGTGGGGAAACAGCCGGGAGTGGGGAAACAGACAGGAGTGGGGAAACAGCTGGGAGTGGGGAAACAGCCGGGAGTGGGGAAACAACCGGGGGTGGGGAAACAGCCAGTAGTGGGGAAACAACCGGGGGTGGGGAAACAGCCGGGAGTGGGGAAACAGCCGGGAGTGGGGAAACAGCCGGGAGTGGGGAAACAGACAGGAGTGGGGAAACAGACAGGAGTGGGGAAACAGACAGGAGTGGGGAAACAGCCAGGAGTGGGGAAACAGCCGGGAGTGGGGAAACAGACAGGAGTGGGGAAACAGCCGGGAGTGGGGAAACAGCCGGGAGTGGGGAAACAGCCGGGAGTGGGGAAACAGCCGGGAGTGGGGAAACAGACAGGAGTGGGGAAACAGCCAGGAGTGGGGAAACAACCGGGGGTGGGGAAACAGCCGGGAGTGGGGAAACAGCCGGGAGTGGGGAAACAGCCGGGAGTGGGGAAACAGCCGGGAGTGGGGAAACAGCCGGGAGTGGGGAAACAGCCGGGAGTGGGGAAACAGCCGGGAGTGGGGAAACAGACGGGAGTGGGGAAACAGCCGGGAGTGGGGAAACAGCCGGGAGTGGGGAAACAGCCGGGAGTGGGGAAACAGCCGGGAGTGGGGAAACAGCCGGGAGTGGGGAAACAGACAGGAGTGGGGAAACAACCGGGGGTGGGGAAACAGCCGGGAGTGGGGAAACAGCCGGGAGTGGGGAAACAGACGGGAGTGGGGAAACAGCCGGGAGTGGGGAAACAGCCGGGAGTGGGGAAACAACCGGGGGTGGGGAAACAGCCAGTAGTGGGGAAACAACCGGGGGTGGGGAAACAGCCGGGAGTGGGGAAACAGCCGGGAGTGGGGAAACAACCGGGGGTGGGGAAACAGCCGGGGGTGGGGAAACAGCCAGGAGTGGGGAAACAGCCGGGAGTGGGGAAACAGACAGGAGTGGGGAAACAGCCAGGAGTGGGGAAACAGCCGGGAGTGGGGAAACAGCCAGGAGTGGGGAAACAGCCAGGAGTGGGGAAACAGCCAGTAGTGGGGAAACAGCTGGGAGTGGGGAAACAGCCGGGAGTGGGGAAACAACCAGGAGTGGGGAAACAGACAGGAGTGGGGAAACAGCCAGGAGTGGGGAATCAGCCAGGAGTGGGGAAACAGCCAGTAGTGGGGAAACAGCCGGGAGTGGGGAAACAGCCGGGAGTGGGGAAACAGCCGGGAGTGGGGAAACAGCCGGGAGTGGGGAAACAGACAGGAGTGGGGAAACAGCCAGGAGTGGGGAAACAACCGGGGGTGGGGAAACAGCCGGGAGTGGGGAAACAGCCGGGAGTGGGGAAACAGCAGGGAGTGGGGAAACAGCCGGGAGTGGGGAAACAGCCGGGAGTGGGGAAACAGCCGGGAGTGGGGAAACAGCCGGGAGTGGGGAAACAGCCGGGAGTGGGGAAACAGCCGGGAGTGGGGAAACAGCCGGGAGTGGGGAAACAGCCGGGAGTGGGGAAACAGACAGGAGTGGGGAAACAGACAGGAGTGGGGAAACAACCGGGGGTGGGGAAACAGCCGGGAGTGGGGAAACAGCCGGGAGTGGGGAAACAGCCGGGAGTGGGGAAACAGACAGGAGTGGGGAAACAGCCGGGAGTGGGGAAACAGCCGGGAGTGGGGAAACAACCGGGGGTGGGGAAACAGCCAGTAGTGGGGAAACAACCGGGGGTGGGGAAACAGCCGGGAGTGGGGAAACAGCCGGGAGTGGGGAAACAGCCGGGAGTGGGGAAACAGACAGGAGTGGGGAAACAGACAGGAGTGGGGAAACAGACAGGAGTGGGGAAACAGCCAGCAGTGGGGAAACAGCCGGGAGTGGGGAAACAGACAGGAGTGGGGAAACAGCCGGGAGTGGGGAAACAGCCGGGAGTGGGGAAACAGCCGGGAGTGGGGAAACAGCCGGGAGTGGGGAAACAGACAGGAGTGGGGAAACAGCCAGGAGTGGGGAAACAACCGGGGGTGGGGAAACAGCCGGGAGTGGGGAAACAGCCGGGAGTGGGGAAACAGCCGGGAGTGGGGAAACAGCCGGGAGTGGGGAAACAGCCGGGAGTGGGGAAACAGCCGGGAGTGGGGAAACAGCCGGGAGTGGGGAAACAGACGGGAGTGGGGAAACAGCCGGGAGTGGGGAAACAGCCGGGAGTGGGGAAACAGCCGGGAGTGGGGAAACAGCCGGGAGTGGGGAAACAGCCGGGAGTGGGGAAACAGCCGGGAGTGGGGAAACAGACAGGAGTGGGGAAACAACCGGGGGTGGGGAAACAGCCGGGAGTGGGGAAACAGCCGGGAGTGGGGAAACAGACGGGAGTGGGGAAACAGCCGGGAGTGGGGAAACAGCCGGGAGTGGGGAAACAACCGGGGGTGGGGAAACAGCCAGTAGTGGGGAAACAACCGGGGGTGGGGAAACAGCCGGGAGTGGGGAAACAGCCGGGAGTGGGGAAACAGCCGGGAGTGGGGAAACAGACAGGAGTGGGGAAACAGCCAAGAGTGGGGAAACAACCGGGGGTGGATAAACAGCCAGGAGTGGGGAAACAGCCGGGAGTGGGGAAACAGCCGGGAGTGGGGAAACAGCCAGGAGTGGGGAAACAGCCAGGAGTGGGGAAACAGCCAGGAGTGGGGAAACAGCCAGGAGTGGGGAAACAGCCGGGACTGGGGAAACAGCCGGGAGTGGGGAAACAGCAGGGAGTGGGGAAACAGCCAGGAAGGGGGGAAACAGACAGGAAGGGGGGAAACAGACTGGACTGGGGAAACAGCCGGGAGCGGGGAAACAGCCAGGAGTGGGGAAACAGCCGGGAGTGGGGAAACAGCCGGGAGTGGGGAAACAGCCGGGAGTGGGGAAACAGCCAGGAAGGGGGGAAACAGCCGGGAGTGGGGAAACAGCCAGGAAGGGGGGAAACAGACAGGAGTGCGGAAACAGCCAGTATTGGGGAAACAACCGGGGGTGGGGAAACAGCCGGGGGTGGGGAAACAGCCGGGAGTGGGGAAACAGCCGGGAGTGGGGAAACAGCCGGGAGTGGGGAAACAGACGGGAGTGGGGAAACAGCCGGGAGTGGGGAAACAGCCGGGAGTGGGGAAAGAGCCAGGAGTGGGGAAACAGCCGGGGGTGGGGAAACAACCGGGGGTGGGGAAACAGCCGGGAGTGGTGAAACAGCCGGGAGTGGGGAAACAGCCAGGAGTGGGGAAACAGCCAGGAGTGGGGAAACAGCCAGGAGTGGGGAAACAGCCAGGAGTGGGGAAACAACCGGGGGTGGGGAAACAGCCGGGAGTGGGGAAACCGCCGGGAGTGGGGAAACAGCCGGGAGTGGGGAAACAGACAGGAGTGGGGAAACAGCCGGTAGTGGGGAAACAACCGGGGGTGGGGAAACAGCCGGTAGTGGGGAAACAACCGGGGGTGGGGAAACAGCCGGGAGTGGGGAAACAGCCGGGAGTGGGGAAACAGCCGGGAGTGGGGAAAAAGCCGGGAGTGGGGAAACAGCCGGGAATGGGAAACAGCCGGGAGTGGGGAAACAGCCGGGAGTGGGGAAACAACCGGGAGTGGGGAAACAGCCGGGAGTGGGGAAACAGCCGGGAGTGGGGATACAACCGGGAGTGGGGAAACAGCCGGGATTGGGGAAACAGCCGGTAGTGGGGAAACAGCTGGGAGTGGGGAAACAGCCGGGAGTGGGGAAACAGCCGGGAGTGGGGAAACAGCCGGGAGTGGGGAAACAGCCGGGAGTGGGGAAACAGCCGGGAGTGGGGAAACAGCCGGGAGTGGGGAAACAGCCGGGAGTGGGGAAACAGCCGGGAGTGGGGAAACAGCCGGGAGTGGGGAAACAGCCGGGAGTGGGGAAACAGCCGGGAGTGGGGAAACAGCCGGGAGTGGGGAAACAGCCGGGAGTGGGGAAACAGCCGGGAGTGGGGAAACAGCCGGGAGTGGGGAAACAGACGGGAGTGGGGAAACAGCCGGGAGTGGGGAAACAGACGGGAGTGGGGAAACAGCCGGGAGTGGGGAAACAGCCGGGAGTGGGGAAACAGCCGGGAGTGGGGAAACAGCCGGGAGTGGGGAAACAGACAGGAGTGGGGAAACAGCCAGTGGTGGGGAAACAACCGGGGGTGGGGAAACAGCCGGGAGTGGGGAAACAGACGGGAGTGGGGAAACAGCCGGGAGTGGGGAAACAGCCGGGGGTGGGGAAACAGCCGGGGGTGGGGAAACAGCCGGGAGTGGGGAAACAGCCGGGAGTGGGGAAACAGCCGGGAGTGGGGAAACAGCCGGGAGTGGGGAAACAGCCGGGAGTGGGGAAACAGCCGGGAGTGGGGAAACAGCCGGGAGTGGGGAAACAGCCGGGAGTGGGGAAACAGCCGGGAGTGGGGAAACAGCCAGGAGTGGGGAAACAGCCAGGAGTGGGGAAACAGCCAGTAGTGGGGAAACAACCGGGGGTGGGGAAACAGCCGGGAGTGGGGAAACAGACGGGAGTGGGGAAACAGCCGGGAGTGGGGAAACAGCCGGGAGTGGGGAAACAGCCGGGGGTGGGGAAACAGCCGGGAGTGGGGAAACAGCCGGGAGTGGGGAAACAGCCGGGAGTGGGGAAACAGCCGGGAGTGGGGAAACAGCCGGGAGTGGGGAAACAGCCGGGAGTGGGGAAACAGCCGGGAGTGGGGAAACAGCCGGGAGTGGGGAAACAGCCGGGAGTGGGGAAACAGCCGGGAGTGGGGAAACAGCCAGGAGTGGGGAAACAGCCAGGGGTGGGGAAACAGCCAGTGGTGGGGAAACAACCGGGGGTGGGGAAACAGCCGGGAGTGGGGAAACAGCCGGGAGTGGGGAAACAGCCGGGAGTGGGGAAACAGACAGGAGTGGGGAAACAGCCGGGAGTGGGGAAACAGACAGGAGTGGGGAAACAGCCGGGAGTGGGGAAACAACCGGGGGTGGGGAAACAGCCGGGAGTGGGGAAACAGCCGGGAGTGGGGAAACAGCCGGGAGTGGGGAAACAGCCGGGAGTGGGGAAACAGCCAGGAAGGGGGGAAACAACCGGGAGTGGGGAAACAGCCAGGAAGGGGGGAAACAGACGGGACTGGGGAAACAGCCGGGAGTGGGGAAACAGCCAGGAGTGGGGAAACAGCCGGGAATGGGGAAACAGCCGGGAGTGGGGAAACAGCCGGGAGTGGGGAAACAGCCAGGAGTGGGGAAACAGCCGGGAGTGGGGAAACAGCCGGGAGTGGGGAAACAGCCGGGAGTGGGGAAACAGCCGGGAGTGGGGAAACAGCCGGGAGTGGGGAAACAGCCGGGAGTGGGGAAACAGCCGGGAGTGGGGAAACAGCCGGGAGTGGGGAAACAGCCGGGAGTGGGGAAACAGCCGGGAGTGGGGAAACATCCGGGAGTGGGGAAACAGCCGGGAGTGGGGAAACAGCCGGGAGTGGGGAAACAGACGGGAGTGGGGAAACAGACGGGAGTGGGGAAACAGCCGGGAGTGGGGAAACAGACGGGAGTGGGGAAACAGCCGGGAGTGGGGAAACAGCCGGGAGTGGGGAAACAGCCGGGAGTGGGGAAACAGACAGGAGTGGGGAAACAGCCAGTGGTGGGGAAACAACCGGGGGTGGGGAAACAGCCGGGAGTGGGGAAACAGACGGGAGTGGGGAAACAGCCGGGAGTGGGGAAACAGCCGGGGGTGGGGAAACAGCCGGGGGTGGGGAAACAGCCGGGAGTGGGGAAACAGCCGGGAGTGGGGAACAGCCGGGAGTGGGGAAACAGCCGGGAGTGGGGAAACAGCCGGGAGTGGGGAAACAGCCGGGAGTGGGGAAACAGCCGGGAGTGGGGAAACAGCCGGGAGTGGGGAAACAGCCGGGAGTGGGGAAACAGCCGGGAGTGGGGAAACAGCCGGGAGTGGGGAAACAGCCGGGAGTGGGGAAACAGCCGGGGGTGGGGAAACAGCCGGGAGTGGGGAAACAGCCGGGAGTGGGGAAACAGCCGGGAGTGGGGAAACAGCCGGGAGTGGGGAAACAGCCGGGAGTGGGGAAACAGCCGGGAGTGGGGAAACAGCCGGGAGTGGGGAAACAGCCGGGAGTGGGGAAACAGCCGGGAGTGGGGAAACAGCCGGGAGTGGGGAAACAGCCGGGAGTGGGGAAACAGCCGGGAGTGGGGAAACAGCCGGGAGTGGGGAAACAGCCGGGAGTGGGGAAACAGCCGGGAGTGGGGAAACAGCCGGGAGTGGGGAAACAGCCGGGGGTGGGGAAACAGCCGGGGGTGGGGAAACAGCCGGGAGTGGGGAAACAGCCGGGAGTGGGGAAACAGCCGGGAGTGGGGAAACAGCCGGGAGTGGGGAAACAGCCGGGAGTGGGGAAACAGCCTGGAGTGGGGAAACAGCCGGGAGTGGGGAAACAGCCGGGAGTGGGGAAACAGCCGGGAGTGGGGAAACAGCCAGTAGTGGGGAAACAGCCAGGGGTGGGGAAACAGCCAGTGGTGGGGAAACAACCGGGGGTGGGGAAACAGCCGGGAGTGGGGAAACAGCCGGGAGTGGGGAAACAGCCGGGAGTGGGGAAACAGCCGGGAGTGGGGAAACAGCCGGGAGTGGGGAAACAGCCGGGAGTGGGGAAACAGACAGGAGTGGGGAAACAGCCGGGAGTGGGGAAACAGACAGGAGTGGGGAAACAGCCGGGAGTGGGGAAACAACCGGGGGTGGGGAAACAGCCGGGAGTGGGGAAACAGCTGGGAGTGGGGAAACAGCCGGGAGTGGGGAAACAGCCGGGAGTGGGGAACTCCTAGTTTTACCATATTCCGATTGTGCTTCTTGTGCTGGTTGGAGCTTAGTTGTCACAGCAGTGTATTCAACAACGTCGTTTTCAGTGGAAACCGCCACACCATTTTCTGTGGGAACCAACACATTTCAAAACCACGTGTGACTGACACAGGAGAAGGATCTGGGGGTGATAACAGATACAGTTTTGGACACTACATCATGTGAGGAAGGACCAGATTGGTTCCGGCCGGTCATTGTGAGGGTTCAGCATCGAGCGACTAGATTGGTTCCGGCCATAGCTAGATTAAGTTATGAGGAACAGCTGAAGGAGACTGGACTTTATACATTACCATTTGGGCATGCTTCCATGTTCTGCAAGCAACTACTCAGGTGCACTCTCCATGTACACATAAAAACCACTAGAACAGCACTCGGTAGAGAGCACACCTCCACCAGGCTGAACAGTTTACATTTTGTATCCATTGATAGACCTGATCTGGATCCGGACCTGAACCAAAATGGAATCGGCTTCTTCTTGTCACCGACTCAACTCAGCCACCTAGTTTTGGCATAACTCGTCCATAACTTTTAGAAAATGTTGTGCTATATATCGTTTTTGGCCCCATCCCTCAATGGTGAAAAATCACTTAAAAAAATTCTCTGATCCAGATCCGTATTCGGATCTTTACGAAACTGAATCAATTCTTCCTTGTCACACAACCAAACTGTCCATAAAATTTCCCCTGAATCCATCCACAACTTTTTGAGATATCCTGCTCACAAACAGACAGGGGCAAAAACATAACCTCCATCCACCTTAGGTGGCAGAGGTAAAAAGCTTTATGTAGATTAGACTAGCAAAGGTACCCAGTGTGCACGGTTTCTGCCAAACGCAGCGCTTTGTATTCAGGCCAAATAATTGAATTTTTGTCTCAGACCACATGATCTTCTGCCTCATGCTCTCTGAGTCTTTCTCATTCCTTTTTGTAACGTCCAGGTGTGCTGCCAATTGTCTTTTCTCAGGAGTGGCTTCCGTCTCATCACTCTCCCTTGTTATGGGCCTTAGGAGGCCTGCCTTTTTTATAATAAAAAAGGTTAAAAAAATCAAACATTTAAACAGCCTTGGACGTGCACCTTGACCCCACGGCCAAGGCACACCGTCTATCAAGGCTGTCCCATTGGCATACACATGCACCTCAACCCAAAGGGTGAAGCACATGGTCAATCAGAACACATGCATACTGACCCCGAAGGACCAGAATGCATGGTCATACAATTGGACCCCTCCATAGGAGTGAGTCCCCATGACTTCAACACCATGCCGTCCCGACGAGGGCTTATTTTTCGCTCATCAGGACAACATACTACAAATTGTTTATTTGTGACCAATCTAAGCCGCTAATATACACAGGTTGAACCCCCTAACTTGACTGGGAAGCAAGGCACAGATCGAGTCTCACCCCAGCAATTGCTGCACGACCTGTTAGCACCAAGTGTAGCCTGCCACGTGGACACATCGTCTCTGCCCTGCTCATCAACCATCAGCAGGTTTGCAGTCAGGAACATTAAATCTTATCATAATAGAGCAAACTTATATGGTTATGTCGCTATGTTTGTCGCTATGTTTATATGCGCCGAAAACGTCTTCTTCTTCTTCAAATAAAATTAACACCCTGTTAATTACGTTTAGACTGCTGAGACCCCTCAGACCTTTGATGACCCTTTAATTCCCCCAAGACCCTTAAGACCACCAAGATCCCTGAAGACCCAAATCACCCTTGAAGACCCCAAACACCCCGAAGACCCAAAACACCCCAAATACCTAAAACACCCCGAAGACCCAAAATACCCCGAAGACCCAAAACACCCGAAAGACCCAAAAACACCCAGAAAACCCAAAAACCCCGAAGACCCAAAATATCCCAAAACACCCAAAGACCCTTAAAGACCAAGAAGAACCAAAAGACCCTTAAGACCCAAAAGCCCCTGAAGACTCTGAAGACACAAAAGACACCGAAGACCCTTAAGACTCAAAAGCCTATGAAGACACCAAAGACCCAAAAGAGCCTGAAGACCCAAAACACCTGTAAGACCCAAAATACCCTTAAAGGCCCAGAGGATCCAAAAGACCATGAAGTCCCAAATGGCCCTGAAGACCCAAAACACCATGAAGACCCAAAAGACACCGAAATGGTCAAAGATGCCTACCTCTCTGAAACGACGTGTGGTGAGGCGCACGGAGCGCGCCGAGTCACGGTAGTTTAACGAAAGAAGCACACTAACCCCATGACATGACGATGACGTCATGCACATAAATTATACCAACACATCACCTCCAAACTACGAGGCATCCGTGTGGTACTCAAATCTTTGCAGACTGAGATTGAAGCTCTATGGTCACAAATAGACAAAGGCAGAGATGTCGATCTGGATTTCGCTCTTATTATGGGCTCATCAGGAAAACATCAGGAAATTGTTTTTTTGTGACCAATCAAATATATGATATGATATGATATGATATATATATATATATATATGTAGATACACAATAGAAAGTAGCAGGATAGTTGTTTTTTTTCCATATTATACATTAACAGAAGAAGAAGACATAATTGGAGATTAAAAAAGAGGAGATTAGGACCAAGAATCCAGACAAGGTATTTACACTGAGAGGTTTTAATGTATAGAGTGGTCTTCTTCTCTGTATTACATCAGATTATACATTTTGTTCATGCTGTAAACGTATGCACACACTTACCTTTGTGACGTCTTCTGAAAAAGAACACAAAGATCACGATCAGTAATATTCCAAGAAGAGACAGAATCACAGCTGGGATGATGATCTTTTGTTGTTGTGTTCGGCCAGCCTCTCTCGACGTGGATGTTGTGAAGTTCTTTATAGTTGGAGTAACAGATGAGAATAAGTCTGCAGTCGAAAAAAAAATGATCAAAACTAGAAACCATACTTTGGTATTACCTGTATACAAAGGTGAATTTACAAGTGCTCCATGAATTTATCACAGTTTTTCAGAGCATTTGGGAGCTTTTATTTGTATCGATGAGGGAAAACTTTGGGCACAGGACACTGATGTGAGGCACTCCAGCCTCCACTGGGAGAGTACTTACAGTAGCATGGAGTGGAGTATGTGTATCGTAGAGTAGAGAGTTCCATTGATGGGAACACATTGACTACACTACTGGAGGGATTCAGAAATCCAGGTATGAGGGTCACCTTGTAGGCCACAGACTTGGCATGCAGAGAAAGATGAAACACTGTGTTGACTGCTCGAGACATACACCAACATGGTGGCAATGGTTGCCCTTCGGCTTCTTCTTCTTCTTCTTTCGTGTGCAGCACAGGACAGCAGGCAGCATCATTTGCTGAGGGCGTGGTTGTGCCGCTGATGCAGTGCCCCTATTACCAGTACACTGGTACTCATTTTCGCCGACCTCAAAGGATGACAGGCTGAGTCAACTCCACCTGGTGTTAATTTAACGGTTCGCCAGGATTCTAACTCAGGACACTAGGATCCCAAGCCAGCCACCCGAACCGTTAAAACAACACCAGGCTCTCCACACCAGATTATCTTCAGTGTTGAAATTATGAAATTATTCGGTGTTACAGTTATGTTATTTTACTTACGTATTTTTTATCTTACGTAGTTACATTTTTACTTACCAACCCCATATACCTTCTCAGACCCCGATTTTTGTAATTCCGTGAACAAACATTGGTACATCACGGATGATGAAGTTTGTGGTGAGGTTTCATCAAAATAGTGTGTGTAGTTTCTGAGAAGAAAGCAAATACCTATTTTGGGGGGCAACCCCCCGTAGACCCCAAAGGGGCAGATTTTTTTTAATGCCGTGAACAAACTTTGGTACCATCATGGGCGATGAAGGTTGTGGTCGTTTCATCGAAATTGTTTGTGTAGTTTCAGAGGAAAAAGCAAATTCCTATTGTGGGGGGTTAAACCTGGATCCACTTTGATCCCCGGTAAACCCCCTTAAGACCCCGATTTTTTAAAATGCCGTGATCAAACTTTAGTCACAACACAACAAATATCATTTGTGACAAATTTGGTCACAATTTGGTGAACTTCGTTCCAGGTGAGCTAAAAATTACATCATTACTTACGTAATTTATGAATGGCCCCAAATGGTAAACTGATCTGCAATATCACTATTACTAAGACATGTGGCAAAAGGCCCACTGGCCAATACAAGAAAAAAACACATATTTTCTAAAAAAAACAAAAAAACAAAAACAAAATCGTCTTTTTTAACAAATTATTTTTAGCATTTACCAAGTTTTTGTCGAACTTAACAGAATTTCTTAATAACAGAACTTAAACAGCTCCTCAATTTCTTAATAACCTAACAGAACTTACCAAACAGCTCGAATTTCTCTATTGCAGAGCCATAGGACACTAGAGTTTGCGAATTTAACAATAGGTGCCATGTTGTTACCCAACTGTTCACGTGCAATGTCGCGTGAATTACGTACTATTGGAACGTACCTTCGAGACCTTTTAATCACTTAGACCTTTTAGAACCATAAAAACCTTTGATTTAAGACCATTTAAACCCTCAGACGCCTTAGACCCCTTAGACCTTTACAAACCTTTGACTTTAGACCCTTCAGACATTCAGACCCTTGAAACTGTAGACCGCTTTGAGCTTTAACTTTAGACCATCAAGACTTTTTAGACACTTTAGACCTTTAACCCCTCAAGACCCTCAGCAAGTAAAAGTCATCTCATGTGAAAACTAAAAGTGAGAATAAGTTTATTTTGGCACTGAAAATATGATTTAAGACTGAATTATTGTGAATTACTGAGTAAAACACATGAGTTAAACATTTGCACCAAAGGAAACAAGCAAAACAGAAAATAAAAACACCAACATTACCAAAAATAGGACCGTGGGTCCTGAAGGTCACATAGATCAGGGGCAACAGTCACTCAAACCTCCCACAGATCCCCTCAGACCCCGATATTCTTAATTTCAGAAAAGAGAGCAAATACCTATTTTGGATGGGGTCAACCCCCCCCCCCCACCCCCCACTCCATACAGACCACCTTAGACCTTGATTGTTTTATGCCATGAACAAACATTGGTATATCATGGGTGATGAAGGTTGTGGGCACGTTTCATGTGTAGTTTGTGTAGTTTCAAAGAAGAGAGCAAATGCGCATTTTATCAACCGTGAATACGTGGAACCCGCGAATAGCGGAACCCGCGAACAGTGGAACTGCGAATAGTGGAACCGTGAATAGCGGAACCGCGAATAGCGGAACCGCGAATAACGAATACGTGGAATCCGCGAATAGCGGAACCAGGAATATGTGGAACCCACAAATAGCGGCACCCCACAAATAGCGGAACCCGCGAATAGCGGAACCCGCAAACAGCAGAACCCGCGAATAGCAGAACCCTCGATAGCAGAACCCATGAACAGCGGAACCGTGAATAGTGAATACGTGGAACCCGCGACAGCGGAACCGGGAATACATGGAACCAGTGAATAGCGGAACCGTGAATAGCGAATACATGGAACCCGCGAATAGCTGAACCGCGAATATGTGGAAACCGCGAAATGCAGAACCGCAAATAACGAATATGTGGAACCCACGAATAGCGGAACCGCGAATAGTGGGGTCCGACCCTGTGCTGTACTTTAAATGGTATTTGATCTTCCATGAGAGAAAAGGAATCTGTTATACATCCCTTTCTCTCACACTGGGCAGAATTTACCATATAGGTCATTTACTTCTTATTTGTTCTGATTATACTTGCATAACTATGGTACAATGATTATAATGATGTGAGGAAATGTAAGTATGACTTAGCAATCACACAGATGCACACAATTTAGTGTTTCACTTGGCGAAATGGGTAACAAGATGGTACCTTGCGGTCGTATGATCACGTATCCTCCAATCACTATCGTTTTTGCTGAAACCAAGTTTAACAAACTCTAGTGTTCTATATGTCTCTGTAGGGTCCTGTGGACCACTCTCCCGCCCCTCCCGCCCCAACCCCCCTCCCCAGGTAAAAAAGTGGAAAGGTGGGAGGGGGTGGTGATATATCCCCCCCCCCCATCCCTTTAGAGATTTATGCCTGCGTTTTTGTCTAGCAGTTATGTTGTGTATGTGTGCGTGTATGTCAGCTCCACAACGAGCCTTAGATCCTGTAAAAAATGATAGATAGACACCCAATAGGTGTGAAAGAGTATGGACAGCACCTGCTTTCTACACGTACCATCCTCTCCGGGACCAACCAGGCACCAGTATCTCTCCAGTTCGTCTCTCGTTACATTAAAGAGAGGCAGCAAGCAGTGGGAGCTTTCAGGACAAGAATCCTGTCCAGGTTCCAGCACTGTATGGTTTTTCTGTTCACTCTTCCCCAGACAGGAGGTAAGGATGTCTGCCTGTGTTCCGGCCACTGCGATCACCTGGTCGTGGCCTTCAGTACTTCCAAACATCCACAGCAGTGAGAACTTGTTACTGGAGAGCTTTTGAATCTCACATGAGAGGAGAGGAGTTCCCCTGAGAGTGTTCGGAACTACAATGGGAAACAAGGAAATTACAATCGTTATTTCCACCAATAACATCTCTCCACATATCCTCGAGTTTATTCCATGTTTTTCTTCCCAAAATGCTTTGATAAACGGCATCAAATCCCAGAATGAGAATGTACAAAACTCACCGTGTGGTTTATTCGGTTCTCTCTCATCCAAAGGGTCACATGACCCGGGAATCTGAAATTAAATAATAGAGAGGGAGCAACAATAGCCAGGTGTGGTAAAATGATGGGAGATTTCCATGTGATCTTGTGCTCGTCAATATTGATATAATCACTGTGATGACTTCTCTTACACAACAATGGAAGCAATTCACACGAAATATGTTCAAGGATCCTTAAGGGCAGGGAATGATTTATAACGTACAACATCACATATTATATTCATTCATCACACAGAACAGCTCCCTGCTGGTTACATCATTTTTAAGTGTATCTGACCCCTCATTCCCACGTAACCTGATACTTCCATCAGTCTCCACTAGGGTGCATCAAACGGCCCATTTTTGAAAAATATTCTCATATTGATCTAGTCATACCTTTTGTTTTGTTAGACTAGTCCCGCCATAGAGAGTGGTCCACAGGACCCTACAGAGCCATATAGAACACTAGAGTTTGTTAAACTTGGTTTCAGCAAAAACGATCGTGATTGGAGGATACATGATCATATGACCGCAAGGTACCATCTTGTTACCCATTTCGCCATAAGTGTGGGCCGATCTTGCCTTACGCATGCGCAAATTCAGGATCCTCAAGAGCGGTTTGGCAAGCCAAAGTTCCGAGTGGTTAGGGTTAGAGAGAATAATAAAACATTTGAAAAAAGCTTCTTTTTTTTGCTTCGTTGGTTGAAGTTGAAGTCAAATTGAATTGAACTAAATATTTTCCAATTTTGATCCCACAACTTTTTAGAGGCCATTTTTGGATTCAGTGACCCTGAATTACTATGAAATGTTCTTACTTTAGTAAGAACATACTTTTATAAAATTTAAAAAAAAATCACATTTGGCCAAAGCAACCCTTTAGCGAGGGTACCCGATTTTTATCAGATCCTGGTGGGGGGGTGGGGGGGGGGGGATCTCAAAAAAATCCAAAATCCGAAATATTTTACAGAAATGCTATATAGGACTAGTGTAACAAAAACAAACGAGAAAGCATCTGAAAATGCAAAGCCCATCCACGTTCGTTTGTATTCAGACATCTTCTGTATGCTCAAAATAATGAAAACTGTTCAAAAAATTCAAAATGAAAATTGATGATTTTATGTAGCCTTGACCTTTGAGCTTTAGATTTTAAAAAATAATCAGCTTCTACCTTTTGATTAGTGAACCAATTCAGTGACCCAATATGCAAATTCTTTAAAATTCAGGTCAATCGGGTGAAAGTTCGCGATTTTACGCAACCTTGACCTTTGACCTTTTGATCTAAAAAAACAAAACAATTAGCTTCTAGCTTTTGAATGGTGAGCCAATTATGTGACCCAATACGCAAATTCTTAAAATTTCAGGTCAATCAGATGAAAATTGATGATTTTATGTGACAATGACCTTTGACCTTTTCACAAAATTGTGAATTTGCACTAAAAATTCAATTTATGATATTTAGCCTTTTCATTTGGGCCTCCCTTAGGGCAGGTACCAACAACAACAACAACAACAACAACAACAACAGGCATTTTAAGGCCATATTCCCTGCTAGAGCGGGGGTTAGCCTTGCGGTCCCCATGACGATCTCCATTTTGCCCTATTTTCTGCATCTCCCCTTGTTTTGTTTTTTTTGTTTTTTTTGATTTTTTTGTGTACTGAATCGAGGCTCATGAAAGAGCTAACATTTACTTCACAAACAAATCAACCAGACAAACAAAATATATAAAAAGAGGGAGCGGAAGACAAGATGGGGAGAGAAGGGGAAGCACACAAACATAACATTTGAGAGCAGGGAGATGTGTGGGAGGGAGGGGGCTTGGGGGGAGGAGGCGTGGGAAGGGGTGGGGGGGGGGGGAGAAGTATAAAACACAAGGACACCAAGGACTTCCAGGACAGAAGTTGGTATTTCAAAAAAGTGGAATTGGGTTGAAATTAGCGGGGGTTGAAAAGATCAAGGTTTTGGATGGGGGAAGATAAGAGATGGTGGTGAACAGCTGTTTTAAAGACCTGGAGGGTGGAGTGGGATTGAAGAGAGTGAGGGAGTTTGTTCCAGAGGCGGGAGAAAAGAGGAATGAAGGAGTGAAGGTGAGCAGAGTCTTGATTTTGGGAGTTTAACCATAAGAGGGTTGCAGGCAGATCTTGTGCGACCTGTAGGAATATTTGCGGGACAGAGCCCAGAGAGAGCTGGGGGGGGGCAAGGCCAGAGAGGAGTCGGTAGAAGACGGAAAGACCACCAACCTGTCTGCGGTGAGTGAGTGAGAGGCCCTTGGAGTTAGCTTCATCGCGGGAGATTCCAATGATTATGAATGCTTTGGTTTCAACAGCGTGAAGATGAGCTAGGTGTGAGGCAGGAGCACCAGCCCAGAGGAGAGAGAGCAGTATTCCATTGAGCTGCGGATGAAAGCCTTGTATGTGGTGAGGAGCTCAGGTGTGCCAAGGAAGGAGTTCGCACGACGGAGGATGCCCAGTCGGCGACTGGCTTTGGAGGCCAGATTTGAAATGTGGTTTTCCCAGGAAAGATCATGGCAGATAGTGAGACCCAAAAGCTTGAGTGACAGAACTTCTTGGAGAGGATTATTCAGAAAGTGGATGGGAGGGTTGTCCAGTCGGTCTTTTCGGAGAGACATCGTAAGAGTGTGAGATTTGTCAGGATTGAAAGACATGTTCCACTTGTTTGCCCAGTCTGTGATTTTGTCTAGGTCTGCAGAGAGTGAGGAGGCTGCAGACTGCCGATCTGAGGGATGAAGAATGGAGCGACAGAGAGTAGAGTCATCAGCAAAGAGATAGAGAGGATTTTCAAGAGAGTCAGAGAGATCATTGATGAAGACCAGAAAAAGCACAGGGCCCAGAACACTGCCTTGGGGAACTCCAGCCTGAACAGGAAGAGGAGATGAGAGAAACCCATTCAGGGCCACACGTTGACTACGACTAGAGAGGAAGTCCGCTAGCCATGCGTGGAGATTTCCATGGATACCAAAAGAGGAGAGTTTGGTGAGCAGAGCGGGGTGCCAGACCGTATCGAAGGCACGTGATATGTCAAGGGAGACTGCTCTAATTTCCTGTTTGGCATTGAGGACCTCCATCCATTGTTGTGAAAGCAGAAGCAGCATGTCCAGAGGGGAGTGTCCAGGTCTGAAACCAAATTGATGATCAGAGATCAAGCCATTAGAGAAGAGGAAAGATTTCATATCTGAAGCAATGATGGATTCCATGACTTTGCTGATAATTGGGAGAAGGCTGATTGGTCTGTAGTTGCTGGGATCTGTTTTTGCACCTTTTTTGTGCAAAGCGGTGATGTTGGCAGATTTCCAAGCAGATGGAAGATGACCTTGAGCAAAAGAGAGGGTGAAGAGAACAGAGAGAGGGAGTGAAAGAGCGGAAGAACAGGATTTTAGGACCCGTGGGCTGATGCCGTCAGGTCCAGTTGCAGAATCCGAGTCGAGGGTTGACAGAAACTTTTCCACCTTGTCAGGAGGAAAGGACACAGAGTCCAGGAGCAGCTGGGTACGACTGGGTACGACTGGGTACGGTGGGTACAGAGAGGGATGGGTTTGGGACACAAGATTTAGAGGCAAACACAGAGTTGAGGCATTCAGCTTTTTCACGTGCGGTGTCAGCCGTGTGGCCATTTGAGGTGAGGGAGGGGATGGAGGGGGAACAAACACCAGAAACAGATTTGACCAGACGCCACCAGGATTTGGAAGAGGGAGACAGATAAGAGAGTTTGGTCCTGAGAACGGAGAGATATTGTTTCTTGGCTCTCCTGAGGGTGGACACACACTTGTTTCGGGCTTTGTGAAAGGAAATGAGATTTCCTTCCGTTGGATTTGCTTTCCAGGAGACGAAAGCAAGTTGTTTCTGGGCAATAGCCTCACCACAAGATTCCGTGTACCATGGACGGGAGGAAGGGTATGACAACTGAAGACGAGATGGGATAAATCTGTGCATGAGAGAGAGCAATTTACTTTGGAAGAATTCCCAGGATGAGTTGATGTCAGAGGCGGTAGAGATGGGAGACCAGTCCAGATGATTGATGGCTGCTTGAAGACCGTGCCAGTTGGCCTGAGTGAAATGCCAGACTCGTCGATGCTGAGGAGGCTCTCTGAGAATGGTCAGAGAGATGTCCACTTTAACAAGCACATGATCAGAAGAGCCGATTGGAGCAGAAGAAGAGCAGCAGACATTTTCAGGGAAGTTAGTCATAACCAAGTCCAGAAGAGAAGATGCTCCGTTGACTGAAAGCCGGGTCGGGAAATTGACAGATTGTGTCAGTCCCAGTGAGTCACAGAAGTCCTTTGCTGAAGAGCCATGGCTGGTGAGAGAGGTACCCACACCCAGCCAACTGGCATGGTGACAGTTGAAATCACCACATATGAGGAAGAGAGAGTTGGGATGGGTAGATAGAAGTTGGTCCATATTCTCAGACAGCGAGATGTAGATGGAGTCATCACTGTTTGGTGGATGGTACAACACACGTATGAACAAAAGGTGGGAGCGAAGGGGAAGCCGTAGCCAAAGGTATTCCTGGGGGTGAGGTGGAGAGAGGGCAGTGCAGGGCGAGTGAGGAAGAGAGTTTTTTTTTATAAAGATAGCAACCCCACCTCCAGGACAAGGCTCAGGTCTATCATACCGGAGGAGGGAGTAACCTGGGAGAGATACCAAGGAATCAGAGACATCATGAAGGAGGAAAGTTTCTGTTAAGCAGATCACGTCTGGCTTGTCAGAAGCAACCTGTATGGAGAGATCAGACAAGTTTGAGCGAAGGCCCCGTATGTTTGAGGTCCATACTGTTAAGGAAGAGGAAGGGGGAGCATCGGATACAGAACAGGGTGGGGGGGGGGGGGGGGGGGGAGCGGTAGGGTAAAATGTGGAAGAGGAGGAAGAGGTAGGGAGAGCTGTTGAAGGTGTGTCAGAGATTACAGAATAGCTTGGAGAAAGGGAAGAATGGGGCGAACAAAAGGTTTGATGGTGATTGGGTGAGGTGCAGTGAGGTGTTATTTGATGAGGGGGAAGAGTGAGGCAGAAGGTTGAGGGAGATGAAGGTGAAAGTTGGAAGGGGGAAGAAGCGGGGAGGACGCTTTGAGGAGGAGGGGTGAGAGGGGAGTCTCGGAGGGGAGGAGCGAGGGAGAGTTTCGGAGGGTGGAGGGGAGGGGTGTGGGGGGAGATTTGAAAGGAATGAGTGATTGGGAAGATTTGGAGGGGAGGGGCAAGGGGGAAGATTTGAAAGAGATGGGTGATGGGGATGATTTGGAGGGGAGGGGCAAGGGGGTAGATTTAGAGGGGAGGGGTGATGGGGAAGTTTTGGAGGGGAGGGGTGATGGGGAAGTTTTGGAGGGAAGGGGTGATGGGGAAGATTTGGAGGGGAGGGGCAAGGGGGAAGATTTCAAAGAGATGGGTGATGGGGAAGATTTGGAGGGGAGGGGCAAAGGGGTAGATTTGGAGGGGAGGGGTGATTGGGAAGTTTTGAAGGGGAGGGGTGTTAACCCCCTTGCCCGCATTTCTTCTTCCACCACCTTTACCCAAGTCTTTCTCGGTCTTCCCCGTCGTCTACTAAATTCTACATTCATTTCCATCACTCTTCTCAACCAGTCACTTTCATCCTTCCTCAACACATGACCAAACCATCTCAACCTGTTTCTCTTCACAGCATCCATCACAGGCTCTATTTCCATCATCTTTTGCAATTGATCATTTGTTTTCCTCTCTCTCAACGATACTCCACACATCCACCGAACCATTCGCATTTCCACCCTTTCCAGCCTTTGTTCATAGGGCTGGTACCGTTGCTCGTTATCATAATAAAGCTTTGGTGCAAATTTGATGACAAAACTCAAATGGTAAAAAAGTTATGCCTGGACAGACACACACACACAAAGACACAGACACACACAGACAAAGACACACACATAGACACACAGACAGACAGACACAAACACAGAGACACAGAGACACAGAGACACAGACACACACAAACACAAACACAGAGACACACTCACAGAGACAGACACAGAGACACAAACATAGACACACACAGAGACACAGACACAGACACAGACACAGACACACACAGAGACACAGACAGACACAGACACACAGAGACACAGACACAGACACATACAGACACAAAGACAGAGACACAGACACACAGAGACACAGACACAGACACATACAGACACAAACACAGAGACACAGCCGCACACAGAAGTGATTACAGTAACCTGTCTCTTGCTGCGCATGGAACGGGCTAATTGTGACTCGATCAAAAGGACAATATATTGTTGTGGTTTTGGAATAAAGGATAATCCCCCTCGTCGGTAGATGCACCACAACATGAAGCCTCGCGATAGTTCAGTTATTTCTTAGTGAATGTAAGCGTAGTCCTTTCCTGTGTTAGTTTTGCGTTGAGCAGGCCCGTGAGTAGGGCGGTCTTTTGGTGCTAGCATGCCACGTGGCAGGCCAGAACAAGTCTAGCGAGGCTGAAGGGAGGAGCTGCAGGAGGAGTGGCCGGTAAGCAACGAGCCACCAATCAGGGCTCGAGGGGATTGGCTAACCACGGCGATGAGAGGCGGAGCCTGGAACATTCGGGTAGGGCCGGGGCGGAGCCATAACACCCCGCTCCGAGCCCCCCCCCCCCCACCTCAGTGGAGTTCTCAGTCGGAGTCGTGCAGTCCATGAGTTGGAGTTCCGTTCAGAATCAGAGTGTTGGACTTGATCACTGAAATAGCCGAGTTTGTACACGAACTTGCCCCGAGCCCCGTGCCCTGCGCTCTGCGCTGTATTAATCGCGCTCGAGAAGATGACCCATGCCGGGCCACAGACGCGCAATCTCCTTCTGCCTGCCTTCTCCTGCATACGTGCCATGACTGCCAGAGAGCCACGCCGGGCGAGCTGCCCCGGAGCGACCGACGGCAAAGCGCGTTTGGCGCACGGAATTCTTCTCTTCTTCTCCCCGTGTGCGTGAGTGGGCCCTGTGCCTGGGAATTAGTTAAAATCGATTAAACTTCTGCTCTGTGTCCCCTTTCCTTCATCCTGATCATTGTAAATAATAATAAATGGTGTTATTCCTCTTATTTGACCGTTCCCGTCCCTTCCATTGATTGGCCTCGCATGGTACGACTAGAACCGCTCGAATCGGGTTCCATAAAAGTAACGGCACGAGTCACGTGATACGCATACCGCTCGGGCGTACTCGATTAAGCGTGGCTTGTGCAAGGTTCGGTCCCTGCTTTCGTGGCAGCGTGGGTTAAAGGTACGTGCGACGTTGACCCGATACCCTTTTTCACGCTTGCTTAGGAAGTGGCGATTCGGCCTCGTGGACACGAAGACCCAGGGGGAAAGAAAGGGGTTTAATCCTCCCCTTATAACGGGAACGGGCTTCGGGAGATCCGCAACAATATTTTAAAAAACAGGGCGTTTGATGCACACTCCTCTCCACTGATATTTGTATGAAATATACAGAAACCTGATGATAAGAGTCACTATTAGACTCGAAGTTACTGTTTAGATGTTCTGAACTTTCAATCAGGTGACACGGTGTACTGCATTGTGGAGCACGTGTTCCTCAAATTCCCCGGCATGTTAAATTGACAATATTGTGTGAAATTACTTGGAGGTGAAAGATTTCATTTTATGGATCTGTGTAAAGATCACCCACATTAGTGGGGCAACTTAGCATAACAATTGTGCATTTTGTGACGAAAGCACCAAATTTGGTGCACACTAGTAGACTATCATATTATGAAAAGATCTGGATATTGGGCCATCTCAGATTCAGAGATTTGATTTTTGCAAGATTTCGATTCGATTGGGATCGAAGAAAGCACCTTCTTCGTCTTCTGTACAGTGAAGTTGCCAGCCCTGAATTCTCTGGCTACATCTGGGTGCTTCATTGGGAGTGCAACCGTGTCCCTCAGGTGAACAGGGACCCACCTGGCATAGTGTGTGTGGTCTAAGGCATGGAACCATGGGACCAGTTCCGTCAGGGCATCAAGGTACATCGTGAATGAAGCCTGCCGCAGAGAACGCACGTAGACCAGTACCAACATCTCTAGTTCCAGCACAGTTGCCCAGTACTGAAAGTTGGGAATGTCTTCTCCTCTCTGGTGACACCAGTCTTCGAACTCAGGCAGGTCTTCTGCATCATCAGCATATGTCATACAGTGGCGTTCATACGCACGGTGTTGCAGGATGTGCAGTGCCGCTGCAGTGATTTGATGAGCTCTTCTTGTGCGGGTGACGTGGGCAGCTCGCAGGAAGGAGTCAGCAGTCCCTGGCGTTGCAATCTCAGCTTGCAAATCTGCAAATCTTGCAAAAATCAAATCTCTGAATCTGAGATGGCCCAATATCCAGATCTTTTCATAATATGATAGTCTACTCGTGTGCCAAATTTGGTGCTTTCCTCACAAAATGCACAATTGTTATGCTATATTTAGCTTAGCTGCCGGACTACATCCTGATAATGAATATAATGAACCATGAATGTGATAATCCGGTTAATTTGATTCTTTTGATCCACAAACCCAGCACAGAGCTCCTGATGATGGGATCCCGGATTGAAATCCCATTTGTACCTTTTTAATTTCCCTCCTCGTTCCTGATGTCCTTGTACATCTATGGTATTGTACATTGCCGTATATTACAGTCCTTGTCCTGCACTGAATAGACAAAGGTGAAGTTTATTTAATATTTCTCATTTATAAGTTTGAACAATCCAATGTTTAATGATTCCATTGTTATCGTAACTTGACCGGAATTATAAGGAAGTTGTTTGGATGTTAACATGACGTGGATATCAATAACAGGATCATCCATTAATTATCCATCAATTAATAATTAATCCGTGTATAAAATATAAATTATTATTGCAAAAGGCAAATAAGAATTAGTAAATGGTAAATATTTACTCTCATTAATATCTTTACACAGTTCTTCATTCATTTTCTAGATTCACTTCATTCATGAAGGTAGAAAGGATTGGGAAACACGTGATCTTGGGAGAGGAAGTTAAAAGACAGAGATTACATTGCGTATACATGGAACAAGGTAAGATTACCTGGGGATGCAGGGTTTTAGGAGAGTTTGCATCAACCTGACATGAACAGGGAAATATTTGTTCCATGCCGGAGAATGTTTCGGCGATTCTGATGTTCTTGAGTAACCAGCTGGAATGACTTCCACTCCCATCGTGCCAGAATGTTACATTTTCCAGGTTCCCCAGGTAAAGGGAGCGCACAGTAAAAACATCTACCTGCAGAAACACGTGCACGTAAACATCTCACCTGGTCAGACAATATCATGTTTATTAATATTTTATCTACATTGTCAAAGTGTGTGTGAATAATTACCTGATTTCGTTCAAAAGGATTGTCATATGTTGTTGAATGTTTAAGATGATGAGATCTCAAACACGTCAATCCTCCACAGATCGTGATATACACGTTGGAATCTGTGCCAGCCCAATGATCATTTCTGGTTTTGATGTAAATCTTGTAATCCTTCGCTTCCTGAGGGGAATCTGATGGAAATCGCACATCGTTAATATCCCGGATGTTAAACATGACGTACAATGTTATTTTTACTTTAATAAACCATCAGGACGAGCTTACGATGTATAACGAGCTTACTATGTATAACGAGCTTACTATGTATAACGAGCTTACTATGTATAACGAGCTTACTGTTTATAACGAGCTTACTATGTATAACCAGCTTACTATGTATAACGAGCTTACTATGTAGAACGAGCTTACTATGTATAACGAGTGTTACATATTTATGTGAATGTATGTGGATTACCATTCAGGTCTTTGCTTATCCGTGTGTAGTATATTAAGGGTTGTTGTGATTGGAGGGTCAGGAGCCCTTCTGAACAAGTGGCCGGAAACGGAAGTGACCGGAAACGGAAGAAAAAAAAGACACGAGGAAGAAAAGGGACGAGTGGTATTCTTCCTCGCCCCGCTCCGACAAAAGGTGGGATCGACCTTGCGCTGCGTGGAAAAGCGGCGTTCCGAAGCCTGTCTGGCGAGAGGAATTACCGGGACGTGTACCTGCCCGGTGGAGACGTCAAGTTGACGTGGGGCCGTGCATCGACCCCGCTTCTGGCATCGTTCGCGGCACCGTCCAAACAGACGCGTGCGGGTCGCACGTTGGGGCCTAACGCGCCTTGCGAGCGGCGTGGGGTTTGGCTTGCTCTACCGTACCCGCTTTGCGTGGCCACGAGGGGCTGCAGCCACGGTGCCTGGTACGATACCTGCCCGGTGGAAACACGTCCACCCGGGGTTCGTTCAACCGCCCGAGTGCGGCGACGGCGACCATCATCTTGGTCAGGAGGGGCCCAGAGACATTGTGCGGGACCGAGACCAAAAGGGTGTCGTGAGTACTCACCGGGACACACATGTATAAGATGGCCATCTTAATCATAGGGAATTGATTGTGAATTGGGAATTGGTGATGGTTGTGTATTGTTGATCGCTCGGGGAAAATCTCCGGGGTTGTGTCATTGAAATTGTATGGTATCATTACCATTGGAAATATATCCTTGAACATCAGTTGTCTCCTGGGTGAAATTCATATGGATTGCGTGGCGAAAGCGCATATATAATACAGCTTGCTGGCGGAGTTCCTCTCACGGTCCGGGGGTCACCGAGACCAGGTATTCACCGAGGGGACCACGTAACACGAGCTTACTATGTATAACGAGCTTACTGTTTATAACGAGCTTACTATGTATAACGAGCTTACTATGTATAACGAGCTTACTATGTATAACGAGCTTACTATGTATAACGAGCTTACTATGTATAACGAGCTTACTATGTATAACGAGCTTACTATGTATAACGAGCTTACTGTTTATAACGAGCTTACTATGTATAACCAGCTTACTATGTATAACGAGCTTACTATGTATAACGAGCTTACTATGTATAACGAGCTTACTATGTATAACGAGCTTACTATGGATACCGAGCTTACAACCTCACTACGGAAACGACATGGTGTAAGGTACAAACTGTGGATAAAACATGCAAACAACGTCCCATTACCAATACACCACCTCCTGAATCCACACGCAAAGCCTGTTTGGAAGTTGGAACATCGTAAGTTCTATCACGTGAACCGGGTATTTATACCCAAAGTAAATGCACATGTGATCGCCATATTGGTTTCCTTCACAAAGGGGGTGTTCCGAAATGCTGCACCACATGGTGCCCTTTATGAGGTACTTTAGTTATATTAAATAGGAATTCTGATCACGTTCGTCCTCTCCTCGCTCTCCCTCCCCCCTTCTCTTCCTACCCCTCCATCTCTCTTTCGCGCTCTCTCCACCCCCCGCCCTCTCTTCCCCCAGGCCCTCCCTCCTCTTTCTCTCTCTCTGTTTTCTTTCTCGCTCCCCAAGGAAGGGCAGTTTTCGAGAGTCATGGAGACATAGCTCTTTGTCGCCATCCCCTCATCTCCTGGCCTCCTCATCGCCATTGTTCCCCAACCAGCACTTTGCCCCATGCCATGCCAGCCTGCATTCATCATCCTGCAGTTAGAACCAGCTCGTGCCTGCCTCAAATCATCACCTGATATCCCCATTGTCTGTTGGAACCCGGTGGTGTATAGTTTTATTTATTTTGTACAATTAGTTTGCATCTTACCTTCCCCATTTGTCTATCTTCGTGTACCAGATCTGTCCGGATTTTGATGTCTTGTCCATCCCCATGTCGGTATCATCTCATTATAATAGAGCAAACGTATATGGTTATGTCGCTATGTTTATATTCGACGAAAACGTCTTCTTCTTCTTCAAATATAATTAACACCCTCTTGATTAACCCTCTTCATTCATTTCATTTTAATTAACCCTCTGAATTGCGTTAAGACTGCTGAGACCCCTCAGACCTTTGACGACCCTTTAAATCCCCCAAGACCCTTCAGACCACCAAGACCCCTGAAGACACCAAAATACCCTGAAGACCCCAAAGACCCAAAACACCACAAAGACCCAAAATACCCTTCAAGGCCCTGAGAATCAAAAAGACCCTGAATACCCGAAGACCCAAAACACCCCAAAGACCCAAAACACTCCGAAGACCCAAAACACCCAGACAACCCAAAACACCCCTGAAGACACAAAACACCCCGAAGACCCAAGACACCCCGAAGACCCAAAACACTCAGAAGACCCAAAACACCCCGAAGACCAAAAAGACCCGGTGGGCCTTCCACCGTTTGCCCTTCACGTGACTCGTGGTGGTCCCTCTCGGCTCTCCCCCCGTTGGTATTTTTGTGCACATAAGATTGTTCACGGTTCTGTTTAAATATTATTTAAATATGTATAACCTTTCCCCTTCAGTGTTTTACTCAGTGGTATTTTACAACACGCTGTTTTTCTTCCTATTTAAAAGGCTTTTCTCAATTTCCTCTCCAACTCATTCCACCTCAAAAAAAAGAAATTCAATATCTTATACGTCTCCCTCACTACATGGTCTAAATTCACATTCATTCCATCCCTCCTCCATCATTCTGAACCGGATTGCTAATTTGAAAATCACAACAAACCCAATTTGTTTTCAATGTTCGTCTTTCATTAATCATCCACTTTCTAAACTCCCCTCTTGCCCCTCCCATCCAAATCCCTCCCCTTGCACCTACACTCCTAAACTCCCCCCTTGCCCCGCCACTCTTAAACTCCCCCCTACCCCTCCACTCCTGAACTCCCCCCTTGCCCTTCCACTCCTGAACTCCCCCCTTGCCCTTCCCCTCCTAAACTCCCCCCTCACTCCTCCCCTTCAAAACTCCCCCCCAACCCCTCCCATTCAAATCTCCCCCCATACCATTCCTCTCCAATTCTCCCTCCTCCCCCCTCCTCCTCAAAGCTGCCTCCTCCCCACTTCGTCTCCCTTCTATCTCATACCTCCACCCCCCCCAACCTTCTTCTTTCCTCTGCCCCCCCTCAAACAACCCCTCTCTGTGCCTCATCCCTTCACCTTCAAACCTTTCATCCTCCTCTTCCTTCCCTTTCTTGGAACTCTTCTGCAATCGCTGACACACTAACAACTGCTCTCCCTACCTCCCCCTCTCATCCTTCATCTTACCCTACTCCTCCCCTCTCCTGTCCTGTACCCGATGCTCCCCCTCTCTCTTCATTAACGGTATGGACCTCAAACATCCGGGGCCTTCGCTCAAACCTGACTGATCTCTCCATACAGGTTGCTTCTGACAATCCAGACTTGATCTGCTTAACAGAGACTTTCCTCCTTCAAGATGTCTCTGATTCCTTAATATCTCTTCCTGGTTACTCCCTCCTCCGGTATGATAGACCTGAGCCTCGGCCTGGTGGTGGGGTGGCTATCTTTATCAAAAACTCTCTTCCTCACTCTCCTTGCACTGCCCTCTCTCCTCCTCACCCCCAGGAGTACCTCTGGCTACGGCTTCCTCTCCGCTCCCACCTTTTGTTCATATGTGTTCTGTACCGTCCCCCAAACAGTGATGACTCCATCTACATTTCACTGTCTGACAACATGGACCAACTTCTATCCACTCATCCCAACTCTCTCTTCCTCATATGTGGTGACTTCAATTGTCATCATGCCACCTGGTTGGGTGTGGGTTCCTCTCTCACCAGTCATGGCACCTCAGCAAAGGACTTCTGTGACTCACTGGGATTGACACAATCTGTCAATTTCCCGACCCGGATCTCAGCCAATGGAGTATCTTCTCTTCTAGACTTGGTTATGACTAACTTCCCTGCTAATGTCTGCTGCTCTTCTTCTGCTCCAATCGGTTCTTCTGATCATGTGCTTGTCAAAGTGGACATCTCTCTGGCCATTCTCAGAGAGCCTCCTCAGCGTCGACGAGTCTGGCATTTCACTCAGGCCGACTGGGACGGTCTTCAAGCAGCCATCAATCGTCTGGATTGGTCTCCCATCTCCACTGCCTCTGACATCAATTCTTCCTGGGAATTCTTCCAAAGCAAACTGATCTCTCTCATGCACAGATTTATCCCATCTCGCCTTCAGTTGTCTTACCCTTCCTCCCGTCCATGGTACACTGAATCTTGTGGTGAGGCAGTTGCCCTGAAACAACTTGCCTTTGCCTCTTGGAAGGCTAATCCAACTGAAGGAAATCTCAGTTCCTTCCACCAAGCTCGGAACAAGTGTGTGTCTACCCTCAGGAGTGCCAGGAAGCACTATCTCTCCTCACTCAAGAATGAACTCTCAAACCTGTCTCCTTCCTCCAAATCCTGGTGGCGTCTGGTCAAATCCGTTTCTGGTGTTTGTTCCCCCTCCATCCCCTCCCTTACCTCAAATGGCCACACAGTTGACATCGCACGTGACAAAGCCGAATGCCTCAACTCTGTGTTTGCCTCAAAATCCTTAGTCCCAAACCCAGCTCTCTCTGTTCCCACCTTTCCCAGTCGAACCAAACTGCTCCTGGACTCTGTGACCTTCTCTCCTGACAAGGTGGAGGAGTTTTTGTCAAACCTCGACTCTGATTCTGCAACTGGACCAGATGGCATCAGCCCACGGGTCCTAAAATCCTGCTCTGCCGCTCTATCTCACCCTCTCTCTGTTCTTTTCACCCTATCCTTTGCTCAAGGTCATCTGCCAGCATCCTGGAAATCAGCAAACATTACCGCTTTACACAAAAAAGGTGCAAAAACAGATCCTTGCAACTACAGACCAATCAGCCTGCTCCCAATTATCAGCAAAGTCATGGAATCCATCATTGCTTCGGATATGAAATCTTTCCTCTTCTCCAATGGCTTGATCTCTGATCATCAATTTGGTTTCAGACCAGGTCACTCTACTCTGGACATGCTGCTTCTGCTGTCTCAACAATGGATGGAGGTCCTCAATGCCAAACAGGAAATCAGAGCTGTCTCCCTTGACATATCACGTGCCTCCGATACGGTCTGGCACCCAGCTCTGCTCACCAAACTCTCCTCCTATGGTATCCATGGAAATCTCCATGCATGGCTTGCGGACTTCCTCTCTGGTCGTAGTCAACGTGTGGCCCTGAATGGATTTCTCTCATCTCCCCTTCCCGTTCAGGCTGGAGTTCCCCAAGGCAGTGTGCTGGGCCCTGTGCTTTTTCTGGTCTTTATCAATGATCTCTCCGACTCTCTGGAAAATCCTCTGTATCTCTTTGCTGATGACTCCACTCTCTGCCGCTCCATTCCTCTTCCCTCAGATCGGCAGTCTGCAGCCTCCTCACTCTCTGAAGACCTGGACAAAATCACAGACTGGTCAAACATGTGGAACATGTCTTTCAATCCTGACAAATCTCACACTCTTACTATGTCTCTCCGAAAAGATCGACTGGACAACCCTCCCATCTACTTTCTCAACAATCCTCTCCAAGAAGTTCTGTCGCTCAAGCTTTTGGGTCTCACCATCTGCCATGATCTTTCTTGGGAAAACCACATTTCCAAGCTGGCCTCCAAAGCCAGTCGCCGACTGGGCATCCTCCGTCGTGCGAAGTCCTTCCTAGGCACACCTGAGCTCCTCACCACATACAAGGCTTTCATCCGCAGCTCAATGGAATACTGTTCTCCCCTATGGGCTGGTGCTCCTGCCTCACACCTGGCTCGGCTTCACGCTGTTGAATCCAAAGCTTTCAGAATCATTGGAATCTCCTGCGATGAAGCTATCTCTGAGGGCCTTTCACTCACTCACCGCAGGCAGGTAGGTGGTCTTTCTGTCTTCTACCGACTCCTCTCCGGCCTTGCTCCCCCAGCTCTCTCTGTGCTCTGTCCCCCAAATATTCCTACAGGTCGCACAAGATCTGCCAGCCACCCTCTGATGGTTAAACTGCCGAAATCTCGGCTCTCTGCTCACCTTCACTCTTTCATTCCTCTTTTCTCCCGCCTCTGGAACAAACTCCCACACTCACTTCAATCACACTCCTCCCTCCAGGTCTTCAAAACAGCTGTTCACCACCATCTCTTATCTTCCCACATCCAAAACCTTGATCTTTTCTACCCCCACTAATTCACCCCAGATCCACCTTGTTTGAAATTCCAACTTCTTTCCTGGAAGTCTTGGCAGTGTCCATATGTTTTATACCTCTCCCACTCCCCCCCCCTTCCCATGCCTCCCCCCCAAAGCCCTCTCCCTCCCACAGTTCTCTCGATGTCTCCATGTCTCTCGGTCCCTGCTCTCAAATGTTGTGTTTGTGTCCTTCCCCCTCTCTCCCCATCTTGTCTACCGCTCCCGATGTTATTTGTTTTGTGTGTCTGTTTGTCTTTCTGTGTGATTAATGTTCGCTCTTTCACGAGCCTCGATCTTGTATACAAAAAAAAAAAAAAAAAAGAAAAAAAAAAAGACCCTGAAGACTCCGAAGACCAAAAATACCCTGAAGACGCAAAAGACCCCCAAGGACCCTTAAATACCAAGAAGAACTAAAAGACCCTTAAGACCCAAAAGCCCCTGAAGACCCCGAAGATCCAAAAGCCTCTGAAGACCCAAAAGACCCCAAAGACCCAAAACACCCCAAAGACCCAAAATACCCTTAAAGGCACAGAGGATCCAAAAGAGCCTGAAGACCCAAATGGCCCTGAAGACCCAAAACACCATGAAGACCCAAAAGACACCGAAATAGTCAAAGATGCCTACCCCTCTGAAACGATGTATGGTGAGGCGTACGGAGCATGCTGAGTCACACTTGTTTTCATAATGAACCATTATTTGTTAAGGAAAGTCTTCCTGCCTTTTGCCTTCCTGTGCACCAACAACCGCCAGTTTTGGTTTGTATTTGAGCGGTCATAGGGGAATTGTAGGTAATTAGGGAATTAAAATAACGCAGCAAATTCGGCAAACATAATTTCGGTCATTCGCGGTGGTCTTCGGATCTCTAGCTCGTGGCGCCTGCATTAGTTGCGCCTCTGACGCGACAATATGTTACTTATCATTACCCCATGTTAATGAGGAATGCAACGTTAAGCAATTGCTTTAGTCTGTCTCTGTCTACACATCTCAGTCTGTGATTTAAGTGGTTGTGGTTCGTATGCAACCTGTGGCTGCTTGGCTGCATCATTTTCCGGGGTGCGGGTGTGTCGCTGCTGCAATGCCCCCCTACCTCTCCAGTACCAAAAACACCTGGTGTTAAATCAACAGCATGACAAGGGCTCAAACTCAGGATCCTTACATCTCAAGCAATTAAGGCAACACCAGGCTTGATATAAAAAAAATATTTTGGAGGTATAAATGTCAAATATAAGTGAATTAGCATTCAAATAGTTTTTAACAATTATATTTTTAAATTTTTTTTATTATTGTTATTAAAATTTTTGCAGGTAACCCATGGCACAACTAACATCCGATTAGTGTATCTTCATTGTCGAGAAGAATAGAACCACCTTTAGAGGCAATTTTTCCCCGCAGAGCAGGGGTTGGCCTTTTTCGGGCACCGTGGTCCCCTTTTTGAAGCAATGTTTTACGGCCGGATGCCCTTCCTGCCGCCAACCCTGTTAGTCGCCTCTTGTGACACAGAGGGAATCCTACCAGTGAACTGGTACTCCATTTGCTCGACCTCGGAAGGAATAAATGGCTTGAGTCGCCCCCCTGGTGTTAATTCAGTGATCGACCGGGATTCGAACCGAGGATCCTCGGATCCCAAGCCGGCACCCTAACCGCTAAGCCAACACCAGGCTTATCTCGAGAAGAATGCAGAGCTGAAATCAATGATAGGAGTGCAGCGTGCGTTCAGAAGCCAAATTCCCGAGACGTGACGCACAAACCCCAAAGACCGTCGTATGGTTTCAAAGTGGAGGGGGACGGGCTCCGAGAAGATCAATAATGCAGGACACTTTGGGCATCCGAGGAATATTCAAACTCCAGAGACCATAACACATAATTAGCAAAATGATTGTGCGTGGCCCTAGATTCTAGAAGATCAACAACGTGCATGTCACCTGAAATTGGAGTGTCTCAAAGTAGTGCCATCATTGTATCAAAGTCTGATCTGAAAGCTTTCCCTTACAAAATTACATTTATGCATCAGCTAACTTTAGATTAAATTTGGAAGGAGGTTTGGGGGTGGAGAATGGGGTTTAGCAGGGGCAGAAAAGATCATGGATTTTGGGGACGATCTGAACAGGAAAATACAGGAATTAATGAATGGAAGTAAGCAGCGATCCTGGATTGAGATCGTTTCACCAGAAGAGGGTTGATGGTGGACAGTGTGTGCCCTGCAGGGTCCTGCAAGACAGAAATGAGGTGCTTGAAGACAGAAAGACCACCGACCTGTCGGTGATGGCGAAGAGATAGGCCCATAGACTCCGCTTCATCATGAGGGATACCCTAATTTCCTGGGCATCAAGCACAACAAAGCGTGTGAGGCAGGGGCACCAGCCAGAGGGGAGTGCAGTACTCCATGAAACTGCGGATGAAGGCCTTGTGGGTGGACAGGAGTTCAGGTGTGCCAAGGAAGGACCTTGTACGGCGGAGGAGGCCCACTCAGGTGGCTGGCTTTGGAGGCCAAATTTGAAATGTGGTTTTTTCTCATATGAAGAGCGTTGATGTTTTGGATTCGTTTCCCCACCGATCTGGACGTCCTTGGCCTCCATGATCCCATGATCTCTCACGTTTGGATTTTTTCCTGTGGGGATTTGTTGAGGAAAATGTTTTCAAAGAGAACCCATTGAACATTCCCGAACTCAAAGATGTTGTAGAGATCTTTATTTCCAAGAATCTCACGTGAAACACTTTCGTCTGCAATGAGAAACGATTCTATACGTATCGGTAAGTGTGTCGAACTCAGAGGAGGACATTTCGAACATTTGTCACAGTCAAACAAAACTTTATGAGTTCCTTTATGTATCAGATAAATGATATTGCTCGTAGCATATTTAATGAACAATTAAAATTGGGTGCATTTCTGTGACTTACTACATACAGTCATGGCCAAAAATATTGGCACCCTTGCACCTTTTTCAAATAATGCGCCATTTCTTGCAGAAAATTGTTGAAATAAAAAAATCTTTTGGTTTCCACATTTGTATTTCTTTGGTTTGCAGTGGAAAAAACCAAGGAAAGCTGAAAAAATCAGTAATTCTTAGCTTATTCCACACATAAATCCTAAAATGGCCTGAACAATATTTTTGGCCATCACTGTATACATATACACATATATTATCTCTTGTGAGTTCAAAGTGTGTAATAAACCTCCAGGTTCACCTGAGATGTGCAGGAGTAGAGCTGCTCCACATGAAGATGGAGTAACACCCTCTGGTGACTCTTCCTCGTGATCTCCTGAAGTACAGAATGATGATGTCGAATCACATTCCGTTACAGGTCCACGTGAAGGTTGATCCAGACATCTGTAGAGACCAGAATCTCTCTTTTCCACCTTGCTGATTTGAAGATCCCCGTTTGATAAAATCTTATGACGATGGTTCAGCTTTGTTTTTTGTTTTTGATCACAGTCGATATCGTAGCAATTGGTACGAGAACAACTGATCTGCTGCTCAACCACCCCGTCCACATCTGCATCCCTCATCCACCGTACCCAGGTAGATCCCCGAATCCCGCAATCACACGGTAGGTTCGCACAGGTGTGCTCGTATACACTCAGCACGGTAATTCCGGGCTGCACCGAGCAGGTGGACTGTCCAAGGATCAACATCAAAACCAGCAGCGAGTCCCTCATCCTCGATCCGTTTACTAACACTGCAGCAGAATCACTGAACTCGAACCACAAAATTATTTTACTTCTGCACCGTGATGTGTCCAACAGATGGTCATGATGTGTCCTGGTGCTTCAAGATAAAATGGTTTAATGAGGAAGTGCAGACCACAAGTTGCACAAAACTTTCTAAACTGAATGTTTCACAAACGTTCCATTCTAAATTCTGACATTTATTTGTTGGGAAATGTCTCCCTGGCAATACAGAGTAACAGAACATAAAACATTAACTCAATCAAATTTACGTGAGTAATATTGTTTAACATGAAAGGATAACTGTGTTCATTCTCATCCAAAGAGCAAATGGTCAACCATCGCTTGGTTCTCCGTGGAACGAACGCCGGGGGAGGAGCGAATACGCAGCCGGGGGAGGAGCGACCACGCAGCCGGGGGAGGAGCGAATACGCAGCCGGGGGAGGAGCGAACACGCAGCCGGGGGAGGAGCGACCTCGCAGCCGGGGGAGGAGAAGAGCGAAAACAGTTTACAGTTTGTATGTTTCATCTTCAATACCTTACCCTTTCTCTATTTTCTATTTGTATTTTGTTTTATTCCATTATTGTTATTAATTTGCCACATTTTTATTTGCAGAAATAGAGTTCATGGACAACCCAGAAATCTGGCTGAATTTTGTGAAATTGCATGCCAACACCACCCATCGAATGCTCTGGGGTTGTGTTCAGTTACCCAGCAGATGGTAGCGCTTGCCAACCCAGCCGGTTCCAAGTCAGGTCCTTATCAATGGTTTCAAATGGAGTGACAGTTGAGTGCTGAAGTCACTTGGCGAGCACTCTCCAAGAAACTTGGTAACTGAACACACCCCTGCTCCACAAAGTTGAGCTCCGACACCCCTGCCTGTTTTGGACGGAATCTTTCGATTAAACATACAAATAAACAAGAAAGACGTCGTCGTGCAAAGCACGAGACTTATGAAATCCAAAGAAAAAATAGTTGCCATGGAAACATTAATTTGGAAATTTCAAAAAATCGTCCTATCAAATGTTGTACATGATTGAAATATTACACACGAGCAAAGGTACCCATTCCCAGTGACTGTTAATCGATCAATTTTAATAACTACATGGACTTTAAACGGTTAATTGTGCTGCACTCTTGGTTTCACTCAGAGCCAAAGCTCTAATATACTGATACCACCCACCACAAAATGGTGGTGCAACATTGGGTGGCGGAGGTTGGATTTGTCTAAAAAGAGGAAAAAATATAGCGATTTTAAATTGTTACTCCATGAAGATCCGTATCAAATCTACTTTAATCCAGATGTCCATATTGATTTTAAAGATTACTGGAAGGGACATCAGCGTGTGTGTGTGTGTGTGTGTGTGTGTGTGTGTGTGTGTGTGTGTGTGTGTGTGTGTGTCAGCTCTACTGCGAGCCTTAGCACATGTATATATATGTAAAAAAAAAACATATATATAATTATATTACAATGGAATGGGAAGGAAACCCACCAAGAGCATGGTGGAAGGACACAACAGAGGGAGGGAGAGCTACTACTTCCCTCTTTCTTTCTCTCTCTCCTTCTCTCTAACTCTGTCTCTCACCCTCTCTCACTAACTCTATCATGGCCCTGACTTTGTGAAAGCGGGGGTACACCATCCTGGATGTGGGGGATCTCTGGGTCGCTCCTGGGAGATCAATCAGTTGTCTCCATGCTGCGGGCTTGTTCAAGAGAACTGTCCGGGGTTGTACAACAACAACAACAACAACAACAACGAGGCTGAGTGAGCACACTCTTGAAGGCTCGAAAAATACAGTCAGTTGTTTAAATAGTTATTATGTTGGAATTGCTCCAAATCAGACCTTAAAAATTGATATGAATGGGACTGATTTTAAGCAACACTTCGCACATACACATAATAAATCTATTTTCTTAAAACCAATGGATTACTTTGAGATAATGGACATTGTAAGGTCACTGAAATTGAGTCATTCTGTTGGTCCTGATGAAATCAGTGCAAGTGTATTAAAGCAAAAGGAGGTAATGTTCTTAGTCCCCAAGGACAAATCTCTAACCTCTCACTATCTTTTGGTGTTTTTTCAACTCACTTAAAAGTCGCAAAAGTTATCCCAATATATATGAACAAGAAAGATGTCGTACATTGCATGATACTTGTGAAATCCAAATAAACAATTGTTGCCATGGAAACAGCAATTTCGTAATTTGGGAAATTTTATATATCAAGTGTATGTCAAATTTTTGTAACACTTTGATACATTTTCTAATTGCCACCGAATAAGTGCTTTACATGTTTTGGATGTTATTGACCTTGACCTTTGACTAATTTTGACCAGATTGTAGACACTACACATACATCTATCTATAATTCCAGTAATCTCTGTGTGTTTGTTTGTTTGTTTGTTTGTTTGTCTGTGACCGCTGTTTCTCGACAACCACGGGTCCGATATACTTTAAACTTGACAGGTATATTGCTGGGGACCCGAGGATGTGCCTTTTCAAGGTTTCATATTAATCGGACAATTACTTACCGAGCTATGTCCAAAAAACGATTCAACCAATCAGAGAGCAGCGAGCTATCGCGTGTGCCGAACGTGGCGAACACACTCTGCCTCGGATGGCACATTTGAGAGCGTATTCATTTATTTCCCGTCGGCAAACTATGTTGGCGCTATGTTGGCGTTAAACGATGTTTTAAAACTAATTAAAACCCCGGGGGGATTGTCACTGTACTCGCAAGCCGTTCGCCGTTCGCTTTGGCGTTGCGAATGGACCAAAACATTTCATGCACCAAACCATTTCATGTAAAGCGTTCGCCGTTCGCTTTGGCGTTGCGAATGGACCAAAACATTTCATGGACCAAACCATTTCATGTAAATAGAGGGGGGGATATAATTTTAGATATAGATATAGTACGGGCATGCCCTAGTACAAATAAGCTGCGTAAGTTTCATTCTGACATCTTGAAAAATTCCTGAGGTTTGGCAATAATGGAATCACAAAAACAAACATTTGATTATAATGGGGTGAAATTGTTGTCATGGACACCGTTTCCTCTTTGCCACGTGGGACTTGCCTCTTTGCCACGTGGGACTTGCCTCTTTGCCACGTGGGACTTGCCTCTTTGCCACGTGGGACTTGCCTCTTTGCCACGTGGGACTTGCCTCTTTGCCACGTGGGACTTGCCTCTTTGCCACGTGGGACTTGCCTCTTTGCCACGTGGGACTTGCCTCTTTGCCACGTGGGACTTGCCTCTTTGCCACGTGGGACTTGCCTCTTTGCCAGGTGGGACTTGCCTCTTTGCCACGTGGGACTTGCCTCTTTGCCACGTGGAACTTGCCTCTTTGCCACGTGGGACTTTCCTCTTTGCCACGTGGGACTTGCCTCTTTGCCACGCGGGACTTGCCTCTTTGCCACGTGGAACTTGCCTCTTTGCCACGCGGGACTTGCCTCTTTGCCACGTGGGACTTGCCTCTTTGCCACGTGGGACTTTCCTCTTTGCCACGTGGGACTTGCCTCTTTGCCACGTGGGACTTGCCTCTTTGCCACGCGGGACTTGCCTCTTTGCCACGTGGGACTTGTCTCTTTACCACGTGACTCTTGCCTCTTTGCCACGCGGGACTTGCCTCTTTGCCACGTGGGACTTGCCTCTTTGCCACGCGGGACTTGCCTCTTTACCACGTGTGACTTGCCTCTTTGCCACGCGGGACTTGCCTCTTTGCCACGTGGGACTTGCCTCTTTACCACGTGGGACTTGCCTCTTTGCCACGTAGGACTTGCCTCTTTACCACGTGTGACTTGCCTCTTTGCCACGTGGGACTTGCCTCTTTACCACATGTGACCTGCCTCTTTGCCACGTGGGACTTGCCTCTTTGCCATGTGAGACTTTCCTCTTTGCCACGTGGGACTTGCCTCTTTGCCATGTGAGACTTTCCTCTTTGCCACATGGGACTTGCCTCTTTACCACATGTGACCTGCCTCTTTGCCACGTGAGACTTGCCTCTTTGCCACATGTGACTTGCCTCTTTGCCACGTGGGACTTGCCTCTTTGCCACGTGAGACTTGCCTCGTTGCCACGTGAGACTTGCCTCTTTGCCACATGGGACTTGCCTCTTTACCACATGTGACCTGCCTCTTTGCCACGTGGGACTTGCCTCTTTACCACGTGAGACTTGCCTCTTTGCCACGTGAGACTTGCCTCTTTGCCACATGGGACTTGTCTCTTTGCCACGTGGGACTTGCCTCTTTACCATATGTGACCTGCCTCTTTGCCACGTGGGACTTGCCTTTTTACCACGTGGGACTTGCCTCTTTGCCACGTGGGACTTGCCTCTTTGCCACGTGGGACTTGCCTCTTTACCACGTGTGGCTTGCCTCTTTACCACGTGAGACTTGCCTCTTTGCCACATGGGACTTGTCTCTTTGCCACGTGGGACTTGCCTCTTTACCACATGTGACCTGCCTCTTTGCCACGTGGGACATGCCTCTTTGCCACGTGAGACTTGCCTCTTTGCCACGTGGGACTTGCCTCTTTACCACGTGAGACTTGCCTCTTTGCCACGTGGGACTTGCCTCTTTGCCACGTGAGACTTGCCTCTTTGCCACGTGGGCCTTGCCTCTTTACCACATGTGACCTGCCTCTTTGCCACGTGGGACTTGCCTCTTTGCCACGTCAGACTTGCCTCTTTGCCACGTGGGACATGCCTCTTTACCACGTGTGACTTGCCTCTTTGCCACGTGAGACTTGCCTCTTTTCCACGTGAGACTTGCCCCTTTGTCACGTGGGACTTACCTCTTTGCCACGTGGGACTTGCCTCTTTACCACGTGGGACTTGCCTCTTTGCCACGTGGGACTTGCCTCTTTGCCACGTGGGGCTTGCCTCTTTACCACTGGCTGGGGCAGGGTATACTGGATAAACAAGATGAACATCACTTGGGCTTTCAGGAAAGAAAACAGGGAATTTGTCGGAACTGCGTTTGTGGTGGATTAACAGGGGTAGAAAAGATTTGATTCAAGACTCGATTCTTTCCCAATGGAGTGTAATGTGGAAAGGTTTCCTAATGGAGGACCTTTTGATTATGACTGGTGATCCTCAAGTGTTATATTGCAGAAGCCCTCAGACAGAAGGTCTAACGGAGTCTTATATGGTCTTAGAAGGACTAAGGGTTATAATGGGGTCCACAGGGTTGACAGGGTCTCAGGATCCTAGCAGTCTTGAGGATTCTAGGGGTCTTAAGTGACCTAAAGGGTCTTCGGGTTATAAAGGGTATTTGAGGTCTAAAGGGTGTATATGGTTTTAGGGGGGAGGGGGGGGGGGTCAAAAGGGCCTTTTGGGTATTTGGGGCATTAGAGGTCTAAAGGGTCTTTAAGGGTCTTGGGATCTTAAGTGTCCTTGGGGTCTAAAGCGTATAAAGACCTTGAAGATGCAAACAATCCAAAAGACCCAAAATACCCCAAAGACTCTTAAATACCCCGGAGACCCAGAGGACCAAAAAGACACAAATAACCCAAAGGAGCTCGAGGACCCAAAAGACCCCAATAACCCAAAATACTCAAAATGACCCATATACCCTGATGAATCAGAAGACCCTGAAGACACAAAGACCTGAGAACCCAAATGACCCAGAGGACCAAAAATACCCCAAGGACAAATAAGACCCCGAGGACCAATAAGACCCTGAGGACTCCGAAGACCGAAAAGAAGAGTAATTTACATCTCTTCAAATTGGAATTGTAGACGGTGGCTTGCAAATTGAGCCTCAAGGGCGGTGTACAGAAGCGTTTAAAAAAAAAAAAATAAATACAAGGGACAGGGAGGTAAAATTCACTGCAAAGGAGATGCAGGGAGATGTGCGTGATGTGCAACGCGCACAGATTAAAAGGAGTGTTCATTTACATCTGTAGGATATCTATATATAAAACACAATAACAGTTTGTGTGTTTGTACAGATGTCTGTCCCCGTTCATAAGGGTAGGTTTTAAAGGCCAAGCTTTTAACACAAATGTGTGTTCACTACGGTCTATTTTGAGGATAAAACAAACTTTAAAAACTTGTTTTAATCGAGTGTTCAACCACTCCAGTGACCAACAAAACCGAAAACAGAAATCAAATCAAAGTTAAAATAAACCTGTGAGGCCACGCGAAGCAAACAGTGCATTTTCTCCAAAGGAATTCCTTTACAAAGTCACCATTCCCGATTTATAAGTAATCCGTGGTTCGTTTCATTACTCCCGCCAGGGAGTAATGCATTCGATCGTGTCCGTCCGTGTGTGTGTGTGTGTGTGTTTGTGAACAAGATATCTGGAAAAGTTCTGAACGGATTTGGATGAAAGTTGGTGGGATGAGTGCCCTTGGGATAAGAAGAATTGATTAGTTTTTGGTGAAGCTCGGGATATTATTCCAGATCCAGGAATTTTTTGAAGGATTTTTTACCATTGGAAGATCGGGCTCAGCAGCGGCCACCCATCGCGGGAGTATGCGCTCTACTGAGTGGCGTTCTAGTTTATTAATGTAATTTTTAAACTTTAATAAATGAAAAACTACAAACACAAAAACTTACCTTATTCTTCTCTGGACAGCTTTTGTCTTTCCAAATATCCACAGGTATCCACAGAACCGACGCAGGAAACGTGTCTCACGATGGTCTAAACCCAGCTCACGTTCCCTGTTAGTGAGTGAACAATCTCAATAGGCCGAAACAAAATACCGCCTTAAAAACCCAGTGATATGACAGTGGGCTGACCAAGATGGCGGACCGCCATTTTGGTAAGGCTATTTTTGGGGGGGGGGGGGGGGGGATGATCACCACATTATGAGCACTCAAGTGTATCAGTATTTAACAGTGACTTTTATTCTACACCACCAAGACCAGTGAGTGAAGTGGATTTCATTTGTTTGGCTGAACAAACGACGACAAAGAACAAACACTCTCTGCCTTTGCATTCCACACCATTTTCGAGGCTGTGACAGCTCAATGCCAATAAATCCTTCGTTCTTCACCATCAACAGCTGGAGAGACGACACGAAGGATGAATCATAAACCGACTTCAATTACAACATATAATTGTGTTTTAAATGTGAGTGAAATTTATTTTGTCCTTGTTTAAACACCATCATCACCTGGTTTAAATACCATCATGATCAACCAGCATATAGAAAGGAATCATCACCACAATTGGTGATCCCCGATAACTTTCAGACCCATATGACCCTTGATACCTCCAAAACCAAGTCGCAGGATGAAGAGTCGGCGACTGGCTTTGGAGTCCAGCTTGCCAATATGGTTTTCCCAGGAAAGATCATGACAGATAGTGAGACCCAAAAGCTTGAGTGACAGAACTTCTTTGAGAGGATTGTTGAGAAAGTAGATGGGGTTTTTTTCAGATGGTCTTTATGGAGAGACATTGTGAGAATGAGATTTGTCAGGATTGAAAGACATGTTCCACTTGTTTGACCAGAGATGTAGCGGCACACAGTGGAGTCGTCAGCAAAAAGATAGAGGATTTTCCAGAGAGTCTGAGAGATCATTGATGAAAACTAGAAAAAGCACAGGACGCAGAATACTGCCTTGAGGAGCTCCAGTCTGAACAGGAAGAGGAGATGAGTGGATTCCATTTAGAGCCACACGTTGACTAAGACAGGAGAAGAGGTCCGTGAGCCAAGCGTGGATATTTCCATGGATACCGTAAGAGGAGAGTTTGGTGAGCAGGGCGGGATGCCAGATCGTATCGAAGGCACGAGATATGTCAAGGGAGACAGCTCTGATTTCCTGTTTGGCATTGAGGACCTCCATCCATTGTTGAGAAAGCAGAAGCAGCATGTCCAGAGTAGAATGACCTGGTCTGAATCCAAATTGATGATCAGAGATCAAGCCATTGGAGAAGAGGAAGGATTTGATATCCGAAACAATGATGGATTCCATGACCTTGCTGGCGATTGGAAGCAGGCTGATTGGTCTGTAGTTGCAAGGATCTGTTTTTGCAAGGAGGGTGTGAAAGAGCAGCAGAGCAGGTTATTACGATACGTGAGTTGATGCCGTCCGGTCTAGTTGAAGAGTCAGAGTCGAGGATTGAAAGAACCTTCTCCACCTTTTCAGGTGAAGCATATACGGAGTCCAGGAGCAGATGGGTACGACAGGGAAGGAAGGATACCGAGACTGAGGGATTGGGAACTCAATATTTAGAAGCAAACACAGAATTGAGGCATTCAACAATAACAACATGCATTTTAAGGCCATTTTCCCTGCTAGAGTGGGGGTTAGCCTTGCGGTCCCCATGACAATCTTCTCCATTTTGCCCTATTTTCTGCATCTCTCCTTGTTAACCCCCTTGCCCGCATTTCTTCTTCCACCATCTTCAGCCAAGTCTTTCTCGGTCTTCCCCGTCCTCTACTTCCTTCTACATTCATTTCCATCACTCTTCTCAACCAGTCCCTTTCATCCTTCCTCAACACATGACCAAACCATCTCAACCTGTTCCTCTTCACAGCATCAATCACAGGCTCTATTCCCATAATCTTTCGCAATTCATCATTTGTCTTCCTCTCTCTCAACGATACTCTGCACATCCACCGAACCATTCGCATTTCCACCCTTTCCTGCCTTCGTTGCTGCTCTACATTCATTACCCATGTCTCGCTCCCATAAATCATAACACTTCTCACACATGCAGCGTACACCTTTCCCTTCAGCTTCAACGACACTCCCCTCCTCGTCAGCACGCCACTCAGTTCCCGAAACTTCTTCCATGCACATCTCACTCCAGCAACCGTTGCCGAGTCTGATCCACCTTCTCCATTCAGCATGTCTCCAAGGTAGCAAAATGTTTTCACACCTTCCAGCTTCACGCCGTCTCCAAGATCCAACTCAACATTTCCTCCATCTGCAGCTCCCTCGGTGCACACCTTACATTTGAATGTAGCTGCCACACTGGTTAATGACCCTCTCAGACCACTACATTTTTGATGAACCCACTCAGCACACATTGTACATTGAATGGAGTTCACTCCGACACCCTTCCTGCACACAGCACATGGCCACTTCCCAGTTCTTTCCACCTCACCACATGCTTTACCACTTGCCATCACCTTCGTCTTTCCTATATTCACCTTCAGACCTTTTGTCTCCATACATTCCTTACACTTGTTCATCTTTTCCTTCAGTCCATCCATACTTTCTGCAATCAACACGAGATCATCTGCATACAACTCCCACGGTAAACCCTCCCTTATGTTCTGAGCCAGCACCTCCATCACAGCTACAAATAGTAGTGGACTTAGTACCGACCCCTGATGCACTCCCACCTTAACCTCAAACTCACCACTGTTCCTGTCCTTCGTCCTTACAGCTGTGCGCGCTCTATTGTACATTGCCATCACTACTCTGATCAACCATTCCTCCACTCATAACTTCCTCAATGCCCATGTCAATACTTTGCGTGGAACCCTATCGAATGCTTTCTCCAGATCAACAAACCCAAGAAACAACTTCTTCCTCTTCTCCATGTACTTCTCCTGCAACTGCCTCACAATAAAGAGCGCGTCTGTCGTTCCTCTTCCTGGCATAAATCCAAACTGCATTTCGTCGATCTTCACCTTCTTCCTTATCCTCCTCTCCAACACTCTTTCGAATACCTTCATTCCATGCTCCAATAACTTTATCGCTCGGTACAAGCCACACTCCAGAGGGTCACCTTTCCCCTTGTATAGAGGGATGAGGGTACTCAGTTCCCAAGCCACTGGAATGTGGCCTTCTTTCACCACCAGATTACAAATCTCTGTCATTCTCTTCACACCCCAACTTCCTGCTGCCTTCAACATATCTCCCACAACTCCCGTCGGCCCTCCTGCTTTTCTACTCTTCATTGCTTTTATCGCTTCCTCAACTTCCTGCTCAGTTATCTTCTCTGCCGGTCCTAAAACTGGGTTACTCTCTATGTTTTCATCCCATTCATTCTCTGTATTCAACAGCATTTCCATATATCTCTTCCATCTTCCTTTAATTCCATCTGGGTCCACAACGATTTGTCCCACTTCATCCTTCAAGCAACTCACCCCCATCACATCACACCTCTCTTTCGCTATCTGCTTTGCAATCCTGAATACCGCTCTCTGACCCTCTTCCGAATCCAAGCGTTTTCCAGAACATTTTCCTACATGCCGCCTGCGCCTTTGCTACCTCTTTCTTTGCAGTCTTCTTGGCTGCCTTATAACTTTCATGCTCTGCTTTTTCTGCTCCCGTACCCTTCGCCTTCTGCCATTCCTTGAACTTCTTCCTCTTCTCGTCAATCCTCTTTCCAACTTTCTCATCCCACCACCATGTTTCCGAGTGACTCGGTGCTCCTTTTGTCCATCCACATACCTCACCAACGGCTCCCAACAGACTATCTTTCATTGACATCCAACCACGTTCAAGCTCAACCACATCATCCTCTACCATACTCAGCCTCTCTTTTAATGCCTCCCTTACTGTCACCTCTTTCAACCTCCACACCTTCATTCTCGGTTGGTACTTCACCCGCCGAGCTCTCCTCGCACCTTTCACCCTTACGTCGCAGACAACCAAGTGGTGCTGTGAAACAGCCTCCTCCCCCGGGATCACCTTTGTGTCCCGGAGGTGCCCCCTATCTCGCCTACGCACCATCAGGTAGTCAACGGTTGTCGTCGACCCACCTGACGTGTATGTTCATTGAGGCATTGAGGAATTGAGGCATTCATTGTTAATAAAATGATATATTTGTTTGTTGTCAATGTTAATAAAATGTTATATTTGTTTATTGTCACAGAAAACTTTTGGAACCACGTAAAAGAATAAGTTTACACACTCATGAGAATTCTTCAAAATAAAACCAGCAAAATCCTTTATTGTACAAATGTGCAGTTTTTTGTCCACAATGCATCAACAATATCAAACAAGTATTTTACAACAAATAAATGATTCACCAAATCTGATTTCGCAGCTATTTCCAGCCTTTAATGATACTAGGGCGTGCCCGCACGTACGTGCTTGCCCGTACGTGCGTGCAAAAAAACATGCGTGCAAACAACAACAACAAAAAAAAACTTTGAAACCACGTGGCAGTAACGACCACAGAACCCCCCCCTCTATTTACATGAAATGGTTTGGTCCATTGGCAACTTTGAAACCACGTGGCAGTAACGCCCACAGAACCCCCCCCCCCCTTCTATTTACATGAAATGGTTTGGTCCATTCGCAAAGCCAAAGCGAACGGCTTGCGAGTACGGTGACCATACCTTGGGAACCACTTGTCCGATTAATTTCAAACCTTGAAAAGGCACATCCTCGGGCCCCCAGCAATATACCTGGCAAGTTTCAAGTATATCGGACCGGTAGTTGTCGAGAAACAGCGGTCGCATACAGACAGACACACAGACACACACACACACACACACACACACACACAGAGATTGCTGGAATTATATAGAGATGAAGAGATAAGTAAGTTGTGGAATTTAGCAATATCTAAGACAAGTGTAAAAAGTTAAGTGTAAGTTAAAAAATGTAAATTAATTTTATCCGTGACGTAAACTTTAAAACATCAAATTGATATCCTCACACATTGGAGCGATTTCGGCAAATTATTGGAATAAATATCTTAATACTTGAATTCAATAATGAGGATAATAAAAAATATTTTCAACTAAAACTTTTTTTGGTGTTATTTGATTAAAAAAATAAAATAATGTTTTCATCCCTGAGAATATGTGCAGAAGTTCCTTGTTTGGTGAATGTGTAAAATATTGCGAGTTGAATGCATATTGGCCTGCGATTCAATTAAGAAGTTTGCCTGCTGGTTGCATCATTACTGGGGTGTGGCTGTGCTGCTGATGCAGTGCCCCCCAGTCGGCCAAAGCAGAGATTGGAAATTTGTTTGGAGTGCCGACGATAACTTGCATAGTCTTAGTAGGACACTGGGATCTTTAACGTCCAACTAATGCCGGTAGACTGCCCATTTTGACGTCCAAACGAGGGACGGCACACATGATGATGCCTCGGCCTGCCTGTGAATCAAACTCAGTTGGGTCGGGAGTCAAACTCGGGTTAGACAGTTCAGAGGCGAGTGCACATACCTCAAGGCTATCCTACCAGCCCCGTGGTGTATGGTGGTAGATGGATGGAGTGCAGAGAAAATCCTGAGGGAAGGTCATAGTGAAACGAAATGCAGTGTCTCACGGGCAGGTAAATCAGTAAACTCAAAATCCTCAATAATCTCCTCCATTTTTTTTACGACGTGGCCCATAAGGCAATGAATGCCGTCTGGAACAGCGTTTGTCTGTCTGTCCAGTGTATGTACGTATGTCGCTCACAACGGCCCACCAATCAGAGATGAGGATGTGGTCACATGACAAGGTCACTATACTCAGCAGATCCAAGCAAAAGGAGAACCTTTTGAATGCCTGGAATATGGGTGATGTGTAAAGTTTCAGGCCTCACAACAACAACTTGTGAAACAAGACCGAATGTCTAACAGTAGAGTGGCCAGGCTTGTTTGATACTTTAGTTGAAGAGAATAGTATGATCTGGGTGGGGATACCAGTTCGCAAATAATGTAAGTATTAATTTTTTTAAGTACTCCAAGTCTCTAAGCTGTCTGTCACCATGGAAGTGAAGAGACTGCATTGAGACACTGGTTTATTCTATATGTTTTGAGTCAACAATGAACCATACACCACTTCAATCCAGTAACTTTGCAGTCACAACAAAGGGATTGCAGTGTTACGATTATATTTACTGTATTGTTATTATTATTAATGTTATTATAATGAAAACAATACTGCTGGATTAAGGAACTTGGGCGAATTTGTCTGAAGTGGCCTGAAGGTGAGGCATGAAGGCATGAAGCCTAAGGCCTATACATACTGAGTCGTTGGAAGACCCGTAACGCCGATGCTTTCGATATCTGATGATCATTTTAACAATCGGTTTGTCTGTGTTTCACACTGAATGAAAAACGTAAAGGTGGAGCGTGGTGTTTGTGGTATATGACAAGTCATGACAAGGTACAGAAATCAAAATGGCGGTGTGTGGAGTCAGCCGTTGTACACGGTAATGACATCACAGACGTAATCACATCACCCCTGTCATGTGACCAGATCCTCAGCTCTGATTGGTGAACGTTTGTGGGGTACATACATACATACGGACAGGCTAACACTGTTCTAGATGGCTTTGCCTTATGGGCTTCGCCATAAAAACACAACGAGCATGCTTTGATTGTGTTCGAGTGGTGATCCGACCAGGATTGTAACGAAAGCCAAGAAACTGCTTCAGCAGAACTGATGACTTATGTACAGTATGGTAGGTGATGATGATTATCATTACAATATTGTTATTGTTCTTCAATGATGATTATTGTTATTATTACAATAAGCAAGTGCTCCCCACGGGAGTGGCTGCAGGGGAGGGGTCATGTTATCATCTATTATTATTAATACCATAGCAGAGTATTCTCCCCGCCCCCTAAAGGTGATTTAGTTCCAAAGGTGCAACACCTCCTTCTGAGCTCCCTTTATTTGGGTGGTGTATAGACAACAAACCACTGCCTCGATCTCTCCGGAAAATAAAAATAACCTGGGTTACATACATGAAGCAAACACATGCATACTGTCTATGTGCATATACAATACATTGTGGTTATATAACTCGGATGATACCAATTACTCCCCCTCTGTCCCCCAAAGGAATCAAATGCCAGGAGGAGCGGGATTATTATTATTTTTCTTCAAAATGTGATGGAATCACATAAAACTTCAGGAAACACACCTTTATGGTGTCCTGAGTAATCCTTGACAGTTTCAGTTTCCTCGGTCAAATCCTCTCGGAGGAGTAGGTGAAACATACAACATACAAACTTTACCATAGTTTACTTTTACAACATACAAGTTTACTTTTTGAATCCCACTGATAGGTCATAACTGGATCTGGACCGGATCTAAAATCTAATCGTCTTGTTCTTGTCACTTACCCAACCCGCACACCAGATTTTGTCATACGCTTTCCACAACTCGGAAATATCATGCTATACATCATTTTTTGCTCCATCGCTCTGGTGAAGAATCACTTTATAAATTCTCGTATCCGGATCCAGATTTGGATCATCACCAAAATTGAATCAATTCATCCTCGTCACACAACCAACCTGTACACCAAGTTTCATCCGAATCCGTCCACATTTTTTGAGATATCCTGCTCACAGTCAAACAGACGGGTGAAAGCATAACCAACATCCACTTTCGGGGGTGGAGGTAATAACAAATGGCTTCCAAAAAAACAAAAAAACTACAAGTTGAAGAATCTTTGTTTCAACACGGACACGATTTACTCGCATAAAGAGATTGTTTTTCGACTATAAATCACTTTTGTCGTGGTGTGTACAGGATTTCCTTCCGCTATGCAAATCTTGTAACTCCTCTATCAAACTCAATTACAGCGTAGGATGGTTCATCATCTACTAACTCTGTCGGCTGTGCATCAGGTACCTTCTTCCCATCTCCAGGATAAAAGGTAAGGCTGTATATACAAGGCGCCGAGCACTTTTCCGCAGCTTTTCGGAAGGAAACGTTTTCTGCAAACAAAGAAAAGAAAGAAGTTTTTACTCCAGCTGCATGATTCTTTGTTTTCTCTGTGTCACAGACAAACTGTCACATAATATATTTACAATCCAGCTGGAAGGAGCCCATCCATATTTCATTGTACATCAATCAAGACTCATTTAAGAACTTCAATTGCCACAGTTATGAGACTATAACATCTCCCTGTTAAGGAATTAAGGAATATACACAAAGTTGAATAGAACCCTCTTTCTTCCATCTGCACAATGCCCCCCCATCACCGTCACTGTCCATCAGGCATACACTTGTGCTTTAAAATGAGTTTGTCAGAGAGGGGAAGGTAAGCAAGGGAGGGACAGAGGTGTAAATAAATATAACAAGCGTTACGCCTAGTAGTGCAGCGGCATAGCAAACCAATTGTGCATTTTGTGATGGAAGCACCAAATTTGGCAGAATGATAGAATATTATATGGAGAACATTTTCAGATATGGAACCACTTTGGAATTCACCCCAATGTGGCCGCCATATTGGATTTCAAAATGGCGGCTTAAAAATCTTTAATTACAAATATTTCTGGTTCTATACCAGCTACAGCCTTGATTTTAGTGTCTGGATGTACAAACTTGAGGTCAAGGAATTGAATGGTTCTACTTAGAAGTTGATTTACTGACGCCATATTGGATGATGACATCATTGAGTGGCTTGGATCTGTCTACCAGACGTTCCTTCTCAAATGAATGGAACTGATCTCTCCCAATCTGTAAAGCTGTACGCACAGTATCTACAACAGCTGGGCCCAAGATCTCCAGTGTGCCCAGGACCAGCAAATCTGTGCTTTCTTCTTCAAAGGGGCTGCCCATCTCTTCGATGACTGTTGTCAGCGCACGGACATCTTGGACGAACTTCTTCTGCACACTGTCGGTTTGCTCATGGTGGTGGGTGTGCTCTCCCCTTTGGCGCAGTTGCTGTGAGGTCTCAAATTCTGTGATGACCCGAGCAACTTCGGGGCCAGCCACCATCCACCGTCGAAGGGCACTTGGATTTTCAGTTAGGCCCACTGCCCCGCCATCGCCTTTGACCGTGGCATTGTTTTGTTCATGAGCCTGGTCTAGGGAGATGGCGGAGAAAGCATGCCTAGTCTTCTTGGATGTGAGGTGCCCCGCATGGAACTTGGCAGCAACATCTGGGTGTTTCTCTGCAATGCCAACCATGTCCCTGATGTGGACTGGTAACCAGCGAGCATAGTGGATATGACCCAATGCAGCGAACCATGCAGCTAGCTCTGGTAGGGTGTCCATGTACAGCGTGAAGTTGGACTCTCTCAGTGAACGTATGTAGAGGAGTACACAGAGCTCCAGGTTAAGTACAGTGGCCCAGTACTGAAACTGTGGACATGCCGCTGCTCTCTGGTCACACCATGCCCCGAACTCCAATGGTTCCTCATCTCTTGCAGTTGCTCTTTCGTTGTATATGTCATATGCACGATGCTGCAGTATGTGTAGGGCAGCAACAGTTACTTGGTGGGCGCGTCTTGTACGGCTGACGTGAGCTGCACGCAAGAAGGAGTCTGCTGTGCCAGCTGTTGCTATCTCTGCCTGAACCAATGCCTGTGTCCAACCGCTGTCTTGCAGCCAGTCTCCCGCTGTCTTCAAAGCTGCCATCTCTGTGTGTAGACCACCCAGCATGACCACAAAGAGATCTTCACCATGTGTGTCTGGCCAGTTCCATTGCACCTGCTTGGCGATCGCATAAAGTGGTTGGTCCAGTGTGACGACGGGTATCTGTCCAGGGTTTAGCTCATTGATCGCTGCTTTCACGACATCCATGGCATGGCGGATCATTGCCACTGAGTGGGCTTGGTCATGGAAGAGGGGAAGCAAGGCAGTGGGTGTGACTGTGATACTAGTATCCTTGGCCGATTGGTTCTCTGCGTGATGTGCAGCCCAAGAAATGTTTCCTGGATTCTGTGTGTCACCACTGTCACATGCATCCTTCACAGTCTGGAGCCACCTCTTCTCTTTATCCAGTTCAGCTTGTGCAGGATTCCTCTGCAGCGACGCCTGGGTTCCAGCTGGTACAGGGTGGCTTTTGGCAAGTGAACTAACTGGTTGTACATCTGTGTAATACCGTGGAAGGTCCTCCACAGTCTTGACATTTGAGACACCCCCGATGATGACAATACCTCGGTCTGTGCCTTGATTGTCATAGTCTGGATGTTGTATCAATGAAATACCAGTTCCGTGGAAGGAGTCGTGTGCTGTCGTGGAACTGGGATTGTGGTCTATATTATCCACAGCTGATGTGGTGAACACTCCACCGCGGAGCTTTGGGGGACAGACCACCTTCTCCGCCCGAAAGCGCTGACAGACCCCGTTCCCCAGCTCTGCAGAGATCCGTAGCACTCTATCATAGGCAATGCTGATCCCTAGTCCAGATAATGTGTCAACCAGTTCCCTCTTTCTCGTATGGGCATGAAGCATCAAGCCAAGATATATTGGCAAAGGAGTCTCTTGACGAATGCTGTGTCGTACGTCTGTGCCTGCACCTCTCCTCTCATGCTTCACACTGTTGTATTTGAGAAGTTGAGCTATTGTCACAGACGCCGATGCCGATGACTGACATGCCTGATCTTTGATGCCTGCGCCCTCTAAAATCATGGAGACCATTGTCAGCAGCAGTTGTGGCACAGACTCTTCTTGACATTTGTTTGAGAAGGACCCATTGAAAGGCTGAGATGACTGGAACATATCCTTCCTTATAATCCCTGCAGCTCATGCCAGGTGCACAACATCACTGTCAATATCATGTTGACATGCCTTGGCTAATGCACTGCCAATGTCTTCCTGAAACACCAGCAGGACATCTCTTCCCTGCCTGTGCTCCTGCAGATCAGGGAAGTGTGCCAGGATACGCTCCTTGAGTCTGGTTGTATGGACTCATGTTTCCAGCACAACTCCGAACTGTTCCATTCTCATTGTGTAGAGCTTGGTGAGGTCTGCCATCTTGAATACAGGAGCAGTGTCTTCTTCTTTAGCAGTTTCCTCTATGTACGTTACCAGTTCAGCAAGGACTATTGCTGAAATGACATCTACCGTGCTCTGGCTTTGCTCAGCAAGCTTTTTTGCTGCCCTCACGCGGTTGTATAGGGATGTCAAACATTTCTTATGGTACTTGGCCTCTCTTGCGACCATGTCCCCAGCACTCAGTTGGGCTAACAAAGTGGTATCCTGAAGAAACTCTGCAGCCTTGCGAACGTGTTTATCTTGTTCCAATGTTGCTGCTTGATGAAACTCCAAACCAAGCTCTTGCTGGCAGAAGAAGCACAAATTGTCGCATATGCTATCAACACAAGCTGCCTGAGACCTAGTAAGCTTGTACTTATCTGTGATTGTACTGGGGATAGGGCTTCCCTCTGAATGACTTCTCTTCTGTACCCGCTGTAGTTTGGTAGTGTTATATTTCACCCTGCATGACTTGTGCCACTTGGCTTGGTGGGCAGCTAGAGTGGCAGCTATCCCTTGGCCTTCATCCAGTCGTTGCAAGTCCACGTCTTGTGGCAGCTTGCCTAGTTTATTGAATGCTGATAGATTGTCTTCAAGTGTCTTGTATCCAGCACCTGCATCAGTTCTTTTCGTGACAGCAGGACACTGTAGGGACTCTCCTATATCAACTTGACACAGAACACAGAGTTCCCAGTCCAGTGGCGTCTTTGGCGTTGAAGTTACATGCTTGGTAACATGAACTAACTTGAACTGCTTCGACATGATTGAAACCTGGATGGAGCAAACAAACAAAAAAGTCGTTTAATTAGGGGTTAATCAACGGACCAGCATGTTTTATCTACAGGACAATACACGACCCCCCCTGAAATTTGACACCAAATGACCTCTTTTAGGGGTATTTTTGGCCGAAATTTTCAAATTTTTCACTCCCCAGACCCCTAGATGTTCCCTTGAGCTCAGAATCGCCGCTGTAATGTGTCTACTGATGTTAGAAAAGATATAGGGTGAATGGGGCAATAATTGTGCCTGTAGGATTTGTTTCCGCCACCCCCCCAAGGGTTACAGATTTTTAAAGCCGCCATTTTGAAATCCAATATGGCGGCGACCTTGGGTGAATTTCAAAGTGGTTCCATATCTGAAAATGTTCTAAATATAACATTCTATCATTGTGCCAAATTTGGTGCTTCCATCACAAAATGCACAATTCTTCTTAAATTTTTGCTATGCCGCTGCACTATAGGTCCCACGTCGGTGAAGTGATGTGAGTTGACAAAGTGGAAGACGCAAGGCGGCCATCTTGGATTTTGACGTGGCGACCCAATTTTCAACAGCGTTCTCCCTTGTGCCTAGATACACCCACACACCAGATTAGACGTGAGTAGTTCGTTTATATTTCAAGAAATTTCGCTCACAAGGTTCAGACATATATATGGTGGCGGCCATTTTGGATTTTGACGTGGCGACCCAATTTTCAATAGCGTTCTCCCTTATGCTTAGATACACCCACACACCAGATTAGAAGTTGGTACTTCGCTTAAGCACGTCCGCACGGACGCACGCACGCACGGACGGACGGACGGACGCACACACGGACGGAGGGGAAACCATAGTCTCCCTTTCGCTCCGCGGTGCGACGGGGGACAACTAGAGACTTCATAGAACACCTTGCAATCACGTTTTGTATCCCATTTTTTTTTAGTGATTCTTCATCATTGAGTGATAGAGCTAAAAACGATAGACATTATATAACATGATATCTCAAAACGTTTTGGATAGGTGGACTAAACTTGGTGGACAGTTTGGGTGTGCGACAAGGAAAAATTGATTTGATTTTGGGAAAATATCTGGATCTCAGTTTTTTGTTTTTTATTTTATCTCACCTGGAATGAACTTATGCGATGGCGCGTTGTCTGTCCGTCTGTCAGTCCATAAACACTTGAAACTTCTTCTCCGAAACCGCTGATGTGATTGCGACCAAATTTGGCACAAATTATATTTGTTGTGTTGTGACTAAAGTTTGTTTAAGGCTTTAAAAAAAATCGGGGTCTAAGGGGATTTACCGGGGTCAAAGTGGATCCAGGTTTGAACCCCCAAAATAGGAATTTGCTTTTTCCCCTGATACTACAAACACTATTTCAATGAAACTTTACCACAACCTTCTCCACCCGTGATGTGCCAAAGTATGTTCACGGCATTTAAAAAAATCTGTCCCTTTAGGGGTCTATGGGAGGGGGGGGGGGTAGGGGGTTGCCCCCAAAATAGATATTTTTTTTCTTGTTTGTTTAAAGTCTTATGATTATGTTTGTATGATTCTACATGCTGCCCTGTCTTCCAGCAACCATTGAAATTGGTTTAAAATCCCCATAGTCGGTGCAGTATGCTGTTTATTCTACCAGGTGTGTGCCAGGGGTATTGCCCCTATGTTTAAACTGATTCTTCACCTTTGAGAGGTGAGGCTAAAACGATATATAACAATATCTTAAAAAGTTGTGCACGAGTTATGACACATCTTGGTGTACGAGTTGGGTTGTGACAAGAACAAGCCGATTTGATTTTGGGTCAGGTCCGGATCCAGATATGACCTATCAGTGGGATACAAAACAAACTGTTGAGCCTGGCGGGGGTATTGCCCTCTAGTTCAGGTGGAGGCCCAGCTATAGACTGTCATCCCGGTGTTTCACAGGCAGGGTGATGTATGAATGTGTGTGTGTGTGTGTGTGTGTGTGTGTGTGTGTGTGTCTGTGTCTGTGTGTGACGTCCCTCCGATGGATGTGAAACTGGGCGTCCCACCTGCCGGCATGGTGACATTAAAGATCTCACGTTGTCCTTCGTGAAGAGGAGGAGAGCTATCACCGGCATCGTGGTTTTTTACCAACACCGACATGTTTTTCCAATATGCAGTGTGAATCACAATAATGTTTCAACACTTTAAAGTGCTGTATTTCGTAGATACCATGATTAATTTGTATAAAATTTCTGCAAAATATAGTTAAGGCAGGCAATTAACTTTTTTTATAACTTTTTTTTAACAAAAAAATTAGCTTTAACAAACAAGCAATTAACTCAAACAAAATAACACTTTTTTTTGCAGGGGAACCACCGACTGATTGACATAGAAAATAATCAACTCCCATTTGAACAGAGGAAAAACATCTCAAAGTGTTTATCCATTATTTTGATTCGCCCTGTATATAAAGCTTTCGAACCACAAACTCACTGATTCACTCACTGATATCAATGACGAGTACCTTGAGGGTAAGGTAGAAAGTTAAAAATTTTCACACTGATTTCCTGTAACTCAAAGCCAATATCCCAGGAAACAAAAAACTCACAAAACCGTTGGCAAATGTCCAGAAACAAAAATATCGGCGAATAAAATTCGGTCAGTGCAGCCTCGCTCTGCTGAAGGCGGGTCACGTGACCCAAGACAATGGATCCGTCACTCTAACTGGTCGCTAGACAATGTTAACAATGAGCCTCTTTCACCTCTTATTTTATAACCTTTGCCGTACTTACATTAAAAATTTAAAAAAAATTCATTTGAATCACCAATTCTTGATTTACTCGAGTTATTTAGCTGCTTCCAGAATGCAACCACAATCCACTTCATCAAATGTATAAAGGTTATATTTATTATGTATGCACCCAAGTTGGTGCCTGCAGTGTGCAAACATGCCCCACTAGTAATAATATATCTCATCCTTCAAATGACAGAGAGCATGCGTGACATCCTTGGACATGAAAATTACATTTAATCCTTCCATGGTTTAAAAAAAAAAAACTTTTCTGTGTTATGCCATGTTTAATATTTGTCTTATGCATTTAACACTTTGTCCGGCCTGTCAGATAATAATAGCTTTTCGGTTGATTTGATTGTTCCACCAGTGATGTCTTCACAACATATTCCACATTTCTTGTCACCTTTCACTGCCTTGGGTTAAAGATTGCTGTAAAAAGAAGGAAAGTCATGAATTTATGTTGTAAAATGTGTATATTTTTTAAAAATTGAAAAATGGGAAAAGTCAGAAAAGCAGACGCGGCGGTGTAATGGTTAGACTTGGAGTGCTCGCTCTGAGTCTGGGGGGGGGGGGGGGGGGGGTAACAAAGCAAGACAGCAAACATTTGAAGACATGAATCAGATGACCCAAGACATAATTAAAATAAAGATAAAAAAACTGGACAAAGAAAGAAAAATGGACCCCATTGGGGGCAATGGAGTATGCCAGACGAAGTCATGAGAAAAGAAAGGGCGAAAACCTGGGAACAGATATTCTGAATAATGTGCCTTGATAAAGTTAATTTTAAACGGACAATACTAAATTCAGGGAAAAACTATTTAATCAGTCAGAAAATATTCACAGAGGAGGAACTCAGAATAAGAGATGAACAAAGTGACGAGGCAATAATAAATAATTTGTCACCTATAGATGGCGCACTACTACCAACACCAAAATGGAATGAGGGCACATACAGTCACGTGAAAAAGTAAGTACACCCCATGTAAAGTTTTGACTTTTTCAACATATTTCAACATACAGCTATTTGATCTTCATTTCAACAATATTGATAGATAAAGGTGATATAATATAACAAATATCATGAAACATTTACATTTTGTAGTTCATTGTATAATTTAAATAAACATAAATGCAAATTTCGCATGTGGAAAAAGTAAGTACACCCCGACATACATCACGACTTCAAATACCTAGAATTAGAATCAGGTGCACCAGCTCAGGTGCAAATGATTGGAACATCGTTAGAGAGGATCTTGGAGGAACCCGTCTTATTTAAACCTCAGACATTTCGTTTGGTTTGCTCTTTGTTGTTGAAGTGTGCGGCGTCACCATGCCTAGACCAAAAGAGCTCTCTTAGGCCTTCAGAAAGAAGGTTACAGATGCCTATGAGTCTGGGAAGGGATATAAAAAGATCTCCAAACAATTTGAAATCAATCATTCGACTGTCCGGAAGATCATCTACAAGTGGAGAAGATTCCAAACAACTGCCAACTTGTTCAGGCCAGGCCGCCCCAGCAAGTTCAGCCCGAGAGCAGACCGCAAGATGCTGAAAGAAGTCCCTAAGAACCCCAGATGTCATCACGGGACCTACAGGTAGCTCTGGCCACTGTTGATGTCAAAGTGCACGCACCCACCATTAGAAAGAGGCTGCACAAATTTGATCTACATGGGAGGTGTGCCAGGAGGAAACCTTTGCTGTCCAGAAAGAACATCAGGACAAGACTAAAGTTTGCCAATGAACACCTAGGCAAAGACCAGCACTTCTGGACCAATGTACTCTGGAGAGATGAGTCAAAGGTAGAGCTATTTGGCCACAGTACCAGAAGACATGTTTGGTGAAAACCAAAGACAGCATTTGACCAGAAGAACCTGATAGCAACTGTAAAGCATGGTGGTGGAAATATTATGGTTTGGAGCAGCTTTGCTGCATCAGGGCCTGGGCAGCTCACCATCATAGAATCCACTATGAATTCTTCATTGTACCAGAGGGTGCTTGAGGATAATGTGAGGCCATCTGGTGGAAAGTTGAAGCTCAACCGAAGGTGGACCTTGCTACATGACAATGACCCTAAACATACCAGTAAATCCACCAAGGAATGCCTGAAAAGAAAGAAATGGAGGGTTCTGGAATGGCCAAGTCAAAGCCCGGATCCAAATCCCATCGAGATGTTGTGGGGGGATTTGAAACGAGCTGTGCATGCAAGAAACCCCTCAAACATCGCACAGCTGAAAGAATTCTGCATGGAGGAGTGGGCAAACATTTCTCCCAGTCGATGTCAGAGACTGGTAGACAGTTATAAGAAATGCTTACTTGAGGTTGTTTCTGCCAAAGGGGGCAATACCACCTATTGGAGCCAAGGGTGTACTTACTTTTTCCACATGCGAAATTTGCATTTATATTTATTTAAATTATACAATGGACTACAAAATGTAAATGTTTCATGATATTTGTTATATTATATCACCTTTATCTATCAATATTGTTGAAATAAAGATCAAATAGCTGTATGTTGAAATATGTTGAAAAAGTCAAAACTTTACATGGGGTGTACTTACTTTTTCACGTGACTGTACATGTGGGCTGCGATTCCCAGAGTACAAACTCCCAAATAAAAGGAGCAATGACAGAACTTACTGGTGTTGATAAGGAAATATAAAAGGAAGAGAGGAGAACAGAAGCAGATGGGATTTCAAGTTTAATTACAATAACAGAGACAAAGATTGAGCAACAGATTGGAGAATTGAATCAGGAAACAAAATTGGAAACTCCACAACGGGAAAAAAAGATTGACAATCATAAATGCTGTCGGAACATCTCGAGAGGAAGAACAACTCAAAGTTACTAACTCAGCTCAAATAGCATCCATGCAAACAAAACAAATAAGGGCAACAAAGATAGACTTCAATGAGGAGAATAATGGACAACAACAGAATGAAGAAGAGGAAGAGGTGGATGACAACAAACAGCATTCCTTGAAGAGGATTTGGGTAATAAAACAGAGGAAATCGGGCTAATATCACCCAGGCAAAGACCACAACTTCACCAAATAAGAACGACAAACAACTGAAGATACAAGCAAGGAAAGTAAACCAAGTAGTCACTAAAATGCTCTCCATCATCTAATCTGAGAGAAATTAACAATGTGAATTTTGCAGCAGCTCCGTATGTCCAAGAGAAAACAAGCATTCTGAGTATTGCGCTGCAATACATGTCCCCTACCGGCAGTCTGTCGTCCGGAAAACTGTTGGGGAAATTACACGTATTGCACTGTGTGAATTATATAATTACCAACTCACGGTCTGAGGTAACTCGGCTAAAAATTATCCGATTTGCACCAAATAAAGTTCATGAATGGTTGCACAGACCCCTACTTCTCAATAAAAGGGGAAAAAAGAATGTAAATCGGAGTTAAAATAAGCCCGCAAGGTCGCTCCGTGGAGCAGCCTGCACGTATTCAACTATGTGTGAATTATATAATTACCAACTCACGGTCTGAGGTAACTCGGCTACAAATTATCCAATTTGCACCAAATAAAGTTTATAAATGGTTGCACAGACCCCTACTTCTCACTAAAAGTGGAAACAGAATGTAAATTGGAGTTAAAATAAGGAATATTAACAGCTTTGACTTACCGCACTCCAAATTATAGTCCGGAAAACTGTTGGTGAAATTACCAAAGTTCAAAGTGCCATAACTTTGTCAAAAATGATCGAAACGTCGTGAAGTTCGAACTTGATCTGCAACTTATCATGAGGAAACCATGTACCAAGTTTGAAATCATTAGCATTAAGAGTTGAGAAAAAAAAGTCCGGAAAGCTGTTCTTTGCGTAACGGACTGACGGACTGACAGACTGACAGACTGACGGACGGAGTGCAAACCTATAGTCCCCTCCGGTGTACACCGGTAGGGGACTAATAACAGGCAAACAATGCAAAAAAGATAGACCTGATAATCTGAACAGAAACAAAACACCACCATGAAAACAGACTGGAGAAGGAGAGAGACCAACTGAGGAAGGAAACGGGACAAATAGAACAATTCAAGAAGGAAAACAGAAGTCCAAAGCTCAAGAAAATAATAGGACAAATAAAAAAGAAATACAACATCGAAAACAATGGGCTAGAACCATTAGCAGCTCATAATAAGCTCCAAAAACAACAGATAGCAGGAAAAAAAAAAAACTATGATGAGGCCAACAACAGAAGAAAGCAAGAAAGCAGCCGGGAGTGGGGAAACAGCCGGGAGTGGGGAAACAGCCGGGAGTGGGGAAACAGCCGGGAGTGGGGAAACAGCCGGGAGTGTGGAAACAGCCGGGGGTGGGGAAACAGCCGGGAGTGGGGAAACAGCCGGGAGTGGGGAAACAGCCGGGAGTGGGGAAACAGCCGGGAGTGGGGAAACAGCCAGGAAGGGGGGAAACAACCGGGAGTGGGGAAACAGCCAGGAAGGGGGGAAACAGACGGGACTGGGGAAACAGCCGGGAGTGGGGAAACAGCCGGGAGTGGGGAAACAGCCGGGAATGGGGAAACAGCCGGGAGTGGGGAAACAGCCGGGAGTGGGGAAACAGCCGGGAGTGGGGAAACAGCAGGGAGTGGGGAAACAGACAGGAAGGGGGGAAACAGACAGGAAGGGGGGAAACAGCCGGGAGTGGGGAAACAGCCGGGAGTGGGGAAACAGCCATGAAGGGGGGAAACAGCCGGGAGTGGGGAAACAGCCGGGAGTGGGGAAACAGCCAGGAGTGGGGAAACAGCCGGGAGTGGGGAAACAGCCGGGAGTGGGGAAACAGCCGGGAGTGGGGAAACAGCCGGGAGTGGGGAAACAGCCAGGAAGGGGGGAAACAGCCGGGAGTGGGGAAACAGCCAGGAGTGGGGAAACAGCCAGGAGTGGGGAAACAGCCAGTAGTGGGGAAACAACCGGGGGTGGGGAAACAGCCGGGAGTGGGGAAACAGCCGGGAGTGGGGAAACAGACAGGAGTGGGGAAACAGCCGGGGGTGGGGAAACAGCCGGGAGTGGGGAAACAGCCGGGAGTGGGGAAACAGCCGGGAGTGGGGAAACAGCCGGGAGTGGGGAAACAGCCGGGAATGGGGAAACAGCCGGGAGTGGGGAAACAGCCGGGAGTGGGGAAACAACCGGGAGTGGGGAAACAGCCGGGAGTGGGGAAACAACCGGGAGTGGGGAAACAGCCGGGATTGGGGAAACAGCCGGTAGTGGGGAAACAGCCTGGAGTGGGGAAACAGCCGGGAGTGGGGAAACAGCCGGGAGTGGAGAAACAGCCGGGAGTGGGGAAACAGCCGGGAGTGGGGAAACAGCCGGGAGTGGGGAAACAGCCAGGAGTGGGGAAACAGCCGGTAGTTGGGGAAACAGACGGGAGTGGGGAAACAGCCGGGAGTGGGGAAACAGCCGGGAGTGGGGAAACAGCCGGGAGTGGGGAAACAGCCTGGAGTGGGGAAACAGCCGGGAGTGGGGAAACAGCCGGGAGTGGGGAAACAGCCGGGAGTGGGGATACAGCCGGGAGTGGGGATACAGCCGGGAGTGGGGGAAACAGACGGGAGTGGGGGAAACAGACGGGAGTGGGGAAACAGCCGGGAGTGGGGAAACAGCCGGGAGTGGGGAAACAGCCGGGAGTGGGGAAACAGCCGGGAGTGGGGAAACAGCCGGGAGTGGGGAAACAGACAGGAGTGGGGAAACAGCCGGGAGTGGGGAAACAGCCGGGAGTGGGGAAACAGCCGGGAGTGGGGAAAACAGCCGGGAGTGGGGAAACAGCCGGGAGTGGGGAAACAGCCAGGAAGGGGGGAAACAACCGGGAGTGGGGAAACAGCCAGGAAGGGGGGAAACAGACGGGACTGGGGAAACAGCCGGGAGTGGGGAAACAGCCGGGAGTGGGGAAACAGCCGGGAATGGGGAAACAGCCGGGAGTGGGGAAACAGCCGGGAGTGGGGAAACAGCCGGGAGTGGGGAAACAGCAGGGAGTGGGGAAACAGACAGGAAGGGGGGAAACAGACAGGAAGGGGGGAAACAGCCGGGAGTGGGGAAAGAGCCGGGAGTGGGGAAACAGCCATGAAGGGGGGAAGCAGCCGGGAGTGGGGAAACAGCCGGGAGTGGGGAAACAGCCAGGAGTGGGGAAACAGCCGGGAGTGGGGAAACAGCCGGGAGTGGGGAAACAGCCGGGAGTGGGGAAACAGCCGGGAGTGGGGAAACAGCCAGGAAGGGGGGAAACAGCCGGGAGTGGGGAAACAGCCAGGAGTGGGGAAACAGCCAGGAGTGGGGAAACAGCCAGTAGTGGGGAAACAACCGGGGGTGGGGAAACAGCCGGGAGTGGGGAAACAGCCGGGAGTGGGGAAACAGACAGGAGTGGGGAAACAGCCGGGGGTGGGGAAACAGCCGGGAGTGGGGAAACAGCCGGGAGTGGGGAAACAGCCGGGAGTGGGGAAACAGCCGGGAGTGGGGAAACAGCCGGGAATGGGGAAACAGCCGGGAGTGGGGAAACAGCCGGGAGTGGGGAAACAACCGGGAGTGGGGAAACAGCCGGGAGTGGGGAAACAACCGGGAGTGGGGAAACAGCCGGGATTGGGGAAACAGCCGGTAGTGGGGAAACAGCCTGGAGTGGGGAAACAGCCGGGAGTGGGGAAACAGCCGGGAGTGGAGAAACAGCCGGGAGTGGGGAAACAGCCGGGAGTGGGGAAACAGCCGGGAGTGGGGAAACAGCCAGGAGTGGGGAAACAGCCGGTAGTTGGGGAAACAGACGGGAGTGGGGAAACAGCCGGGAGTGGGGAAACAGCCGGGAGTGGGGAAACAGCCGGGAGTGGGGAAACAGCCTGGAGTGGGGAAACAGCCGGGAGTGGGGAAACAGCCGGGAGTGGGGAAACAGCCGGGAGTGGGGATACAGCCGGGAGTGGGGATACAGCCGGGAGTGGGGGAAACAGACGGGAGTGGGGGAAACAGACGGGAGTGGGGAAACAGCCGGGAGTGGGGAAACAGCCGGGAGTGGGGAAACAGCCGGGAGTGGGGAAACAGCCGGGAGTGGGGAAACAGCCGGGAGTGGGGAAACAGACAGGAGTGGGGAAACAGCCGGGAGTGGGGAAACAGCCGGGAGTGGGGAAACAGACGGGAGTGGGGGAAACAGCCGGGAGTGGGGAAACAGCCGGGAGTGGGGAAACAGCCGGGAGTGGGGAAACAGCCGGGAGTGGGGAAACAGCCGGGAGTGGGGAAACAGACGGGAGTGGGGAAACAGCTGGGAGTGGGGAAACAGCCGGGAGTGGGGAAACAGACGGGAGTGGGGAAACAGCCGGGAGTGGGGAAACACACGGGAGTGGGGAAACAGACGGGAGTGGGGAAACAGATGGGAGTGGGGAAACAGCCGGGAGTGGGGAAACAGCCGGGAGTGGGGAAACAGCCGGGAGTGGGGAAACAGACGGGAGTGGGGAAACAGACGGGAGTGGGGAAACAGACGGGAGTGGGGAAACAGCCAGTGGTGGGGAAACAACCGGGGGTGGGGAAACAGATGGGAGTGGGGAAACAGACGGGAGTGGGGAAACAGATGGGAGTGGGGAAACAGACGGGAGTGGGGAAACAGACGGGAGTGGGGAAACAGCCAGTGGTGGGGAAACAACCGGGGGTGGGGAAACAGACGGGAGTGGGGAAACAGACGGGAGTGGGGAAACAGCCGGGAGTGGGGAAACAGCCGGGAGTGGGGAAACAGCCGGGGGTGGGGAAACAGCCGGGAGTGGGGAAACAGCCGGGAGTGGGGAAACAGCCGGGAGTGGGGAAACAGCCGGGAGTGGGGAAACAGCCGGGAGTGGGGAAACAGCCGGGAGTGGGGAAACAGCCGGGAGTGGGGAAACAGCCGGGAGTGGGGAAACAGCCGGGAGTGGGGAAACAGCCGGGAGTGGGGAAACAGCCGGGAGTGGGGAAACAGACAGGAGTGGGGAAACAGCCAGGAGTGGGGAAACAGCCGGGAGTGGGGAAACAGCCAGGAGTGGGGAAACAGCCAGTAGTGGGGAAACAACCGGGGGTGGGGAAACAGCCAGGAGTGGGGAAACAGCCGGGAGTGGGGAAACAGACAGGAGTGGGGAAACAGCCAGGAGTGGGGAAACAGACAGGAGTGGGGAAACAGCCAGGAGTGGGGAAACAGCCAGGAGTGGGGAAACAGACAGGAGTGGGGAAACAGCCAGGAGTGGGGAAACAGCCAGGAGTGGGGAAACAGCCAGTAGTGGGGAAACAGCCGGGAGTGGGGAAACAGCCGGGAGTGGGGAAACAGCCGGGAGTGGGGAAACAGCCGGGAGTGGGGAAACAGACAGGAGTGGGGAAACAGCCAGGAGTGGGGAAACAGCCAGGAGTGGGGAAACAGCCAGGAGTGGGGAAACAGCCAGGAGTGGGGAAACAGCCAGGAGTGGGGAAACAGCCAGTAGTGGGGAAACAGCCAGGAGTGGGGAAACAGCCGGGAGTGGGGAAACAGCCGGGAGTGGGGAAACAGCCGGGAGTGGGGAAACAGACAGGAGTGGGGAAACAGCCAGGAGTGGGGAAACAACCGGGGGTGGGGAAACAGCCGGGAGTGGGGAAACAGCCGGGAGTGGGGAAACAGCCGGGAGTGGGGAAACAGCCAGGAGTGGGGAAACAGCCGGGAGTGGGGAAACAGCCGGGAGTGGGGAAACAGCCGGGAGTGGGGAAACAGACAGGAGTGGGGAAACAACCGGGGGTGGGGAAACAGCCGGGAGTGGGGAAACAGCCGAGAGTGGGGAAACAGCCGGGAGTGGGGAAACAGACAGGAGTGGGGAAACAGCCGGGAGTGGGGAAACAGACAGGAGTGTGGAAACAGCCGGGAGTGGGGAAACAACCTGGGGTGGGGAAACAGCCAGTAGTGGGGAAACAACCGGGGGTGGGGAAACAGCCGGGAGTGGGGAAACAGCCGGGAGTGGGGAAACAGCCGGGAGTGGGGAAACAGCCGGGAGTGGGGAAACAGACCGGAGTGGGGAAACAGCCAGGAGTGGGGAAACAACCAGGGGTGGGGAAACAGCCAGGAGTGGGGAAACAGCCAGGAGTGGGGAAACAGCCGGGAGTGGGGAAACAGCCAGGAGTGGGGAAACAGCCAGGAGTGGGGAAACAGCCAGGAGTGGGGAAACAGCCGGGACTGGGGAAACAGCCGGGAGTGGGGAAACAGCAGGGAGTGGGGAAACAGCCAGGAAGGGGGGAAACAGACAGGAAGGGGGGAAACAGACTGGACTGGGGAAACAGCCGGGAGTGGGGAAACAGCCAGGAGTGGGGAAACAGCCGGGAGTGGGGAAACAGCCGGGAGTGGGGAAACAGCCAGGAGTGGGGAAACAGCCAGGAAGGGGGGAAACAGCCGGGAGTGGGGAAACAGCCGGGAGTGGGGAAACAGCCAGGAAGGGGGGAAACAGACAGGAGTGGGGAAACAGCCAGTAGTGGGGAAACAACCGGGGGTGGGGAAACAGCCGGGGGTGGGGAAACAGCCGGGAGTGGGGAAACAGCCGGGAGTGGGGAAACAGCCGGGAGTGGGGAAACAGCCAGGAGTGGGGAAACAGCCGGGAGTGGGGAAAGAGCCAGGAGTGGGGAAACAGCCAGTAGTGGGGAAACAACCGGGGGTGGGGAAACAGCTGGGAGTGGGGAAACAGCCGGGAGTGGGGAAACAGCTAGGAGTGTGGAAACAGACAGGAGTGGGGAAACAGACAGGAGTGGGGAAACAGCCAGGAGTGGGGAAACAGACAGGAGTGGGGAAACAGCCAGGAGTGGGGAAACAGCCGGGATTGGGGAAACAGCCGGTAGTGGGGAAACAGCCTGGAGTGGGGAAACAGCCGGGAGTGGGGAAACAGCCGGGAGTGGAGAAACAGCCGGGAGTGGGGAAACAGCCGGGAGTGGGGAAACAGCCGGGAGTGGGGAAACAGCCAGGAGTGGGGAAACAGCCGGTAGTTGGGGAAACAGACGGGAGTGGGGAAACAGCCGGGAGTGGGGAAACAGCCGGGAGTGGGGAAACAGCCGGGAGTGGGGAAACAGCCTGGAGTGGGGAAACAGCCGGGAGTGGGGAAACAGCCGGGAGTGGGGAAACAGCCGGGAGTGGGGATACAGCCGGGAGTGGGGATACAGCCGGGAGTGGGGGAAACAGACGGGAGTGGGGGAAACAGACGGGAGTGGGGAAACAGCCGGGAGTGGGGAAACAGCCGGGAGTGGGGAAACAGCCGGGAGTGGGGAAACAGCCGGGAGTGGGGAAACAGCCGGGAGTGGGGAAACAGACAGGAGTGGGGAAACAGCCGGGAGTGGGGAAACAGCCGGGAGTGGGGAAACAGACGGGAGTGGGGGAAACAGCCGGGAGTGGGGAAACAGCCGGGAGTGGGGAAACAGCCGGGAGTGGGGAAACAGCCGGGAGTGGGGAAACAGCCGGGAGTGGGGAAACAGACGGGAGTGGGGAAACAGCCGGGAGTGGGGAAACAGCCGGGAGTGGGGAAACAGACGGGAGTGGGGAAACAGCCGGGAGTGGGGAAACACACGGGAGTGGGGAAACAGACGGGAGTGGGGAAACAGATGGGAGTGGGGAAACAGCCGGGAGTGGGGAAACAGCCGGGAGTGGGGAAACAGCCGGGAGTGGGGAAACAGCCGGGAGTGGGGAAACAGACGGGAGTGGGGAAACAGACGGGAGTGGGGAAACAGACGGGAGTGGGGAAACAGCCAGTGGTGGGGAAACAACCGGGGGTGGGGAAACAGATGGGAGTGGGGAAACAGACGGGAGTGGGGAAACAGATGGGAGTGGGGAAACAGACGGGAGTGGGGAAACAGACGGGAGTGGGGAAACAGCCAGTGGTGGGGAAACAACCGGGGGTGGGGAAACAGACGGGAGTGGGGAAACAGACGGGAGTGGGGAAACAGCCGGGAGTGGGGAAACAGCCGGGAGTGGGGAAACAGCCGGGGGTGGGGAAACAGCCGGGAGTGGGGAAACAGCCGGGAGTGGGGAAACAGCCGGGAGTGGGGAAACAGCCGGGAGTGGGGAAACAGCCGGGAGTGGGGAAACAGCCGGGAGTGGGGAAACAGCCGGGAGTGGGGAAACAGCCGGGAGTGGGGAAACAGCCGGGAGTGGGGAAACAGCCGGGAGTGGGGAAACAGCCGGGAGTGGGGAAACAGACAGGAGTGGGGAAACAGCCGGGAGTGGGGAAACAGCCGGGAGTGGGGAAACAACCGGTGGTGGGGAAACAACCGGGGGTGGGGAAACAGCCGGGAGTGGGGAAACAGCCGGGAGTGGGGAAACAGCCGGGAGTGGGGAAACAGCCGGGAGTGGGGAAACAGACAGGAGTGGGGAAACAGACAGGAGTGGGGAAACAACCGGGGGTGGGGAAACAGCCGGGGGTGGGGAAACAGCCAGGAGTGGGGAAACAGCCGGGAGTGGGGAAACAGACAGGAGTGGGGAAACAGCCAGGAGTGGGGAAACAGCCGGGAGTGGGGAAACAGCCAGGAGTGGGGAAACAGCCTGTAGTGGGGAAACAACCGGGGGTGGGGAAACAGCCAGGAGTGGGGAAACAGCCGGGAGTGGGGAAACAGACAGGAGTGGGGAAACAGCCAGGAGTGGGGAAACAGACAGGAGTGGGGAAACAGCCAGGAGTGGGGAAACAGCCAGGAGTGGGGAAACAGACAGGAGTGGGGAAACAGCCAGGAGTGGGGAAACAGCCAGGAGTGGGGAAACAGCCAGTAGTGGGGAAACAGCCGGGAGTGGGGAAACAGCCGGGAGTGGGGAAACAGCCGGGAGTGGGGAAACAGCCGGGAGTGGGGAAACAGACAGGAGTGGGGAAACAGCCAGGAGTGGGGAAACAGCCAGGAGTGGGGAAACAGCCAGGAGTGGGGAAACAGCCAGGAGTGGGGAAACAGCCAGGAGTGGGGAAACAGCCAGTAGTGGGGAAACAGCCAGGAGTGGGGAAACAGCCGGGAGTGGGGAAACAGCCGGGAGTGGGGAAACAGCCGGGAGTGGGGAAACAGACAGGAGTGGGGAAACAGCCAGGAGTGGGGAAACAACCGGGGGTGGGGAAACAGCCGGGAGTGGGGAAACAGCCGGGAGTGGGGAAACAGCCGGGAGTGGGGAAACAGCCAGGAGTGGGGAAACAGCCGGGAGTGGGGAAACAGCCGGGAGTGGGGAAACAGCCGGGAGTGGGGAAACAGACAGGAGTGGGGAAACAACCGGGGGTGGGGAAACAGCCGGGAGTGGGGAAACAGCCGAGAGTGGGGAAACAGCCGGGAGTGGGGAAACAGACAGGAGTGGGGAAACAGCCGGGAGTGGGGAAACAGACAGGAGTGTGGAAACAGCCGGGAGTGGGGAAACAACCTGGGGTGGGGAAACAGCCAGTAGTGGTGAAACAACCGGGGGTGGGGAAACAGCCGGGAGTGGGGAAACAGCCGGGAGTGGGGAAACAGCCGGGAGTGGGGAAACAGCCGGGAGTGGGGAAACAGACCGGAGTGGGGAAACAGCCAGGAGTGGGGAAACAACCAGGGGTGGGGAAACAGCCAGGAGTGGGGAAACAGCCAGGAGTGGGGAAACAGCCGGGAGTGGGGAAACAGCCAGGAGTGGGGAAACAGCCAGGAGTGGGGAAACAGCCAGGAGTGGGGAAACAGCCGGGACTGGGGAAACAGCCGGGAGTGGGGAAACAGCAGGGAGTGGGGAAACAGCCAGGAAGGGGGGAAACAGACAGGAAGGGGGGAAACAGACTGGACTGGGGAAACAGCCGGGAGTGGGGAAACAGCCAGGAGTGGGGAAACAGCCGGGAGTGGGGAAACAGCCGGGATTGGGGAAACAGCCAGGAGTGGGGAAACAGCCAGGAAGGGGGGAAACAGCCAGGAGTGGGGAAACAGCCGGGAGTGGGGAAACAGCCAGGAAGGGGGGAAACAGACAGGAGTGGGGAAACAGCCAGTAGTGGGGAAACAACCGGGGGTGGGGAAACAGCCGGGGGTGGGGAAACAGCCGGGAGTGGGGAAACAGCCGGGAGTGGGGAAACAGCCGGGAGTGGGGAAACAGCCAGGAGTGGGGAAACAGCCGGGAGTGGGGAAAGAGCCAGGAGTGGGGAAACAGCCAGTAGTGGGGAAACAACCGGGGGTGGGGAAACAGCCGGGAGTGGGGAAACAGCCGGGAGTGGGGAAACAGCTAGGAGTGTGGAAACAGACAGGAGTGGGGAAACAGACAGGAGTGGGGAAACAGCCAGGAGTGGGGAAACAGCCAGTAGTGGGGAAACAACCGGGGGTGGGGAAACAGCCGGGAGTGGGGAAACAGCCGGGAGTGGGGAAACAGCCGGGAGTGGGGAAACAGCCGGGAGTGGGGAAACAGACAGGAGTGGGGAAACAGCCAGGAGTGGGGAAACAACCGGGGGTGGGGAAACAGCCAGGGGTGGGGAAACAGCCGGGAGTGGGGAAACAGCCGGGAGTGGGGAAACAGCCAGGAGTGGGGAAACAGCCAGGAGTGGGGAAACAGCCAGTAGTGGGGAAACAGCCAGGAGTGGGGAAACAGCCAGGAGTGGGGAAACAGCCAGTGGTGGGGAAACAACCGGGGGTGGGGAAACAGCCGGGAGTGGGGAAACAGCCGGGAGTGGGGAAACAGCCGGGAGTGGGGAAACAGACAGGAGTGGGGAAACAGCCGGGAGTGGGGAAACAGACAGGAGTGGGGAAACAGCCGGGAGTGGGGAAACAACTGGGGGTGGGGAAACAGCCGGGAGTGGGGAAACAGCCGGGAGTGGGGAAACAGCCGGGAGTGGGGAAACAGCCGGGAGTGGGGAAACAGCCAGGAAGGGGGGAAACAACCGGGAGTGGGGAAACAGCCAGGAAGGGGGGAAACAGACGGGACTGGGGAAACAGCCGGGAGTGGGGAAACAGCCAGGAGTGGGGAAACAGCCGGGAATGGGGAAACAGCCGGGAGTGGGGAAACAGCCGGGAGTGGGGAAACAGCAGGGAGTGGGGAAACAGCCAGGAAGGGGGGAAACAGCAGGGAGTGGGGAAACAGCCAGGAAGGGGGGAAACAGACAGGAAGGGGGGAAACAGCCAGGAGTGGGGAAACAGCCGGGAGTGGGGAAACAGCCGGGAGTGGGGAAAGAGCCGGGAGTGGGGAAACAGCCGGGAGTGGGGAAACAGCCGGGAGTGGGGAAACAGCCAGGAAGGGGGGAAACAGACAGGAAGGGGGGAAACAGACGGGACTGGGGAAACAGCCGGTAGTGGGGAAACAGCCGGGAGTGGGGAAACAGCCGGGAGTGGGGAAACACCCGGGAGTGGGGAAACAGCCGGGAGTGGGGAAACACCCGGGAGTGGGGAAACAGCCAGGAAGGGGGGAAACAGCCGGGAGTGGGGAAACAGCCGGGAGTGGGGAAACAGCCAGGAGTGGGGAAACAGCCAGGAGTGGGGAAACAGCCTGTAGTGGGGAAACAACCGGGGGTGGGGAAACAGCCGGGAGTGGGGAAACAGCCGGGACTGGGGAAACAGCCGGGAGTGGGGAAACAGACAGGAGTGGGGAAACAGCCGGTAGTGGGGAAACAACCGGGGGTGGGGAAACAGCCGGGAGTGGGGAAACAGCCGGGAGTGGGGAAACAGGCGGGAGTGGGGAAACAGCCGGGAGTGGGGAAACAGCCGGGAATGGGGAAACAGCCGGGAGTGGGGAAACAGCCGGGAGTGGGGAAACAACCGGGAGTTGGGAAACAGCCGGGAGTGGGGAAACAACCGGGAGTGGGGAAACAGCCGGGATTGGGGAAACAGCCGGTAGTGGGGAAACAGCCGGGAGTGGGGAAACAGCCGGGAGTGGGGAAACAGCCGGGAGTGGGGAAACAGCCGGGAGTGGGGAAACAGCCGGGAGTGGGGAAACAGCCGGGAGTGGGGAAACAGCCGGGAGTCGGGAAACAGCCGGGAGTGGGGAAACAGCCGGGAGTGGGGAAACAGCCAGGAGTGGGGAAACAGCCTGTAGTGGGGAAACAACAGGGGGTGGGGAAACAGCCGGGAGTGGGGAAACAGCCGGGACTGGGGAAACAGCCGGGAGTGGGGAAACAGACAGGAGTGGGGAAACAGCCGGTAGTGGGGAAACAACCGGAGGTGGGGAAACAGCCGGGAGTGGGGAAACAGCCGGGAGTGGGGAAACAGCCGGGAGTGGGGAAACAGCCGGGAGTGGGGAAACAGCCGGGAATGGGGAAACAGCCGGGAGTGGGGAAACAGCCGGGAGTGGGGAAACAACCGGGAGTGGGGAAACAGCCGGGAGTGGGGAAACAACCGGGAGTGGGGAAACAGCCGGGATTGGGGAAACAGCCGGTAGTGGGGAAACAGCCGGGAGTGGGGAAACAGCCGGGAGTGGGGAAACAGCCGGGAGTGGGGAAACAGCCGGGAGTGGGGAAACAGCCGGGAGTGGGGAAACAGCCGGGAGTGGGGAAACAGCCGGGAGTGGGGAAACAGCCGGGAGTGGGGAAACAGCCGGGAGTGGGGAAACAGCCGGGAGTGGGGAAACAGCCGGGAGTGGGGAAACAGCCAGGAGTGGGGAAACAGCCGGTAGTTGGGGAAACAGACGGGAGTGGGGAAACAGCCGGGAGTGGGGAAACAGCCGGGAGTGGGGAAACAGCCGGGAGTGGGGAAACAGCCGGGAGTGGGGAAACAGCCGGTAGTTGGGGAAACAGACGGGAGTGGGGAAACAGCCGGGAGTGGGGAAACAGCCGGGAGTGGGGAAACAGCCGGGAGTGGGGAAACAGCCGGGAGTGGGGAAACAGCCGGGAGTGGGGAAACAGCCGGGAGTGGGGAAACAGCCGGGAGTAGGGAAACAGCCGGGAGTGGGGAAACAGCAGGGAGTGGGGAAACAGCAGGGAGTGGGGAAACAGCCGAGAGTGGGGAAACAGCCGGGAGCGGGGAAACAGCCGGGAGTGGGGAAACAGCCTGGAGTGGGGAAACAGCCGGGTGTGGGGAAACAGCCGGGAGTGGGGAAACAGCCGGGAGTGGGGAAACAGCCGGGAGTGGGGAAACAGCCGGGAGTGGGGAAACAGCCGGGAGTGGGGAAACAGCCGGGAGTGGGGAAACAGCCGGGAGTGGGGAAACAGCCGGGAGTGGGGAAACAGCCGGGAGTGGGGAAACAGCCAGGAGTGGGGAAACAGCCGGTAGTTGGGGAAACAGACGGGAGTGGGGAAACAGCCGGGAGTGGGGAAACAGCCGGGAGTGGGGAAACAGCCGGGAGTGGGGAAACAGCCGGGAGTGGGGAAACAGCCGGTAGTTGGGGAAACAGACGGGAGTGGGGAAACAGCCGGGAGTGGGTAAACAGCCGGGAGTGGGGAAACAGCCGGGACTGGGGAAACAGCCTGGAGTGGGGAAACAGACGGGAGTGGGGAAACAGCCGGGAGTGGGGAAACAGCCGGGAGTGGGGAAACAGCCGGGAGTGGGGAAACAGCCGGTAGTTGGGGAAACAGACGGGAGTGGGGAAACAGCCGGGAGTGGGGAAACAGCCGGGAGTGGGGAAACAGCCGGGAGTGGGGAAACAGCCGGGAGTGGGGAAACAGCCGGGAGTGGGGAAACAGCCGGGAGTGGGGAAACAGCCGGGAGTGGGGAAACAGCCGGGAGTGGGGAAACAGCCGGGAGTGGGGAAACAGCCGGGAGTGGGGAAACAGCCGGGAGTGGGGAAACAGCCGGGAGTGGGGAAACAGCCGGGAGTGGGGAAACAGCCGGGAGTGGGGAAACAGCCGGGAGTGGGGAAACAGCCGGGAGTGGGGAAACAGCCGGGAGTGGGGAAACAGCCGGGAGTGGGAAACAGCCTGGAGTGGCGAAACAGCCGGGTGTGGGGAAACAGCCGGGAGTGGGGAAACAGCCGGGAGTGGGGAAACAGCCGGGAGTGGGGAAACAGCCGGGACTGGGGAAACAGCCGGGAGTGGGGAAACAGCCGGGAATGGGGAAACAGCCGGGAGTGGGGAAACAGCCGGGAGTGGGGAAACAGCCGGGAGTGGGGAAACAGCAGGGAGTGGGGAAACAGCCAGGAAGGGGGGAAACAGACAGGAAGGGGGGAAACAGCCGGGAGTGGGGAAACAGCCGGGAGTGGGGAAACAGCCGGGAGTGGGGAAACAGCCGGGAGTGGGGAAACAGCCGGGAGTGGGGAAACAGCCGGTAGTTGGGGAAACAGACGGTAGTTGGGGAAACAGACGGGAGTGGGGAAACAGCCGGGAGTGGGGAAACAGCCGGGAGTGGGGAAACAGCCGGGAGTGGGGAAACAGCCGGAAGTGGGGAAACAGCCGGGAGTGGGGAAACAGCCGGGAGTGGGGAAACAGCCGGGAGTGGGGAAACAGCCGGGAGTGAGGAAACAGCCGGGAGTGGGGAAACAGCCGGGAGTGGGGAAACAGCCGGGAGTGGGGAAACAGCCGGGAGTGGGGAACTCCTAGTTTTACCATATTCCGATTGTGCTTCTTGTGCTGGTTGGTGCTTAGTTGTCACAGCAGTGTATTCAACAACGTCGTTTTCAGTGGAAACCGTCACACCATTTTCTGTGGGAACCAACACATTTCAAAACCACGTGTGACTGACACAGGAGAAGGATCTGGGGGGTGATAACAGATACAGTTTTGGACACTACATCATGTGAGGAAGAACCAGATTGGTTCCGGCCGGTCATTGAGAGGGTTCAGCATCGAGCGACTAGATTGGTTCCGGCCATAGCTAGATTAAGCTATGAGGAACAGCTGAAGGAGACTGGACTTTATACATTACCATTTGGGCATGCTTCCATGTTCTGCAAGCAACTACTCAGGTGCACTCTCCATGTACACATAAAAACCACTAGAACAGCACTCGGTAGAGAGCACACCTCCACCAGGCTGAACAGTTTACATTTTGTATCCATTGATAGACCTGATCTGGATCCGGACCTGAACCAAAATGGAATCGGCTTCTTCTTGTCACCGACTCAACTCAGCCACCTAGTTTTGGCATAACTCGTCCATAACTTTTAGAAAATGTTGTGCTATATATCGTTTTTGGCCCCATCCCTCAATGGTGAAAAATCACTTTAAAAAATTCGCTGATCTAGATCCGTATTCGGATCTTTACGAAACTGAATCAATTCTTCCTTGTCACACAACCAAACTGTCCATAAAATTTCCCCTGAATCCATCCACAACTTTTTGAGATATCCTGCTCACAAACAGACAGGGGCAAAAACATAACCTCCATCCACCTTAGGTGGCAGAGGTAAAAAGCTTAATGTAGATTAGACTAGCAAAGGTACCCAGTGTGCACGGTTTCTGCCAAACGCAGCGCTTTGTATTCAGGCCAAATAATTGAATTTTTGTCTCAGACCACATGATCTTCTGCCTCATGCTCTCTGAGTCTTTCTCATTCCTTTTTGTAACGTCCAGGTGTGCTGCCAATTGTCTTTTCTCAGGAGTGGCTTCCGTCTCATCACTCTCCCTTGTTATGGGCCTTAGGAGGCCTGCCTTTTTTTATAATAAAAAAGGTTAAAAAAATCAAACATTTAAACAGCCTTGGACGTGCACCTTGACCCCACGGCCAAGGCACACTGTCTATCAAGGCTGTCCCATTGGCATACACATGCACCTCAACCCAAAGGGTGAAGCACATGGTCAATCAGAACACATGCATACTGACCCCGAAGGACCAGAATGCATGGTCATACAATTAGACCCCTCCATAGGAGCGAGTCCCCATGACTTCAACACCATGCCGTCCCGACGAGGGCTTATTTTTCCCTCATCAGCACAACATACTACAAATTGTTTATTTGTGACCAATCTAAGCCGCTAATATACACAGGTTGAACCCCCTAACTTGACTGGGAAGCAAGGCACAGATCGAGTCTCACCCCAGCAATTGCTGCACGACCTGTTAGCACCAAGTGTAGCCTGCCACGTGGACACATCGTCTCTGCCCTGCTCATCAACCATCAGCAGGTTTGCAGTCAGGAACATTAAATCTTATCATAATAGAGCAAACTTATATGGTTATGTCGCTATGTTTGTCGCTATGTTTATATGCGCTGAAAACGTCTTCTTCTTCTTCAAATAAAATTAACACCCTGTTAATTACGTTTAGACTGCTGAGACCCCTCAGACCTTTGATGACCCTTTAATTCCCCCAAGACCCTTAAGACCACCAAGATCCCTGAAGACCCAAATCACCCTTGAAGACCCCAAACACCCCGAAGACCCAAAACACCCCAAATACCTAAAACACCCCGAAGACCCAAAATACCCCGAAGACCCAAAACACCCGAAAGACCCAAAAACACCCAGAAAACCCAAAAACCCCGAAGACCCAAAATATCCCAAAACACCCAAAGACCCTTAAAGACCAAGAAGAACCAAAAGACCCTTAAGACCCAAAAGCCCCTGAAGACTCTGAAGACACAAAAGACACCGAAGACCCTTAAGACTCAAAAGCCTATGAAGACACCAAAGACCCAAAAGAGCCTGAAGACCCAAAACACCTGTAAGACCCAAAATACCCTTAAAGGCCCAGAGGATCCAAAAGACCATGAAGTCCCAAATGGCCCTGAAGACCCAAAACACCATGAAGACCCAAAAGACACCGAAATGGTCAAAGATGCCTACCTCTCTGAAACGACGTGTGGTGAGGCGCACGGAGCGCGCCGAGTCACGGTAGTTTAACTAAAGAAGCACACTAACCCCATGACATGACGATGACGTCATGCACATAAATTATACCAACACATCACCTCCAAACTACGAGGCATCCGTGTGGTACTCAAATCTTTGCAGACTGAGATTGAAGCTCTATGGTCACAAATAGACAAAGGCAGAGATGTCGATCTGGATTTCGCCCTTATTATGGGCTCATCAGGAAAAGATCAGGAAATTGTTTTTTTGTGACCAATCAAATATATGATATGATATGATATGATATGATATATATATATATATATGTAGATACACAATAGAAAGTAGCAGGATAGTTGTTTTTTTTACCATATTATACATTAACAGAAGAAGAAGACATAATTGGAGATTAAAAAAGAGGAGATTAGGACCAAGAATCCAGACAAGGTATTTACACTGAGAGGTTTTAATGTATAGAGTGGTCTTCTTCTCTGTATTACATCAGATTATACATTTTGTTCATGCTGTAAACGTATGCACACACTTACCTTTGTGACGTCTTCTGAAAAAGAACACAAAGATCACGATCAGTAATATTCCAAGAAGAGACAGAATCACAGCTGGGATGATGATCTTTTGTTGTTGTGTTCGGCCAGCCTCTCTCGACGTGGATGTTGTGAAGTTCTTTATAGTTGGAGTAACAGATGAGAATAAGTCTGCAGTCGAAAAAAAAATGATCAAAACTAGAAACCATACTTTGGTATTACCTGTATACAAAGGCGAATTTACAAGTGCTCCATGAATTTATCACAGTTTTTCAGAGCATTTGGGAGCTTTTATTTGTATCGATGAGGGAAAACTTTGGGCACAGGACGCTGATGTGAGGCACTCCAGCCTCCACTGGGAGAGTACTTACAGTAGCATGGAGTGGAGTATGTGTATCGTAGAGTAGAGAGTTCCATTGATGGGAACACATTGACTACACTACTGGAGGGATTCAGAAATCCAGGTATGAGGGTCACCTTGTAGGCCACAGACTTGGCATGCACAGAAAGATGAAACACTGTGTTGACTGCTCGAGACATACACCAACATGGTGGCAATGGTTGCCCTTCAGCTTCTTCTTCTTCTTTCGTGTGCAGCACAGGACAGCAGGCAGCATCATTTGCTGAGGGCGTGGTTGTGCCGCTGATGCAGTGCCCCTATTACCAGTACACTGGTACTCATTTTCGCCGACCTCAAAGGATGACAGGCTGAGTCAACTCCACCTGGTGTTAATTTAACGGTTCGCCAGGATTCTAACTCAGGACACTAGGATCCCAAGCCAGCCACCCGAACCGTTAAAACAACACCAGGCTCTCCACACCAGATTATCTTCAGTGTTGAAATTATGAAATTATTCGGTGTTACAGTTATGTTATTTTACTTACGTATTTTTTATCTTACGTAGTTACATTTTTACGTACCTGAATTAACGCCCCGGGAGTGACAAACATAGGGGCAATACCCCGAGCGCTCACCTGTTTGAATAAACAGTATACTGCACCGACTAAAGGTGTTTTAAACCAATTTCAATGGTTGCTAGAAGACAGGTCATCATGTAGAATCATACTAACATAATCATAAGACTTTAAACAAACAAACCAAAAAAATAACTATTTTGGGGGGCAACCTCCCCCACCCCATCCCCAACCCCATATACCTTCTCAGACCCCGATTTTTGTAATTTCGTGAACAAACATTGGTACATCACGGGTGATGAAGTTTGTGGTGAAGTTTCATCAAAATAGTGTGTGTAGTTTCTGAGAAGAAAGCAAATACCTATTTTGGGGGGCAACCCCCCGTAGACCCCAAAGGGGCAGATGTTTTTTTTAATGCCGTGAACAAACTTTGGTACATCATGGGCGATGAAGGTTGTGGTCAAGTTTCATCGAAATTGTTTGTGTAGTTTCAAAGAAGAGAGCAAATGCGCATTTTATCAACCGTGAATACGTGGAACCCGCGAATAGCGGAACCCGCGAACAGTGGAACTGCGAATAGCGGAACCGTGAATAGCGGAACCGCGAATAACGAATATGTGGAACCCGCGAATAGCGGAACCAGGAATACGTGGAACCCACAAATAGCGGAACCCCACAAATAGCGGAACCCGCGAATAGCGGAACCCGCAAACAGCGGAACCCGCGAATAGCAGAACCCGCGATAGCAGAACCCACGAACAGCGGAACCGTGAATAGTGAATACGTGGAACCCGCGACAGCGGAACCGGGAATACATGGAACCAGTGAATAGCGGAACCGTGAATAGCGAATACATGGAACCCGCGAATAGCTGAACCGCGAATATGTGGAACCCGCGAATAGCAGAACCGCAAATAACGAATATGTGGAACCCACGAATAGCGGAACCGCGAATAGCGGGGTCCGACCCTGTGCTGTACTTTAAATGGTATTTGATCTTCCATGAGAGAAAGGGAATCTGTTATACATTCCCTTTCTCTCACACTGGGCAGAATTTACCATATAGGTCATTTACTTCTTATTTGTTCTGATTATACTTGCATAACTATGGTACAATGATTATAATGATGTGAGGAAATGTAAGTATGACTTAGCAATCACACAGATGCACACAATTTAGTGTTTCACTTGGCGAAATGGGTAACAAGATGGTACCTTGCGGTCGTATGATCACGTATCCTCCAATCACTATCGTTTTTGCTGAAACCAAGTTTAACAAACTCTAGTGTTCTATATGTCTCTGTAGGGTCCTGTGGACCACTCTCCCGCCCCTCCCGCCCCAACCCCCCTCCCCAGGTAAAAAAGTGGAAAGGTGGGAGGGGGTGGTGATATATCCCCCCCCCCCCATCCCTTTAGAGATTTATGCCTGCGTTTTTGTCTAGCAGTTATGTTGTGTATGTGTGCGTGTGTGTGTCAGCTCCACAACGAGCCTTAGATCCTGTAAAAAAATGATAGATAGACACCCAATAGGTGTGAAAGAGTATGGACAGCACCTGCTTTCTACACGTACCATCCTCTCCGGGACCAACCAGGCACCAGTATCTCTCCAGTTCGTCTCTTGTTACATTAAAGAGAGGCAGCAAGCAGTGGGAGCTTTCAGGACAAGAATCCTGTCCAGGTTCCAGCACTGTATGGTTTTTCTGTTCACTCTTCCCCAGACAGGAGGTAAGGATGTCTGCCCGCTTTCCGGCCACTGCGATCACCTGGTCGTGGCCTTCAGTACTTCCAAACATCCACAGCAGTGAGAACTTGTTACTGGAGAGCTTTTGAATCTCACATGAGAGTAGAGGAGTTCCCCTGAGAGTGTTCGGAACTACAATGGGAAACAAGGAAATTACAATCGTTATTTCCACCAATAACATCTCTCCACATATCCTCGAGTTTATTCCATGTTTTTCTTCCCAAAATGCTTTGATAAACGGCATCAAATCCCAGAATGAGAATGTACAAAACTCACCGTGTGGTTTATTCGGTTCTCTCTCATCCAAAGGGTCACATGACCCGGGAATCTGAAATTAAATAATAGAGAGGGAGCAACAATAGCCAGGTGTGGTAAAATGATGGGAGATTTCCATGTGATCTTGTGCTCGTCAATATTGATATAATCACTGTGATGACTTCTCTTACACAACAATGGAAGCAATTCACACGAAATATGTTCAAGGATCCTTAAGGGCAGGGAATGATTTATAACGTACAACATCACATATTATATTCATTCATTCACACAGAACAGCTCCCTGCTGGTTACATCATTTTTAAGTGTATCTGGCCCCTCATTCCCACGTAACCTGATACTTCCATCAGTCTCCACTAGGGTGCATCAAACGGCCCATTTTTGAAAAATATTCTCATATTGATCTAGTCATACCTTTTGTTTTGTTAGACTAGTCCCGCCATAGAGAGTGGTCCACAGGACCCTACAGAGCCATATAGAACACTAGAGTTTGTTAAACTTGGTTTCAGCAAAAACGATCGTGATTGGAGGATACATGATCATATGACCGCAAGGTACCATCTTGTTACCCATTTCGCCATAAGTGTGGGCCGATCTTGCCTTACGCATGCGCAAATTCAGGATCCTCAAGAGCGGTTTGGCAAGCCAAAGTTCCGAGTGGTTAGGGTTAGAGAGAATAATAAAACATTTGAAAAAAGCTTCTTTTTTTTGCTTCGTTGGTTGAAGTTGAAGTCAAATTGAATTGAACTAAATATTTTCCAATTTTGATCCCACAACTTTTTAGAGGCCATTTTTGGATTCAGTGACCCTGAATTACTATGAAATGTTCTTACTTTAGTAAGAACATACTTTTATAAAATTTAAAAAAAAATCACATTTGGCCAAAGCAACCCTTTAGCGAGGGTACCCGATTTTTATCAGATCCTGGTGGGGGGGTGGGGGGGGGGGGATCTCAAAAAAATCCAAAATCCGAAATATTTTACAGAAATGCTATATAGGACTAGTGTAACAAAAACAAACGAGAAAGCATCTGAAAATGCAAAGCCCATCCACGTTCGTTTGTATTCAGACATCTTCTGTATGCTCAAAATAATGAAAACTGTTCAAAAAATTCAAAATGAAAATTGATGATTTTATGTAGCCTTGACCTTTGAGCTTTAGATTTTAAAAAATAATCAGCTTCTACCTTTTGATTAGTGAACCAATTCAGTGACCCAATATGCAAATTCTTTAAAATTCAGGTCAATCGGGTGAAAGTTCGCGATTTTACGCAACCTTGACCTTTGACCTTTTGATCTAAAAAAACAAAACAATTAGCTTCTAGCTTTTGAATGGTGAGCCAATTATGTGACCCAATACGCAAATTCTTAAAATTTCAGGTCAATCAGATGAAAATTGATGATTTTATGTGACAATGACCTTTGACCTTTTCACAAAATTGTGAATTTGCACTAAAAATTCAATTTATGATATTTAGCCTTTTCATTTGGGCCTCCCTTAGGGCAGGTACCAACAACAACAACAACAACAACAACAACAGGCATTTTAAGGCCATATTCCCTGCTAGAGCGGGGGTTAGCCTTGCGGTCCCCATGACGATCTCCATTTTGCCCTATTTTCTGCATCTCCCCTTGTTTTTTTTTTTTTGTTTTTTTTGATTTTTTTGTGTACTGAATCGAGGCTCATGAAAGAGCTAACATTTACTTCACAAACAAATCAACCAGACAAACAAAATATATAAAAAGAGGGAGCGGAAGACAAGATGGGGAGAGAAGGGGAAGCACACAAACATAACATTTGAGAGCAGGGAGATGTGTGGGAGGGAGGGGGCTTGGGGGGAGGAGGCGTGGGAAGGGGTGGGGGGGGGGGGGGAGAAGTATAAAACACAAGGACACCAAGGACTTCCAGGACAGAAGTTGGTATTTCAAAAAAGTGGAATTGGGGTGAAATTAGCGGGGGTTGAAAAGATCAAGGTTTTGGATGGGGGAAGATAAGAGATGGTGGTGAACAGCTGTTTTAAAGACCTGGAGGGTGGAGTGGGATTGAAGAGAGTGAGGGAGTTTGTTCCAGAGGCGGGAGAAAAGAGGAATGAAGGAGTGAAGGTGAGCAGAGTCTTGATTTTGGGAGTTTAACCATAAGAGGGTTGCAGGCAGATCTTGTGCGACCTGTAGGAATATTTGCGGGACAGAGCCCAGAGAGAGCTGGGGGGGCAAGGCCAGAGAGGAGTCGGTAGAAGACGGAAAGACCACCAACCTGTCTGCGGTGAGTGAGTGAGAGGCCCTTGGAGTTAGCTTCATCGCGGGAGATTCCAATGATTCTGAATGCTTTGGTTTCAACAGCGTGAAGATGAGCTAGGTGTGAGGCAGGAGCACCAGCCCAGAGGAGAGAGAGCAGTATTCCATTGAGCTGCGGATGAAAGCCTTGTATGTGGTGAGGAGCTCAGGTGTGCCAAGGAAGGAGTTCGCACGACGGAGGATGCCCAGTCGGCGACTGGCTTTGGAGGCCAGATTTGAAATGTGGTTTTCCCAGGAAAGATCATGGCAGATAGTGAGACCCAAAAGCTTGAGTGACAGAACTTCTTGGAGAGGATTATTCAGAAAGTGGATGGGAGGGTTGTCCAGTCGGTCTTTTCGGAGAGACATCGTAAGAGTGTGAGATTTGTCAGGATTGAAAGACATGTTCCACTTGTTTGCCCAGTCTGTGATTTTGTCTAGGTCTGCAGAGAGTGAGGAGGCTGCAGACTGCCGATCTGAGGGATGAAGAATGGAGCGACAGAGAGTAGAGTCATCAGCAAAGAGATAGAGAGGATTTTCAAGAGAGTCAGAGAGATCATTGATGAAGACCAGAAAAAGCACAGGGCCCAGAACACTGCCTTGGGGAACTCCAGCCTGAACAGGAAGAGGAGATGAGAGAAACCCATTCAGGGCCACACGTTGACTACGACTAGAGAGGAAGTCCGCTAGCCATGCGTGGAGATTTCCATGGATACCAAAAGAGGAGAGTTTGGTGAGCAGAGCGGGGTGCCAGACCGTATCGAAGGCACGTGATATGTCAAGGGAGACTGCTCTAATTTCCTGTTTGGCATTGAGGACCTCCATCCATTGTTGTGAAAGCAGAAGCAGCATGTCCAGAGGGGAGTGTCCAGGTCTGAAACCAAATTGATGATCAGAGATCAAGCCATTAGAGAAGAGGAAAGATTTCATATCTGAAGCAATGATGGATTCCATGACTTTGCTGATAATTGGGAGAAGGCTGATTGGTCTGTAGTTGCTGGGATCTGTTTTTGCACCTTTTTTGTGCAAAGCGGTGATGTTGGCAGATTTCCAAGCAGATGGAAGATGACCTTGAGCAAAAGAGAGGGTGAAGAGAACAGAGAGAGGGAGTGAAAGAGCGGAAGAACAGGATTTTAGGACCCGTGGGCTGATGCCGTCAGGTCCAGTTGCAGAATCCGAGTCGAGGGTTGACAGAAACTTTTCCACCTTGTCAGGAGGAAAGGACACAGAGTCCAGGAGCAGCTGGGTACGACTGGGTACGACTGGGTACGGTGGGTACAGAGAGGGATGGGTTTGGGACACAAGATTTAGAGGCAAACACAGAGTTGAGGCATTCAGCTTTTTCACGTGCGGTGTCAGCCGTGTGGCCATTTGAGGTGAGGGAGGGGATGGAGGGGGAACAAACACCAGAAACAGATTTGACCAGACGCCACCAGGATTTGGAAGAGGGAGACAGATAAGAGAGTTTGGTCCTGAGAACGGAGAGATATTGTTTCTTGGCTCTCCTGAGGGTGGACACACACTTGTTTCGGGCTTTGTGAAAGGAAATGAGATTTCCTTCCGTTGGATTTGCTTTCCAGGAGACGAAAGCAAGTTGTTTCTGGGCAATAGCCTCACCACAAGATTCCGTGTTCCATGGACGGGAGGAAGGGTATGACAACTGAAGACGAGATGGGATAAATCTGTGCATGAGAGAGAGCAATTTACTTTGGAAGAATTCCCAGGATGAGTTGATGTCAGAGGCGGTAGAGATGGGAGACCAGTCCAGATGATTGATGGCTGCTTGAAGACCGTGCCAGTTGGCCTGAGTGAAATGCCAGACTCGTCGATGCTGAGGAGGCTCTCTGAGAATGGTCAGAGAGATGTCCACTTTAACAAGCACATGATCAGAAGAGCCGATTGGAGCAGAAGAAGAGCAGCAGACATTTTCAGGGAAGTTAGTCATAACCAAGTCCAGAAGAGAAGATGCTCCGTTGACTGAAAGCCGGGTCGGGAAATTGACAGATTGTGTCAGTCCCAGTGAGTCACAGAAGTCCTTTGCTGAAGAGCCATGGCTGGTGAGAGAGGTACCCACACCCAGCCAACTGGCATGGTGACAGTTGAAATCACCACATATGAGGAAGAGAGAGTTGGGATGGGTAGATAGAAGTTGGTCCATATTCTCAGACAGCGAGATGTAGATGGAGTCATCACTGTTTGGTGGATGGTACAACACACGTATGAACAAAAGGTGGGAGCGAAGGGGAAGCCGTAGCCAAAGGTATTCCTGGGGGTGAGGTGGAGAGAGGGCAGTGCAGGGCGAGTGAGGAAGAGAGTTTTTTTATATAAAGATAGCAACCCCACCTCCAGGACAAGGCTCAGGTCTATCATACCGGAGGAGGGAGTAACCTGGGAGAGATACCAAGGAATCAGAGACATCATGAAGGAGGAAAGTTTCTGTTAAGCAGATCACGTCTGGCTTGTCAGAAGCAACCTGTATGGAGAGATCAGACAAGTTTGAGCGAAGGCCCCGTATGTTTGAGGTCCATACTGTTAAGGAAGAGGAAGGGGGAGCATCGGATACAGAACAGGGTGGGGGGGGGGGGGGGGAGCGGTAGGGTAAAATGTGGAAGAGGAGGAAGAGGTAGGGAGAGCTGTTGAAGGTGTGTCAGAGATTACAGAATAGCTTGGAGAAAGGGAAGAATGGGGCGAACAAAAGGTTTGATGGTGATTGGGTGAGGTGCAGTGAGGTGTTATTTGATGAGGGGGAAGAGTGAGGCAGAAGGTTGAGGGAGATGAAGGTGAAAGTTGGAAGGGGGAAGAAGCGGGGAGGACGCTTTGAGGAGGAGGGGTGAGAGGGGAGTCTCGGAGGGGAGGAGCGAGGGAGAGTTTCGGAGGGTGGAGGGGAGGGGTGTGGGGGGAGATTTGAAAGGAATGAGTGATTGGGAAGATTTGGAGGGGAGGGGCAAGGGGGAAGATTTGAAAGAGATGGGTGATGGGGATGATTTGGAGGGGAGGGGCAAGGGGGTAGATTTAGAGGGGAGGGGTGATGGGGAAGTTTTGGAGGGGAGGGGTGATGGGGAAGTTTTGGAGGGAAGGGGTGATGGGGAAGATTTGGAGGGGAGGGGCAAGGGGGAAGATTTCAAAGAGATGGGTGATGGGGAAGATTTGGAGGGGAGGGGCAAAGGGGTAGATTTGGAGGGGAGGGGTGATTGGGAAGTTTTGAAGGGGAGGGGTGTTAACCCCCTTGCCCGCATTTCTTCTTCCACCACCTTTACCCAAGTCTTTCTCGGTCTTCCCCGTCGTCTACTAAATTCTACATTCATTTCCATCACTCTTCTCAACCAGTCACTTTCATCCTTCCTCAACACATGACCAAACCATCTCAACCTGTTTCTCTTCACAGCATCCATCACAGGCTCTATTTCCATCATCTTTTGCAATTGATCATTTGTTTTCCTCTCTCTCAACGATACTCCACACATCCACCGAACCATTCGCATTTCCACCCTTTCCAGCCTTTGTTCATAGGGCTGGTACCGTTGCTAGTTATCATAATAAAGCTTTGGTGAAAATTTGATGACAAAACTCAAATGGTAAAAAAGTTATGCCTGGACAGACACACACACACAAAGACACAGACACACACAGACAAAGACACACACATAGACACACAGACAGACAGACACAAACACAGAGACACAGAGACACAGAGACACAGACACACACAAACACAAACACAGAGACACACTCACAGAGACAGACACAGAGACACAAACATAGACACACACAGAGACACAGACACAGACACAGACACAGACACACACAGAGACACAGACACACACAGACAGACACACACAGAGACACAGACACACAGAGACACAGACACAGACACATACAGACACAAAGACAGAGACACAGACACACAGAGACACAGACACAGACACATACAGACACAAACACAGAGACACAGCCGCACACAGAAGTGATTACAGTAACCTGTCTCTTGCTGCGCATGGAACGGGCTAATTGTGACTCGATCAAAAGGACAATATATTGTTGTGGTTTTGGAATAAAGGATAATCCCCCTCGTCGGTAGATGCACCACAACATGAAGCCTCGCGATAGTTCAGTTATTTCTTAGTGAATGTAAGCGTAGTCCTTTCCTGTGTTAGTTTTGCGTTGAGCAGGCCCGTGAGTAGGGCGGTCTTTTGGTGCTAGCATGCCACATGGCAGGCCAGAACAAGTCTAGCGAGGCTGAAGGGAGGAGCTGCAGGAGGAGTGGCCGGTAAGCAACGAGCCACCAATCAGGGCTCGAGGGGATTGGCTAACCACGGCGATGAGAGGCGGAGCCTGGAACATTCGGGTAGGGCCGGGGCGGAGCCATAACACCCCGCTCCGAGCCCCCCCCCCCCACCTCAGTGGAGTTCTCAGTCGGAGTCGTGCAGTCCATGAGTTGGAGTTCCGTTCAGAATCAGAGTGTTGGACTTGATCACTGAAATAGCCGAGTTTGTACACGAACTTGCCCCGAGCCCCGTGCCCTGCGCTCTGCGCTGTATTAATCGCGCTCGAGAAGATGACCCATGCCGGGCCACAGACGCGCAATCTCCTTCTGCCTGCCTTCTCCTGCATACGTGCCGTGACTGCCAGAGAGCCATGCCGGGCGAGCTGCCCCGGAGCGACCGACGGCAAAGCGCGTTTGGCGCGCGGAATTCTTCTCTTCTTCTCCCCGTGTGCGTGAGTGGGCCCTGTGCCTGGGAATTAGTTAAAATCGATTAAACTTCTGCTCTGTGTCCCCTTTCCTTCATCCTGATCATTGTAAATAATAATAAATGGTGTTATTCCTCTTATTTGACCGTTCCCGTCCCTTCCATTGATTGGCCTCGCATGGTACGACTAGAACCGCTCGAATCGGGTTCCATAAAAGTAACGGCACGAGTCACGTGATACGCATACCGCTCGGGCGTACTCGATTAAGCGTGGCTTGTGCAAGGTTCGGTCCCTGCTTTCGTGGCAGCGTGGGTTAAAGGTACGTGCGACGTTGACCCGATACCCTTTTTCACGCTTGCTTAGGAAGTGGCGATTCGGCCTCGTGGACACGAAGACCCAGGGGGAAAGAAAGGGGTTTAATCCTCCCCTTATAACGGGAACGGGCTTCGGGAGATCCGCAACAATATTTTAAAAAACAGGGCGTTTGATGCACACTCCTCTCCACTGATATTTGTATGAAATATACAGAAACCTGATGATAAGAGTCACTATTAGACTCGAAGTTACTGTTTAGATGTTCTGAACTTTCAATCAGGTGACACGGTGTACTGCATTGTGGAGCACGTGTTCCTCAAATTCCCCGGCATGTTAAATTGACAATATTGTGTGAAATTACTTGGAGGTGAAAGATTTCATTTTATGGATCTGTGTAAAGATCACCCACATTAGTGGGGCAACTTAGCATAACAATTGTGCATTTTGTGACGAAAGCACCAAATTTGGTGCACACTAGTAGACTATCATATTATGAAAAGATCTGGATATTGGGCCATCTCAGATTCAGAGATTTGATTTTTGCAAGATTTCGATTCGATTGGGATCGAAGAAAGCACCTTCTTCGTCTTCTGTACAGTGAAGTTGCCAGCCCTGAATTCTCTGGCTACATCTGGGTGCTTCATTGGGAGTGCAACCGTGTCCGTCAGGTGAACAGGGACCCACCTGGCATAGTGTGTGTGGTCTAAGGCATGGAACCATGGGACCAGTTCCGTCAGGGCATCAAGGTACATCGTGAATGAAGCCTGCCGCAGAGAACGCACGTAGACCAGTACCAACATCTCTAGTTCCAGCACAGTTGCCCAGTACTGAAAGTTGGGAATGTCTTCTCCTCTCTGGTGACACCAGTCTTCGAACTCAGGCAGGTCTTCTGCGTCATCAGCATATGTCATACAGTGGCGTTCATACGCACGGTGTTGCAGGATGTGCAGTGCCGCTGCAGTGATTTGATGAGCTCTTCTTGTGCGGGTGACGTGGGCAGCTCGCAGGAAGGAGTCAGCAGTCCCTGGCGTTGCAATCTCAGCTTGCAAATCTGCAAATCTTGCAAAAATCAAATCTCTGAATCTGAGATGGCCCAATATCCAGATCTTTTCATAATATGATAGTCTACTCGTGTGCCAAATTTGGTGCTTTCCTCACAAAATGCACAATTGTTATGCTATATTTAGCTTAGCTGCCGGACTACATCCTGATAATGAATATAATGAACCATGAATGTGATAATCCGGTTAATTTGATTCTTTTGATCCACAAACCCAGCACAGAGCTCCTGATGATGGGATCCCGGATTGAAATCCCATTTGTACCTTTTTAATTTCCCTCCTCGTTCCTGATGTCCTTGTACATCTATGGTATTGTACATTGCCGTATATTACAGTCCTTGTCCTGCACTGAATAGACAAAGGTGAAGTTTATTTAATATTTCTCATTTATAAGTTTGAACAATCCAATGTTTAATGATTCCATTGTTATCGTAACTTGACCGGAATTATAAGGAAGTTGTTTGGATGTTAACATGACGTGGATATCAATAACAGGATCATCCATTAATTATCCATCAATTAATAATTAATCCGTGTATAAAATATAAATTATTATTGCAAAAGGCAAATAAGAATTAGTAAATGGTAAATATTTACTCTCATTAATATCTTTGCACAGTTCTTCATTCATTTTCTAGATTCACTTCATTCATGAAGGTAGAAAGGATTGGGAAACACGTGATCTTGGGAGAGGAAGTTAAAAGACAGAGACTACATTGCGTATACATGGAAGAAGGTAAGATTACCTGGGGATGCAGGGTTTTAGGAGAGTTTCCATCAACCTGACATGAACAGGTAAATATTTGTTCCATGCCGGAGAATGTTTCGGTGATTCTGATGTTCTTGAGTAACCAGCTGGAATGACTTCCACTCCCATCGTGCCAGAATGTTACATTTTCCAGGTTCCCCAGGTAAAGGGAGCGCACAGTAAAAACATCTACCTGCAGAAACACGTGCACGTAAACATCTCACCTGGTCAGACAATATCATGTTTATTAATATTTTATCTACATTGTCAAAGTGTGTGTGAATAATTACCTGATTTCGTTCAAAAGGATTGTGATATGTTGTTGAATGTTTAAGATGATGAGATCTCAAACACGTCAATCCTCCACAGATCGTGATATACACGTTGGAATCTGTGCCAGCCCAATGATCATTTCTGGTTTTGATGTAAATCTTGTAATCCTTCGCTTCCTGAGGGGAATCTGATGGAAATCGCACATCGTTAATATCCCGGATGTTAAACATGACGTACAATGTTATTTTTACTTTAATAAACCATCAGGACGAGCTTACGATGTATAACGAGCTTACTATGTATAACGAGCTTACTATGTATAACGAGCTTACTATGTATAACGAGCTTACTGTTTATAACGAGCTTACTATGTATAACCAGCTTACTATGTATAACGAGCTTACTATGTAGAACGAGCTTACTATGTATAACGAGTGTTACATATTTATGTGAATGTATGTGGATTACCATTCAGGTCTTTGCTTATCCGTGTGTAGTATATTAAGGGTTGTTGTGATTGGAGGGTCAGGAGCCCTTCTGAACAAGTGGCCGGAAACGGAAGTGACCGGAAACGGAAGAAAAAAAAGACACGAGGAAGAAAAGGGACGAGTGGTATTCTTCCTCGCCCCGCTCCGACAAAAGGTGGGATCGACCTTGCGCTGCGTGGAAAAGCGGCGTTCCGAAGCCTGTCTGGCGAGAGGAATTACCGGGACGTGTACCTGCCCGGTGGAGACGTCAAGTTGACGTGGGGCCGTGCATCGACCCCGCTTCTGGCATCGTTCGCGGCACCGTCCAAACAGACGCGTGCGGGTCGCACGTTGGGGCCTAACGCGCCTTGCGAGCGGCGTGGGGTTTGGCTTGCTCTACCGTACCCGCTTCGCGTGGCCACGAGGGGCTGCAGCCACGGTGCCTGGTACGATACCTGCCCGGTGGAAACACGTCCACCCGGGGTTCGTTCAACCGCCCGAGTGCGGCGACGGCGACCATCATCTTGGTCAGGAGGGGCCCAGAGACATTGTGCGGGACCGAGACCAAAAGGGTGTCGTGAGTACTCACCGGGACACACATGTATAAGATGGCCATCTTAATCATAGGGAATTGATTGTGAATTGGGAATTGGTGATGGTTGTGTATTGTTGATCGCTCGGGGAAAATCTCCGGGGTTGTGTCATTGAAATTGTATGGTATCATTACCATTGGAAATATATCCTTGAACATCAGTTGTCTCCTGGGTGAAATTCATATGGATTGCGTGGCGAAAGCGCATATATAATACAGCTTGCTGGCGGAGTTCCTCTCACGGTCCGGGGGTCACCGAGACCAGGTATTCACCGAGGGGACCACGTAACACGAGCTTACTATGTATAACGAGCTTACTGTTTATAACGAGCTTACTATGTATAACGAGCTTACTATGTATAACGAGCTTACTATGTATAACGAGCTTACTATGTATAACGAGCTTACTATGTATAACGAGCTTACTATGTATAACGAGCTTACTGTTTATAACGAGCTTACTATGTATAACCAGCTTACTATGTATAACGAGCTTACTATGTATAACGAGCTTACTATGTATAACGAGCTTACTATGTATAACGAGCTTACTATGGATACCGAGCTTACAACCTCACTACGGAAACGACATGGTGTAAGGTACAAACTGTGGATAAAACATGCAAACAACGTCCCATTACCAATACACCACCTCCTGAATCCACACGCAAAGCCTGTTTGGAAGTTGGAACATCGTAAGTTCTATCACGTGAACCGGGTATTTATACCCAAAGTAAATGCACATGTGATCGCCATATTGGTTTCCTTCACAAAGGGGATGTTCCGAAATGCTGCACCACATGGTGCCCTTTATGAGGTACTTTAGTTATATTAAATAGGAATTCTGATCACGTTCGTCCTCTCCTCGCTCTCCCTCCCCCCTTCTCTTCCTACCCCTCCATCTCTCTTTCGCGCTCTCTCCACCCCCCGCCCTCTCTTCCCCCAGGCCCTCCCTCCTCTTTCTCTCTCTCTGTTTTCTTTCTCGCTCCCCAAGGAAGGGCAGTTTTCGAGAGTCATGGAGACATAGCTCTTTGTCGCCATCCCCTCATCTCCTGGCCTCCTCATCGCCATTGTTCCCCAACCAGCACTTTGCCCCATGCCATGCCAGCCTGCATTCATCATCCTGCAGTTAGAACCAGCTCGTGCCTGCCTCAAATCATCACCTGATATCCCCATTGTCTGTTGGAACCCGGTGGTGTATAGTTTTATTTATTTTGTACAATTAGTTTGCATCTTACCTTCCCCATTTGTCTATCTTCGTGTACCAGATCTGTCCGGATTTTGATGTCTTGTCCATCCCCATGTCGGTATCATCTCATTATAATAGAGCAAACGTATATGGTTATGTCGCTATGTTTATATTCGACGAAAACGTCTTCTTCTTCTTCAAATATAATTAACACCCTCTTGATTAACCCTCTTCATTCATTTCATTTTAATTAACCCTCTGAATTGCGTTAAGACTGCTGAGACCCCTCAGACCTTTGACGACCCTTTAAATCCCCCAAGACCCTTCAGACCACCAAGACCCCTGAAGACACCAAAATACCCTGAAGACCCCAAAGACCCAAAACACCACAAAGACCCAAAATACCCTTCAAGGCCCTGAGAATCAAAAAGACCCTGAATACCCGAAGACCCAAAACACCCCAAAGACCCAAAACACTCCGAAGACCCAAAACACCCAGACAACCCAAAACACCCCTGAAGACACAAAACACCCCGAAGACCCAAGACACCCCGAAGACCCAAAACACTCAGAAGACCCAAAACACCCCGAAGACCAAAAAGACCCGGTGGGCCTTCCACCGTTTGCCCTTCACGTGACTCGTGGTGGTCCCTCTCGGCTCTCCCCCCGTTGGTATTTTTGTGCACATAAGATTGTTCACGGTTCTGTTTAAATATTATTTAAATATGTATAACCTTTCCCCTTCAGTGTTTTACTCAGTGGTATTTTACAACACGCTGTTTTTCTTCCTATTTAAAAGGCTTTTCTCAATTTCCTCTCCAACTCATTCCACCTCAAAAAAAAGAAATTCAATATCTTATACGTCTCCCTCACTACATGGTCTAAATTCACATTCATTCCATCCCTCCTCCATCATTCTGAACCGGATTGCTAACTTGAAAATCACAACAAACCCAATTTGTTTTCAATGTTCGTCTTTCATTAATCATCCACTTTCTAAACTCCCCTCTTGCCCCTCCCATCCAAATCCCTCCCCTTGCACCTACACTCCTAAACTCCCCCCTTGCCCCGCCACTCTTAAACTCCCCCCTACCCCTCCACTCCTGAACTCCCCCCTTGCCCTTCCACTCCTGAACTCCCCCCTTGCCCTTCCCCTCCTAAACTCCCCCCTCACTCCTCCCCTTCAAAACTCCCCCCCAACCCCTCCCATTCAAATCTCCCCCCATACCATTCCTCTCCAATTCTCCCTCCTCCCCCCTCCTCCTCAAAGCTGCCTCCTCCCCACTTCGTCTCCCTTCTATCTCATACCTCCACCCCCCCCAACCTTCTTCTTTCCTCTGCCCCCCCTCAAACAACCCCTCTCTGTGCCTCATCCCTTCACCTTCAAACCTTTCATCCTCCTCTTCCTTCCCTTTCTTGGAACTCTTCTGCAATCGCTGACACACTAACAACTGCTCTCCCTACCTCCCCCTCTCATCCTTCATCTTACCCTACTCCTCCCCTCTCCTGTCCTGTACCCGATGCTCCCCCTCTCTCTTCATTAACGGTATGGACCTCAAACATCCGGGGCCTTCGCTCAAACCTGACTGATCTCTCCATACAGGTTGCTTCTGACAATCCAGACTTGATCTGCTTAACAGAGACTTTCCTCCTTCAAGATGTCTCTGATTCCTTAATATCTCTTCCTGGTTACTCCCTCCTCCGGTATGATAGACCTGAGCCTCGGCCTGGTGGTGGGGTGGCTATCTTTATCAAAAACTCTCTTCCTCACTCTCCTTGCACTGCCCTCTCTCCTCCTCACCCCCAGGAGTACCTCTGGCTACGGCTTCCTCTCCGCTCCCACCTTTTGTTCATATGTGTTCTGTACCGTCCCCCAAACAGTGATGACTCCATCTACATTTCACTGTCTGACAACATGGACCAACTTCTATCCACTCATCCCAACTCTCTCTTCCTCATATGTGGTGACTTCAATTGTCATCATGCCACCTGGTTGGGTGTGGGTTCCTCTCTCACCAGTCATGGCACCTCAGCAAAGGACTTCTGTGACTCACTGGGATTGACACAATCTGTCAATTTCCCGACCCGGATCTCAGCCAATGGAGTATCTTCTCTTCTAGACTTGGTTATGACTAACTTCCCTGCTAATGTCTGCTGCTCTTCTTCTGCTCCAATCGGTTCTTCTGATCATGTGCTTGTCAAAGTGGACATCTCTCTGGCCATTCTCAGAGAGCCTCCTCAGCGTCGACGAGTCTGGCATTTCACTCAGGCCGACTGGGACGGTCTTCAAGCAGCCATCAATCGTCTGGATTGGTCTCCCATCTCCACTGCCTCTGACATCAATTCTTCCTGGGAATTCTTCCAAAGCAAACTGATCTCTCTCATGCACAGATTTATCCCATCTCGCCTTCAGTTGTCTTACCCTTCCTCCCGTCCATGGTACACTGAATCTTGTGGTGAGGCAGTTGCCCTGAAACAACTTGCCTTTGCCTCTTGGAAGGCTAATCCAACTGAAGGAAATCTCAGTTCCTTCCACCAAGCTCGGAACAAGTGTGTGTCTACCCTCAGGAGTGCCAGGAAGCACTATCTCTCCTCACTCAAGAATGAACTCTCAAACCTGTCTCCTTCCTCCAAATCCTGGTGGCGTCTGGTCAAATCCGTTTCTGGTGTTTGTTCCCCCTCCATCCCCTCCCTTACCTCAAATGGCCACACAGTTGACATCGCACGTGACAAAGCCGAATGCCTCAACTCTGTGTTTGCCTCAAAATCCTTAGTCCCAAACCCAGCTCTCTCTGTTCCCACCTTTCCCAGTCGAACCAAACTGCTCCTGGACTCTGTGACCTTCTCTCCTGACAAGGTGGAGGAGTTTTTGTCAAACCTCGACTCTGATTCTGCAACTGGACCAGATGGCATCAGCCCACGGGTCCTAAAATCCTGCTCTGCCGCTCTATCTCACCCTCTCTCTGTTCTTTTCACCCTATCCTTTGCTCAAGGTCATCTGCCAGCATCCTGGAAATCAGCAAACATTACCGCTTTACACAAAAAAGGTGCAAAAACAGATCCTTGCAACTACAGACCAATCAGCCTGCTCCCAATTATCAGCAAAGTCATGGAATCCATCATTGCTTCGGATATGAAATCTTTCCTCTTCTCCAATGGCTTGATCTCTGATCATCAATTTGGTTTCAGACCAGGTCACTCTACTCTGGACATGCTGCTTCTGCTGTCTCAACAATGGATGGAGGTCCTCAATGCCAAACAGGAAATCAGAGCTGTCTCCCTTGACATATCACGTGCCTCCGATACGGTCTGGCACCCAGCTCTGCTCACCAAACTCTCCTCCTATGGTATCCATGGAAATCTCCATGCATGGCTTGCGGACTTCCTCTCTGGTCGTAGTCAACGTGTGGCCCTGAATGGATTTCTCTCATCTCCCCTTCCCGTTCAGGCTGGAGTTCCCCAAGGCAGTGTGCTGGGCCCTGTGCTTTTTCTGGTCTTTATCAATGATCTCTCCGACTCTCTGGAAAATCCTCTGTATCTCTTTGCTGATGACTCCACTCTCTGCCGCTCCATTCCTCTTCCCTCAGATCGGCAGTCTGCAGCCTCCTCACTCTCTGAAGACCTGGACAAAATCACAGACTGGTCAAACATGTGGAACATGTCTTTCAATCCTGACAAATCTCACACTCTTACTATGTCTCTCCGAAAAGATCGACTGGACAACCCTCCCATCTACTTTCTCAACAATCCTCTCCAAGAAGTTCTGTCGCTCAAGCTTTTGGGTCTCACCATCTGCCATGATCTTTCTTGGGAAAACCACATTTCCAAGCTGGCCTCCAAAGCCAGTCGCCGACTGGGCATCCTCCGTCGTGCGAAGTCCTTCCTAGGCACACCTGAGCTCCTCACCACATACAAGGCTTTCATCCGCAGCTCAATGGAATACTGTTCTCCCCTATGGGCTGGTGCTCCTGCCTCACACCTGGCTCGGCTTCACGCTGTTGAATCCAAAGCTTTCAGAATCATTGGAATCTCCCGCGATGAAGCTATCTCTGAGGGCCTTTCACTCACTCACCGCAGGCAGGTAGGTGGTCTTTCTGTCTTCTACCGACTCCTCTCCGGCCTTGCTCCCCCAGCTCTCTCTGTGCTCTGTCCCCCAAATATTCCTACAGGTCGCACAAGATCTGCCAGCCACCCTCTGATGGTTAAACTGCCGAAATCTCGGCTCTCTGCTCACCTTCACTCTTTCATTCCTCTTTTCTCCCGCCTCTGGAACAAACTCCCACACTCACTTCAATCACACTCCTCCCTCCAGGTCTTCAAAACAGCTGTTCACCACCATCTCTTATCTTCCCACATCCAAAACCTTGATCTTTTCTACCCCCACTAATTCACCCCAGATCCACCTTGTTTGAAATTCCAACTTCTTTCCTGGAAGTCTTGGCAGTGTCCATATGTTTTATACCTCTCCCACTCCCCCCCCCTTCCCATGCCTCCCCCCCAAAGCCCAAAGCCCTCTCCCTCCCACAGTTCTCTCGATGTCTCCATGTCTCTCGGTCCCTGCTCTCAAATGTTGTGTTTGTGTCCTTCCCCCTCTCTCCCCATCTTGTCTACCGCTCCCGATGTTATTTGTTTTGTGTGTCTGTTTGTCTTTCTGTGTGATTAATGTTCGCTCTTTCACGAGCCTCGATCTTGTATACAAAAAAAAAAAAAAAAAAAAAAAAAAAAGACCCTGAAGACTCCGAAGACCAAAAATACCCTGAAGACGCAAAAGACCCCCAAGGACCCTTAAATACCAAGAAGAACTAAAAGACCCTTAAGACCCAAAAGCCCCTGAAGACCCCGAAGATCCAAAAGCCTCTGAAGACCCAAAAGACCCCAAAGACCCAAAACACCCCAAAGACCCAAAATACCCTTAAAGGCACAGAGGATCCAAAAGAGCCTGAAGACCCAAATGGCCCTGAAGACCCAAAACACCATGAAGACCCAAAAGACACCGAAATAGTCAAAGATGCCTACCCCTCTGAAACGATGTATGGTGAGGCGTACGGAGCATGCTGAGTCACACTTGTTTTCATAATGAACCATTATTTGTTAAGGAAAGTCTTCCTGCCTTTTGCCTTCCTGTGCACCAACAACCGCCAGTTTTGGTTTGTATTTGAGCGGTCATAGGGGAATTGTAGGTAATTAGGGAATTAAAATAACGCAGCAAATTCGGCAAACATAATTTCGGTCATTCGCGGTGGTCTTCGGATCTCTAGCTCGTGGCGCCTGCATTAGTTGCGCCTCTGACGCGACAATATGTTACTTATCATTACCCCATGTTAATGAGGAATGCAACGTTAAGCAATTGCTTTAGTCTGTCTCTGTCTACACATCTCAGTCTGTGATTTAAGTGGTTGTGGTTCGTATGCAACCTGTGGCTGCTTGGCTGCACCATTTTCCGGGGTGCGGGTGTGTCGCTGCTGCAATGCCCCCCTACCTCTCCAGTACCAAAAACACCTGGTGTTAAATCAACAGCATGACAAGGGCTCAAACTCAGGATCCTTACATCTCAAGCAATTAAGGCAACACCAGGCTTGATATAAAAAAAATATTTTGGAGGTATAAATGTCAAATATAAGTGAATTAGCATTCAAATAGTTTTTAACAATTATATTTTTAAATTTTTTTTATTATTGTTATTAAAATTTTTGCAGGTAACCCATGGCACAACTAACATCCGATTAGTGTATCTTCATTGTCGAGAAGAATAGAACCACCTTTAGAGGCAATTTTTCCCCGCAGAGCAGGGGTTGGCCTTTTTCGGGCACCGTGGTCCCCTTTTTGAAGCAATGTTTTACGGCCGGATGCCCTTCCTGCCGCCAACCCTGTTAGTCGCCTCTTGTGACACAGAGGGAATCCTACCAGTGAACTGGTACTCCATTTGCTCGACCTCGGAAGGAATAAATGGCTTGAGTCGCCCCCCTGGTGTTAATTCAGTGATCGACCGGGATTCGAACCGAGGATCCTCGGATCCCAAGCCGGCACCCTAACCGCTAAGCCAACACCAGGCTTATCTCGAGAAGAATGCAGAGCTGAAATCAATGATAGGAGTGCAGCGTGCGTTCAGAAGCCAAATTCCCGAGACGTGACGCACAAACCCCAAAGACCGTCGTATGGTTTCAAAGTGGAGGGGGACGGGCTCCGAGAAGATCAATAATGCAGGACACTTTGGGCATCCGAGGAATATTCAAACTCCAGAGACCATAACACATAATTAGCAAAATGATTGTGCGTGGCCCTAGATTCTAGAAGATCAACAACGTGCATGTCACCTGAAATTGGAGTGTCTCAAAGTAGTGCCATCATTGTATCAAAGTCTGATCTGAAAGCTTTCCCTTACAAAATTACATTTATGCATCAGCTAACTTTAGATTAAATTTGGAAGGAGGTTTGGGGGTGGAGAATGGGGTTTAGCAGGGGCAGAAAAGATCATGGATTTTGGGGACGATCTGAACAGGAAAATACAGGAATTAATGAATGGAAGTTAGCAGCGATCCTGGATTGAGATCGTTTCACCAGAAGAGGGTTGATGGTGGACAGTGTGTGCCCTGCAGGGTCCTGCAAGACAGAAATGAGGTGCTTGAAGACAGAAAGACCACCGACCTGTCGGTGATGGCGAAGAGATAGGCCCATAGACTCCGCTTCATCATGAGGGATACCCTAATTTCCTGGGCATCAAGCACAACAAAGCGTGTGAGGCAGGGGCACCAGCCAGAGGGGAGTGCAGTACTCCATGAAACTGCGGATGAAGGCCTTGTGGGTGGACAGGAGTTCAGGTGTGCCAAGGAAGGACCTTGTACGGCGGAGGAGGCCCACTCAGGTGGCTGGCTTTGGAGGCCAAATTTGAAATGTGGTTTTTTCTCATATGAAGAGCGTTGATGTTTTGGATTCGTTTCCCCACCGATCTGGACGTCCTTGGCCTCCATGATCCCATGATCTCTCACGTTTGGATTTTTTCCTGTGGGGATTTGTTGAGGAAAATGTTTTCAAAGAGAACCCATTGAACATTCCCGAACTCAAAGATGTTGTAGAGATCTTTATTTCCAAGAATCTCACGTGAAACACTTTCGTCTGCAATGAGAAACGATTCTATACGTATCCGTAAGTGTGTCGAACTCAGAGGAGGACATTTCGAACATTTGTCACAGTCAAACAAAACTTTATGAGTTCCTTTATGTATCAGATAAATGATATTGCTCGTAGCATATTTAATGAACAATTAAAATTGGGTGCATTTCTGTGACTTACTACATACAGTCATGGCCAAAAATATTGGCACCCTTGCACCTTTTTCAAATAATGCGCCATTTCTTGCAGAAAATTGTTGAAATAAAAAAATCTTTTGGTTTCCACATTTGTATTTCTTTGGTTTGCAGTGGAAAAAACCAAGGAAAGCTGAAAAAATCAGTAATTCTTAGCTTATTCCACACAGAAATCCTAAAATGGCCTGAACAATATTTTTGGCCATCACTGTATACATATACACATATATTATCTCTTGTGAGTTCAAAGTGTGTAATAAACCTCCAGGTTCACCTGAGATGTGCAGGAGTAGAGCTGCTCCACATGAAGATGGAGTAACACCCTGTGCTGACTCTTCCTCGCGATCTCCTGAAGTACAGAATGATGATGTCGAATCACACTCCGTTACAGGTCCACGTGAAGGTTGATCCAGACATCTGTAGAGACCAGAATCTCTCTTTTCCACCTTGCTGATTTGAAGATCCCCGTTTGATAAAATCTTATGACGATGGTTCAGCTTTGTTTTTTGTTTTTGATCACAGTCGATATCGTAGCAATTGGTACGAGAACAACTGATCTGCTGCTCAACCACCCCGTCCACATCTGCATCCCTCATCCACCGTACCCAGGTAGATCCCCGAATCCCGCAATCACACGGTAGGTTCGCACAGGTGTGCTCGTATACACTCAGCACGGTAATCCCGGGCTGCACCGAGCAGGTGGACTGTCCAAGGATCAACATCAAAACCAGCAGCGAGTCCCTCATCCTCGATCCGTTTACTAACACTGCAGCAGAATCACTGAACTCGAACCACAAAATTATTTTACTTCTGGACCGTGACGTGTCCAACAGATGGTCATGATGTGTCCTGGTCCTTCAAGATAAAATGGTTTAATGAGGAAGTGCAGACCACAAGTTGCACAAAACTTTCTAAACTGAATGTTTCACAAACGTTCCATTCTAAATTCTGACATTTATTTGTTGGGAAATGTCTCCCTGGCAATACAGAGTAACAGAACATAAAACATTAACTCAATCAAATTTACGTGAGTAATATTGTTTAACATGAAAGGATAACTGTGTTCATTCTCATCCAAAGAGCAAATGGTCAACCATCGCTTGGTTCTCCGTGGAACGAACGCCGGGGGAGGAGCGAATACGCAGCCGGGGGAGGAGCGACCACGCAGCCGGGGGAGGAGCGAACACGCAGCCGGGGGAGGAGCGAACACGCAGCCGGGGGAGGAGCGACCACGCAGCCGGGGGAGGAGCGACCACGCAGCCGGGGGAGGAGCGACCACGCAGCCAGGGGAGGAGCGACCACGCAGCCGGGGGAGGAGCGACCACGCAGCCGGGGGAGGAGCGAAAACGCAGCCGGGGGAGGAGCGAAAACGCACACAGGGGAGGAGCGAATACGCAGCCGGGGGAGGAGCGAATACACAGCCGGGGGGAGGAGCGAAACGTATTCGGGGGAGGAGTGAATAGCCGGGGGGAGGAGCGAACACAGCCGGTGCAGGAGCGAATGCCCAGCCGGGGGGAGGAGCGAACACGCAGCCGGGGGAGGAGCGAAAACGCAGCCGGGGGAGGAGCGAAAACGCACACAGGGGAGGAGCGAATACGCAGCCAGGGGAGGAGCCAACACGCAGCCAGGGGAGGAGCGAACACGCAGCTGGGGGGAGGAGCGAACACGCAGCCGGGGGGAGGAGCGAACACGCAGCTGGGGGAGGAGCGAACACGCAGCCGGGGGAGGAGAGAAAACGCAGCCGGGGGAGGAGCGAAAACGCAGCCAGGGGAGGAGCGAATACGCAGCCAGGGGAGGAGCGAACACGCAGCCGGGGGAGGAGCGAACACGCAGCCGGGGGAGGAGCGAACACGCAGCCGGGGGAGGAGCGACCTCGCAGCCGGGGGAGGAGAAGAGCGAAAACAGTTTACAGTTTGTATGTTTCATCTTCAATACCTTACCCTTTCTCTATTTTCTATTTGTATTTTGTTTTATTCCATTATTGTTATTAATTTGCCACATTTTTATTTGCAGACATAGCGTTCATGGACAACCCAGAAATCTGGCTGAATTTTGTGAAATTGCATGCCAACACCACCCATCGAATGCTCTGGGGTTGTGTTCAGTTACCCAGCAGATGGTAGCGCTTGCCAACCCAGCCGGTTTCAAGTCAGGTCCTTATCAATGGTTTCAAATGGAGTGACAGTTGAGTGCTGAAGTCACTTGGCGAGCACTCTCCAAGAAACTTGGTAACTGAACACACCCCTGCTCCACAAAGTTGAGCTCCGACACCCCTGCCTGTTTTGGACGGAATTTTTCGATTAAACATACAAATAAACAAGAAAGACGTCGTCGTGCAAAGCACGAGACTTATGAAATCCAAAGAAAAAATAGTTGCCATGGAAACATTAATTTGTAAATTTCATAAAATCGTCCTATCAAATGTTGTACATGATTGAAATATTACACACGAGCAAAGGTACCCATTCCCAGTGACTGTTAATCGATCAATTTTAATAACTACATGGACTTTAAACGGTTAATTGTGCTGCACTCTTGGTTTCACTCAGAGCCAAAGCTCTAATATACTGATACCACCCACCACAAAATGGTGGTGCAACATTGGGTGGCGGAGGTTGGATTTGTCTAAAAAGAGGAAAAAATATAGCGATTTTAAATTGTTACTCCATGAAGATCCGTATCAAATATACTTTAATCCAGATGTCCATATTGATTTTAAAGATTACTGGAAGGGACATCAGCGTGTGTGTGTGTGTGTGTGTGTGTGTGTGTGTGTGTGTGTGTGTGTGTGTGTGTGTGTGTGTGTCAGCTCTACTGCGAGCCTTAGCACATGTATATATATTGTTACTGATCGCGGTTTAAGATGTTATGATGGGCCGAGCGGATGGTCCAACCGCGACCGTTACAGGATCCCCAATTGGCCCGATTCCACCCGACGTTGACCAGATCGCACCACAGATATTCAATCGGGAAACCTCTAAAGCGACCGAAAGAGAAGGAAAAAGAGAAGAAGACAGAGTATGGAGGAAGAACAGATTTATTATACACACACAAGCAAAAAGAAAGAGCGACCAAAATTATTTACAGCAATGGATGGAAGAAGCAGTCACACAGTGCATCGTTAGCTTATTCTATTCAATTTACTTAACCCCAGGACAACGATTAGGACAGACGACGTTCACACTTACACGGGGGAGATTGCAGGCAGGTATGGCTTGAGGTGGATTGCTGGAGAGGGAGGCAGGGTCGGAGGCAGCAGCTCTCAATTCCTCACGTTTTTGGCGGGAAAACCCTCGGTCGCGTCGACGCTGCTGATACTGTAGACGTCACGCGCTGGCTCGGTCACACCTGCTCCTCTCCTTCTGGTGGAGCCGTCTCCCTCCTCTCAGCGCGTCTTTCCAAAGGTTGTTTCCTTTCCAAGTACCTCTCCTCTTTGGCTTGGAGCGTCTCGCATCTCACCGCTCACAGCTCAGCTCACAGCTCCTCTCGTATGTCACCTCTTCGCTCATCTCCCATCTGGTGAAACAGTCCCTTCCAGTCGCTTTTATCACTCGGGGCGGAATCAAGCCGCCGGCTGCGAGGGCACGCCTACCGGGTCGCTAACCGCGGTGCTGGTTGGCTGTTAGGGCTGTCCGATTCCTCCTTTGCTCATGACGACGTGCCACGCCTGTGAGTTGGCGGCTCCTACCCCCCCCTCTTCTCTGAGATGAGCACATGGGCAATGGCGGCTTGCGGGATTGAACACCACTCGCACCCCTTTTGAAAGGAACTTTGGAGAGCGGAGATGATTGGGGAAATTGAAAGGGCCTACGCTTATTTTGTTTGATACAATGCAAAGTCAATCTAGTGGGAAACACATATTTAGCCTACATAGAATAAGGAAATACACTATTTAAAAAGATATATCGTGGCCTGTGTGTAAGTTTCATGGAATTAACTAGGAGGACGGCTGCGACCATTATTTACATTACGAGGGTGTTACACATAACAAAACCATACTTTTCACATTCGTTACACTTCCTCCAAAATTGTTACACTTCTCAAAAACCGTTACACTGCTCAAATTCGTTACACTTCTCAAAACCGTTACAATATGTAAAAAAAAACATATATATAATTATATTACAATGGAACGGGAAGGAAACCCACCAAGAGCATGGTGGAAGGACACAACAGAGGGAGGGAGAGCTACTACTTCCCTCTTTCTTTCTCTCTCTCCTTCTCTCTAACTCTGTCTCTCACCCTCTCTCACTAACTCTATCATGGCCCTGACTTTGTGAAAGCGGGGGTACACCATCCTGGATGTGGGGGATCTCTGGGTCGCTCCTGGGAGATCAATCAGTTGTCTCCATGCTGCGGGCTTGTTCAAGAGAACTGTCCGGGGTTGTACAACAACAACAACAACAACAACAACGAGGCTGAGTGAGCACACTCTTGAAGGCTCGAAAAATACAGTCAGTTGTTTAAATAGTTATTATGTTGGAATTGCTCCAAATCAGACCTTAAAAATTGATATGAATGGGACTGATTTTAAGCAACACTTCGCACATACACATAATAAATCTATTTTCTTAAAACCAATGGATTACTTTGAGATAATGGACATTGTAAGGTCACTGAAATTGAGTCATTCTGTTGGTCCTGATGAAATCAGTGCAAGTGTATTAAAGCAAAAGGAGGTAATGTTCTTAGTCCCCAAGGACAAATCTCTAACCTCTCACTATCTTTTGGTGTTTTTTCAACTCACTTAAAAGTCGCAAAAGTTATCCCAATATATATGAACAAGAAAGATGTCGTACATTGCATGATACTTGTGAAATCCAAATAAACAATTGTTGCCATGGAAACAGCAATTTCGTAATTTGGGAAATTTTATATATCAAGTGTATGTCAAATTTTTGTAACACTTTGATACATTTTCTAATTGCCACCGAATAAGTGCTTTACATGTTTTGGATGTTATTGACCTTGACCTTTGACTAATTTTGACCAGATTGTAGACACTACACATACATCTATCTATAATTCCAGTAATCTCTGTGTGTTTGTTTGTTTGTTTGTTTGTTTGTCTGTGACCGCTGTTTCTCGACAACCACGGGTCCGATATACTTTAAACTTGCCAGGTATATTGCTGGGGACCCGAGGATGTGCCTTTTCAAGGTTTCATATTAATCGGACAATTACTTACCGAGCTATGTCCAAAAAACGATTCAACCAATCAGAGAGCAGCGAGCTATCGCGTGTGCCGAACGTGGCGAACACACTCTGCCTCGGATGGCACATTTGAGAGCGTATTCATTTATTTCCCGTCGGCAAACTATGTTGGCGCTATGTTGGCGTTAAACGATGTTTTAAAACTAATTAAAACCCCGGGGGGATTGTCACTGTACTCGCAAGCCGTTCGCCGTTCGCTTTGGCGTTGCGAATGGACCAAAACATTTCATGCACCAAACCATTTCATGTAAAGCGTTCGCCGTTCGCTTTGGCGTTGCGAATGGACCAAAACATTTCATGAACCAAACCATTTCATGTAAATAGAGGGGGGGATATAATTTTAGATATAGATATAGTACGGGCATGCCCTAGTACAAATAAGCTGCGTAAGTTTCATTCTGACATCTTGAAAAATTCCTGAGGTTTGGCAATAATGGAATCACAAAAACAAACATTTGATTATAATGGGGTGAAATTGTTGTCATGGACACCGTTTCCTCTTTGCCACGTGGGACTTGCCTCTTTGCCACGTGGGACTTGCCTCTTTGCCACGTGGGACTTGCCTCTTTGCCACGTGGGACTTGCCTCTTTGCCACGTGGGACTTGCCTCTTTGCCACGTGGGACTTGCCTCTTTGCCACGTGGGACTTGTCTCTTTGCCACGTGGGACTTGCCTCTTTACCACATGTGACCTGCCTCTTTGCCACGTGGGACATGCCTCTTTGCCACGTGAGACTTGCCTCTTTGCCACGTGGGACTTGCCTCTTTACCACGTGAGACTTGCCTCTTTGCCACGTGGGACTTGCCTCTTTGCCACGTGAGACTTGCCTCTTTGCCACGTGGGCCTTGCCTCTTTACCACATGTGACCTGCCTCTTTGCCACGTGGGACTTGCCTCTTTGCCACGTCAGACTTGCCTCTTTGCCACGTGGGACATGCCTCTTTACCACGTGTGACTTGCCTCTTTGCCACGTGAGACTTGCCTCTTTTCCACGTGAGACTTGCCCCTTTGTCACGTGGGACTTACCTCTTTGCCACGTGGGACTTGCCTCTTTACCACGTGGGACTTGCCTCTTTGCCACGTGGGACTTGCCTCTTTGCCACGTGGGGCTTGCCTCTTTACCACTGGCTGGGGCAGGGTATACTGGATAAACAAGATGAACATCACTTGGGCTTTCAGGAAAGAAAACAGGGAATTTGTCGGAACTGCGTTTGTGGTGGATTAACAGGGGTAGAAAAGATTTGATTCAAGACTCGATTCTTTCCCAATGGAGTGTAATGTGGAAAGGTTTCCTAATGGAGGACCTTTTGATTATGACTGGTGATCCTCAAGTGTTATATTGCAGAAGCCCTCAGACAGAAGGTCTAACGGAGTCTTATATGGTCTTAGAAGGACTAAGGGTTATAATGGGGTCCACAGGGTTGACAGGGTCTCAGGATCCTAGCAGTCTTGAGGATTCTAGGGGTCTTAAGTGACCTAAAGGGTCTTCGGGTTATAAAGGGTATTTGAGGTCTAAAGGGTGTATATGGTTTTAGGGGGGAGGGGGGGGGGGGGGGGGTCAAAAGGGCCTTTTGGGTATTTGGGGCATTAGAGGTCTAAAGGGTCTTTAAGGGTCTTGGGATCTTAAGTGTCCTTGGGGTCTAAAGCGTATAAAGACCTTGAAGATGCAAACAATCCAAAAGACCCAAAATACCCCAAAGACTCTTAAATACCCCGGAGACCCAGAGGACCAAAAAGACACAAATAACCCAAAGGAGCTCGAGGACCCAAAAGAGCCCAATAACCCAAAATACTCAAAATGACCCATATACCCTGATGAATCAGAAGACCCTGAAGACACAAAGACCTGAGAACCCAAATGACCCAGAGGACCAAAAATACCCCAAGGACAAATAAGACCCCGAGGACCAATAAGACCCTGAGGACTCCGAAGACCGAAAAGAAGAGTAATTTACATCTCTTCAAATTGGAATTGTAGACGGTGGCTTGCAAATTGAGCCTCAAGGGCGGTGTACAGAAGCGTTTAAAAAAAATAAAATAAATACAAGGGACAGGGAGGTAAAATTCACTGCAAAGGAGATGCAGGGAGATGTGCGTGATGTGCAACGCGCACAGATTAAAAGGAGTGTTCATTTACATCTGTAGGATATCTATATATAAAACACAATAACAGTTTGTGTGTTTGTACAGATGTCTGTCCCCGTTCATAAGGGTAGGTTTTAAAGGCCAAGCTTTTAACACAAATGTGTGTTCACTACGGTCTATTTTGAGGATAAAACAAACTTTAAAAACTTGTTTTAATCGAGTGTTCAACCACTCCAGTGACCAACAAAACCGAAAACAGAAATCAAATCAAAGTTAAAATAAACCTGTGAGGCCACGCGAAGCAAACAGTGCATTTTCTCCAAAGGAATTCCTTTACAAAGTCACCATTCCCGATTTATAAGTAATCCGTGGTTCGTTTCATTACTCCCGCCAGGGAGTAATGCATTCGATCGTGTCCGTCCGTGTGTGTGTGTGTGTGTGTGTGTTTGTGAACAAGATATCTGGAAAAGTTCTGAACGGATTTGGATGAAAGTTGGTGGGATGAGTGCCCTTGGGATAAGAAGAATTCATTAGTTTTTGGTGAAGCTCGGGATATTATTCCAGATCCAGGAATTTTTTGAAGGATTTTTTACCATTGGAAGATCGGGCTCAGCAGCGGCCACCCATCGCGGGAGTATGCGCTCTACTGAGTGGCGTTCTAGTTTATTAATGTAATTTTTAAACTTTAATAAATGAAAAACTACAAACACAAAAACTTACCTTATTCTTCTCTGGACAGCTTTTGTCTTTCCAAATATCCACAGGTATCCACAGAACCGACGCAGGAAACGTGTCTCACGATGGTCTAAACCCAGCTCACGTTCCCTGTTAGTGAGTGAACAATCTCAATAGGCCAAAACAAAATACCGCCTTAAAAACCCAGTGATATGACAGTGGGCTGACCAAGATGGCGGACCGCCATTTTGGTAAGGCTATTTTTGGGGGGGGGGGGGGGGGGGGATGATCACCACATTATGAGCACTCAAGTGTATCAGTATTTAACAGTGACTTTTATTCTACACCACCAAGACCAGTGAGTGAAGTGGATTTCATTTGTTTGGCTGAACAAACGACGACAAAGAACAAACACTCTCTGCCTTTGCATTCCACACCATTTTCGAGGCTGTGACAGCTCAATGCCAATAAATCCTTCGTTCTTCACCATCAACAGCTGGAGAGACGACACGAAGGATGAATCATAAACCGACTTCAATTACAACATATAATTGTGTTTTAAATGTGAGTGAAATTTATTTTGTCCTTGTTTAAACACCATCATCACCTGGTTTAAATACCATCATGATCAACCAGCATATAGAAAGGAATCATCACCACAATTGGTGATCCCCGATAACTTTCAGACCCATATGACCCTTGATACCTCCAAAACCAAGTCGCAGGATGAAGAGTCGGCGACTGGCTTTGGAGTCCAGCTTGCCAATATGGTTTTCCCAGGAAAGATCATGACAGATAGTGAGACCCAAAAGCTTGAGTGACAGAACTTCTTTGAGAGGATTGTTGAGAAAGTAGATGGGGGGTTTTTTTCAGATGGTCTTTATGGAGAGACATTGTGAGAATGAGATTTGTCAGGATTGAAAGACATGTTCCACTTGTTTGACCAGAGATGTAGCGGCACACAGTGGAGTCGTCAGCAAAAAGATAGAGGATTTTCCAGAGAGTCTGAGAGATCATTGATGAAAACTAGAAAAAGCACAGGACGCAGAATACTGCCTTGAGGAGCTCCAGTCTGAACAGGAAGAGGAGATGAGTGGATTCCATTTAGAGCCACACGTTGACTAAGACAGGAGAAGAGGTCCGTGAGCCAAGCGTGGATATTTCCATGGATACCGTAAGAGGAGAGTTTGGTGAGCAGGGCGGGATGCCAGATCGTATCGAAGGCACGAGATATGTCAAGGGAGACAGCTCTGATTTCCTGTTTGGCATTGAGGACCTCCATCCATTGTTGAGAAAGCAGAAGCAGCATGTCCAGAGTAGAATGACCTGGTCTGAATCCAAATTGATGATCAGAGATCAAGCCATTGGAGAAGAGGAAGGATTTGATATCCGAAACAATGATGGATTCCATGACCTTGCTGGCGATTGGAAGCAGGCTGATTGGTCTGTAGTTGCAAGGATCTGTTTTTGCAAGGAGGATGTGAAAGAGCAGCAGAGCAGGTTATTACGATACGTGAGTTGATGCCGTCCGGTCTAGTTGAAGAGTCAGAGTCGAGGATTGAAAGAACCTTCACCACCTTTTCAGGTGAAGCATATACGGAGTCCAGGAGCAGATGGGTACGACAGGGAAGGAAGGATACCGAGACTGAGGGATTGGGAACTCAATATTTAGAAGCAAACACAGAATTGAGGCATTCAACAATAACAACATGCATTTTAAGGCCATTTTCCCTGCTAGAGTGGGGGTTAGCCTTGCGGTCCCCATGACAATCTTCTCCATTTTGCCCTATTTTCTGCATCTCTCCTTGTTAACCCCCTTGCCCGCATTTCTTCTTCCACCATCTTCAGCCAAGTCTTTCTCGGTCTTCCCCGTCCTCTACTTCCTTCTACATTCATTTCCATCACTCTTCTCAACCAGTCCCTTTCATCCTTCCTCAACACATGACCAAACCATCTCAACCTGTTCCTCTTCACAGCATCAATCACAGGCTCTATTCCCATAATCTTTCGCAATTCATCATTTGTCTTCCTCTCTCTCAACGATACTCTGCACATCCACCGAACCATTCGCATTTCCACCCTTTCCAGCCTTCGTTGCTGCTCTACATTCATTACCCATGTCTCGCTCCCATAAATCATAACACTTCTCACACATGCAGCGTACACCTTTCCCTTCAGCTTCAACGACACTCCCCTCCTCGTCAGCACGCCACTCAGTTCCCGAAACTTCTTCCATGCACATCTCACTCCAGCAACCGTTGCCGAGTCTGATCCACCTTCTCCATTCAGCATGTCTCCAAGGTAGCAAAATGTTTTCACACCTTCCAGCTTCACGCCGTCTCCAAGATCCAACTCAACATTTCCTCCATCTGCAGCTCCCTCGGTGCACACCTTACATTTGAATGTAGCTGCCACACTGGTTAATGACCCTCTCAGACCACTACATTTTTGATGAACCCACTCAGCACACATTGTACATTGAATGGAGTTCACTCCGACACCCTTCCTGCACACAGCACATGGCCACTTCCCAGTTCTTTCCACCTCACCACATGCTTTACCACTTGCCATCACCTTCGTCTTTCCTATATTCACCTTCAGACCTTTTGTCTCCATACATTCCTTACACTTGTTCATCTTTTCCTTCAGTCCATCCATACTTTCTGCAATCAACACGAGATCATCTGCATACAACTCCCACGGTAAACCCTCCCTTATGTTCTGAGCCAGCACCTCCATCACAGCTACAAATAGTAGTGGACTTAGTACCGACCCCTGATGCACTCCCACCTTCACCTCAAACTCACCACTGTTCCTGTCCTTCGTCCTTACAGCTGTGCGCGCTCTATTGTACATTGCCATCACTACTCTGATCAACCATTCCTCCACTCATAACTTCCTCAATGCCCATGTCAATACTTTGCGTGGAACCCTATCGAATGCTTTCTCCAGATCAACAAACCCAAGAAACAACTTCTTCCTCTTCTCCATGTACTTCTCCTGCAACTGCCTCACAATAAAGAGCGCGTCTGTCGTTCCTCTTCCTGGCATAAATCCAAACTGCATTTCGTCGATCTTCACCTTCTTCCTTATCCTCCTCTCCAACACTCTTTCGAATACCTTCATTCCATGCTCCAATAACTTTATCGCTCGGTGCAAGCCACACTCCAGAGGGTCACCTTTCCCCTTGTATAGAGGGATGAGGGTACTCAGTTCCCAAGCCACTGGAATGTGGCCTTCTTTCACCACCAGATTACAAATCTCTGTCATTCTCTTCACACCCCAACTTCCTGCTGCCTTCAACATATCTCCCACAACTCCCGTCGGCCCTCCTGCTTTTCTACTCTTCATTGCTTTTATCGCTTCCTCAACTTCCTGCTCAGTTATCTTCTCTGCCGGTCCTAAAACTGGGTTACTCTCTATGTTTTCATCCCATTCATTCTCTGTATTCAACAGCATTTCCATATATCTCTTCCATCTTCCTTTAATTCCATCTGGGTCCACAACGATTTGTCCCACTTCATCCTTCAAGCAACTCACCCCCATCACATCACACCTCTCTTTCGCTATCTGCTTTGCAATCCTGAATACCGCTCTCTGACCCTCTTCCGAATCCAAGCGTTTTCCAGAACATTTTCCTACACGCCGCCTGCGCCTTTGCTACCTCTTTCTTTGCAGTCTTCTTGGCTGCCTTATAACTTTCATGCTCTGCTTTTTCTGCTCCCGTACCCTTCGCCTTCTGCCATTCCTTGAACTTCTTCCTCTTCTCGTCAATCCTCTTTCCAACTTTCTCATCCCACCACCATGTTTCCGAGTGCCTCGGTGGTCCTTTTGTCTGTCCACTTACCTCACCAACGGCTCCCAACAGACTATCTTTCATTGACATCCAACCACGTTCAAGCTCAACCACATCATCCTCTACCATACTCAGCCTCTCTTTTAATGCCTCCCTTACTGTCACCTCTTTCAACCTCCACACCTTCATTCTCGGTTGGTACTTCACCCGCCGAGCTCTCCTCGCACCTTTCACCCTTACGTCGCAGACAACCAAGTGGTGCTGTGAAACAGCCTCCTCCCCCGGGATCACCTTTGTGTCCCGGAGGTGCCCCCTATCTCGCCTACGCACCATCAGGTAGTCAACGGTTGTCGTCGACCCACCTGACGTGTATGTTCATTGAGGCATTGAGGAATTGAGGCATTCATTGTTAATAAAATGATATATTTGTTTGTTGTCAATGTTAATAAAATGTTATATTTGTTTATTGTCACAGAAAACTTTTGGAACCACGTAAAAGAATAAGTTTACACACTCATGAGAATTCTTCAAAATAAAACCAGCAAAATCCTTTATTGTACAAATGTGCAGTTTTTTGTCCACAATGCATCAACAATATCAAACAAGTATTTTACAACAAATAAATGATTCACCAAATCTGATTTCGCAGCTATTTCCAGCCTTTAATGATACTAGGGCGTGCCCGCACGTACGTGCTTGCCCGTACGTGCGTGCAAAAAAACATGCGTGCAAACAACAACAACAAAAAAAAACTTTGAAACCACGTGGCAGTAACGCCCACAGAACCCCCCCCTTCTATTTACATGAAATGGTTTGGTCCATTCGCAAAGCCAAAGCGAACGGCTTGCGAGTACGGTGACCATACCTTGGGAACCACTTGTCCGATTAATTTCAAACCTTGAAAAGGCACATCCTCGGGCCCCCAGCAATATACCTGGCAAGTTTCAAGTATATCGGACCGGTAGTTGTCGAGAAACAGCGGTCGCATACAGACAGACACACAGACACACACACACACACACACACACACACACAGAGATTGCTGGAATTATATAGAGATGAAGAGATAAGTAAGTTGTGGAATTTAGCAATATCTAAGACAAGTGTAAAAAGTTAAGTGTAAGTTAAAAAATGTAAATTAATTTTATCCGTGACGTAAACTTTAAAACATCAAATTGATATCCTCACACATTGGAGCGATTTCGGCAAATTATTGGAATAAATATCTTAATACTTGAATTCAATAATGAGGATAATAAAAAATATTTTCAACTAAAACTTTTTTTGGTGTTATTTGATTAAAAAAATAAAATAATGTTTTCATCCCTGAGAATATGTGCAGAAGTTCCTTGTTTGGTGAATGTGTAAAATATTGCGAGTTGAATGCATATTGGCCTGCGATTCAATTAAGAAGTTGGCCTGCTGGTTGCATCATTACTGGGGTGTGGCTGTGCTGCTGATGCAGTGCCCCCCAGTCGGCCAAAGCAGAGATTGGAAATTTGTTTGGAGTGCCGACGATAACTTGCATAGTCTTAGTAGGACACTGGGATCTTTAACGTCCAACTAATGCCGGTAGACTGCCCATTTTGACGTCCAAACGAGGGACGGCACACATGATGATGCCTCGGCCTGCCTGTGAATCAAACTCAGTTGGGTCGGGAGTCAAACTCGGGTTAGACAGTTCAGAGGCGAGTGCACATACCTCAAGGCTATCCTACCAGCCCCGTGGTGTATGGTGGTAGATGGATGGAGTGCAGAGAAAATCCTGAGGGAAGGTCATAGTGAAACGAAATGCAGTGTCTCACGGGCAGGTAAATCAGTAAACTCAAAATCCTCAATAATCTCCTCCATTTTTTTTACGGCGTGGCCCATAAGGCAATGAATGCCGTCTGGAACAGCGTTTGTCTGTCTGTCCAGTGTATGTACGTATGTCGCTCACAACGGCCCACCAATCAGAGATGAGGATGTGGTCACATGACAAGGTCACTATACTCAGCAGATCCAAGCAAAAGGAGAACCTTTTGAATGCCTGGAATATGGGTGATGTGTAAAGTTTCAGGCCTCACAACAACAACTTGTGAAACAAGACCGAATGTCTAACAGCAGAGTGGCCAGGCTTGTTTGATACTTTAGTTGAAGAGAATAGTATGATCTGGGTGGGGATACCAGTTCGCAAATAATGTAAGTATTTTTTTTTTTAAAGTACTCCAAGTCTCTAAGCTGTCTGTCACCATGGAAGTGAAGAGACTGCATTGAGACACTGGTTTATTCTATATGTTTTGAGTCAACAATGAACCATACACCACTTCAATCCAGTAACTTTGCAGTCACGACAAAGGGATTGCAGTGTTACGATTATATTTACTGTATTGTTATTATTATTAATGTTATTATAATGAAAACAATACTGCTGGATTAAGGAACTTGGGCGAATTTGTCTGAAGTGGCCTGAAGGTGAGGCATGAAGGCATGAAGCCTAAGGCCTATACATACTGAGTCGTTGGAAGACCCGTAACGCCGATGCTTTCGATATCTGATGATCATTTTAACAATCGGTTTGTCTGTGTTTCACACTGAATGAAAAACGTAAGGGTGGAGCGTGGTGTTTGTGGTATATGACAAGTCATGACAAGGTACAGAAATCAAAATGGCGGTGTGTGGAGTCAGCCGTTGTACACGGTAATGACATCACAGACGTAATCACATCACCCCTGTCATGTGACCAGATCCTGAGCTCTGATTGGTGAACGTTTGTGGGGTACATACATACATACGGACAGGCTAACACTGTTCTAGATGGCTTTGCCTTATGGGCTTCGCCATAAAAACACAACAAGCATGCTTTGATTGTGTTCGAGTGGTGATCCGACCAGGATTGTAACGAAAGCCAAGAAACTGCTTCAGCAGAACTGATGACTTATGTACAGTACGGTAGGTGATGATGATTATCATTACAATATTGTTATTGTTCTTCAATGATGATTATTGTTATTATTACAATAAGCAAGTGCTCCCCACGGGAGTGGCTGCAGGGGAGGGGTCATGTTCTCATCTATTATTATTAATACCATAGCAGAGTATTCTCCCCGCCCCCTAAAGGTGATTTAGTTCCAAAGGTGCAACACCTCCTTCTGAGCTCCCTTTATTTGGGTGGTGTATAGACAACAAACCACTGCCTCGATCTCTCCGGAAAATAAAAATAACCTGGGTTACATACATGAAGCAAACACATGCATACTGTCTATGTGCATATACAATACATTGTGGTTATATAACTCGGATGATACCAATTACTCCCCCTCTGTCCCCCAAAGGAATCAAATGCCAGGAGGAGCGGGATTATTATTATTTTTCTTCAAAATGTGATGGAATCACATAAAACTTCAGGAAACACACCTTTATGGTGTCCTGAGTAATCCTTGACAGTTTCAGTTTCCTCGGTCAAATCCTCTCGGAGGAGTAGGTGAAACATACAACATACAAACTTTACCATAGTTTACTTTTACAACATACAAGTTTACTTTTTGAATCCCACTGATAGGTCATAACTGGATCTGGACCGGATCTAAAATCTAATCGTCTTGTTCTTGTCACTTACCCAACCCGCACACCAGATTTTGTCATACGCTTTCCACAACTCGGAAATATCATGCTATACATCATTTTTTGCTCCATCACTCTGGTGAAGAATCACTTTATAAATTCTCGTATCCGGATCCAGATTTGGATCATCACCAAAATTGAATCAATTCATCCTCGTCACACAACCAACCTGTACACCAAGTTTCATCCGAATCCGTCCACATTTTTTGAGATATCCTGCTCACAGTCAAACAGACGGGTGAAAGCATAACCAACATCCACTTTCGGGGGTGGAGGTAATAACAAATGGCTTCCAAAAAAACAAAAAACTACAAGTTGAAGAATCTTTGTTTCAACACGGACACGATTTACTCGCATAAAGAGATTGTTTTTCGACTATAAATCACTTTTGTCGTGGTGTGTACAGGATTTCCTTCCGCTATGCAAATCTTGTAACTCCTCTATCAAACTCAATTACAGCGTAGGATGGTTCATCATCTACTAACGCTGTCGGCTGTGCATCAGGTACCTTCTTCCCATCTCCAGGATAAAAGGTAAGGCTGTATATACAAGGCGCCGAGCACTTTTCCGCAGCTTTTCGGAAGGAAACGTTTTCTGCAAACAAAGAAAAGAAAGAAGTTTTTACTCCAGCTGCATGATTCTTTGTTTTCTCTGTGTCACAGACAAACTGTCACATAATATATTTACAATCCAGCTGGAAGGAGCCCATCCATATTTCATTGTACATCAATCAAGACTCATTTAAGAACTTCAATTGCCACAGTTATGAGACTATAACATCTCCCTGTTAAGGAATTAAGGAATATACACAAAGTTGAATAGAACCCTCTTTCTTCCATCTGCACAATGCCCCCCATCACCGTCACTGTCCATCAGGCATACACTTGTGCTTTAAAATGAGTTTGTCAGAGAGGGGAAGGTAAGCAAGGGAGGGACAGAGGTGTAAATAAATATAACAAGCGTTACGCCTAGTAGTGCAGCGGCATAGCAAACCAATTGTGCATTTTGTGATGGAAGCACCAAATTTGGCAGAATGATAGAATATTATATGGAGAACATTTTCAGATATGGAACCACTTTGGAATTCACCCCAATGTGGCCGCCATATTGGATTTCAAAATGGCGGCTTAAAAATCTTTAATTACAAATATTTCTGGTTCTATACCAGCTACAGCCTTGATTTTAGTGTCTGGATGTACAAACTTGAGGTCAAGGAATTGAATGGTTCTACTTAGAAGTTGATTTACTGACGCCATATTGGATGATGACATCATTGAGTGGCTTGGATCTGTCTACCAGACGTTCCTTCTCAAATGAATGGAACTGATCTCTCCCAATCTGTAAAGCTGTACGCACAGTATCTACAACAGCTGGGCCCAAGATCTCCAGTGTGCCCAGGACCAGCAAATCTGTGCTTTCTTCTTCAAAGGGGCTGCCCATCTCTTCGATGACTGTTGTCAGCGCACGGACATCTTGGACGAACTTCTTCTGCACACTGTCGGTTTGCTCATGGTGGTGGGTGTGCTCTCCCCTTTGGCGCAGTTGCTGTGAGGTCTCAAATTCTGTGATGACCCGAGCAACTTCGGGGCCAGCCACCATCCACCGTCGAAGGGCACTTGGATTTTCAGTTAGGCCCACTGCCCCGCCATCGCCTTTGACCGTGGCATTGTTTTGTTCATGAGCCTGGTCTAGGGAGATGGCGGAGAAAGCATGCCCAGTCTTCTTGGATGTGAGGTGCCCCGCATGGAACTTGGCAGCAACATCTGGGTGTTTCTCTGCAATGCCAACCATGTCCCTGATGTGGACTGGTAACCAGCGAGCATAGTGGATATGACCCAATGTAGCGAACCATGCAGCTAGCTCTGGTAGGGTGTCCATGTACAGCGTGATGTTGGACTCTCTCAGTGAACGTATGTAGAGGAGTACACAGAGCTCCAGGTTAAGTACAGTGGCCCAGTACTGAAACTGTGGACATGCCGCTGCTCTCTGGTCACACCATGCCCCGAACTCCAATGGTTCCTCATCTCTTGCAGTTGCTCTTTCGTTGTATATGTCATATGCACGATGCTGCAGTATGTGTAGGGCAGCAACAGTTACTTGGTGGGCGCGTCTTGTACGGCTGACGTGAGCTGCACGCAAGAAGGAGTCTGCTGTGCCAGCTGTTGCTATCTCTGCCTGAACCAATGCCTGTGTCCAACCGCTGTCTTGCAGCCAGTCTCCCGCTGTCTTCAAAGCTGCCATCTCTGTGTGTAGACCACCCAGCATGACCACAAAGAGATCTTCACCATGTGTGTCTGGCCAGTTCCATTGCACCTGCTTGGCGATCGCATAAAGTGGTTGGTCCAGTGTGACGACGGGTATCTGTCCAGGGTTTAGCTCATTGATCGCTGCTTTCACGACATCCATGGCATGGCGGATCATTGCCACTGAGTGGGCTTGGTCATGGAAGAGGGGAAGCAAGGCAGTGGGTGTGACTGTGATACTAGTATCCTTGGCCGATTGGTTCTCTGCGTGATGTGCAGCCCAAGAAATGTTTCCTGGATTCTGTGTGTCACCACTGTCACATGCATCCTTCACAGTCTGGAGCCACCTCTTCTCTTTATCCAGTTCAGCTTGTGCAGGATTCCTCTGCAGCGACGCCTGGGTTCCAGCTGGTACAGGGTGGCTTTTGGCAAGTGAACTAACTGGTTGTACATCTGTGTAATACCGTGGAAGGTCCTCCACAGTCTTGACATTTGAGACACCCCCGATGATGACAATACCTCGGTCTGTGCCTTGATTGTCATAGTCTGGATGTTGTATCAATGAAATACCAGTTCCGTGGAAGGAGTCGTGTGCTGTCGTGGAACTGGGATTGTGGTCTATATTATCCACAGCTGATGTGGTGAACACTCCACCGCGGAGCTTTGGGGGACAGACCACCTTCTCCGCCCGAAAGCGCTGACAGACCCCGTTCCCCAGCTCTGCAGAGATCCGTAGCACTCTATCATAGGCAATGCTGATCCCTAGTCCAGATAATGTGTCAACCAGTTCCCTCTTTCTCGTATGGGCATGAAGCATCAAGCCAAGATATATTGGCAAAGGAGTCTCTTGACTAATGCTGTGTCGTACGTCTGTGCCTGCACCTCTCCTCTCATGCTTCACACTGTTGTATTTGAGAAGTTGAGCTATTGTCACAGACGCCGATGCCGATGACTGACATGCCTGATCTTTGATGCCTGCGCCCTCTAAAATCATGGAGACCATTGTCAGCAGCAGTTGTGGCACAGACTCTTCTTGACATTTGTTTGAGAAGGACCCATTGAAAGGCTGAGATGACTGGAACATATCCTTCCTTATAATCCCTGCAGCTCATGCCAGGTGCACAACATCACTGTCAATATCATGTTGACATGCCTTGGCTAATGCACTGCCAATGTCTTCCTGAAACACCAGCAGGACATCTCTTCCCTGCCTGTGCTCCTGCAGATCAGGGAAGTGTGCCAGGATACGCTCCTTGAGTCTGGTTGTATGGACTCATGTTTCCAGCACAACTCCGAACTGTTCCATTCTCATTGTGTAGAGCTTGGTGAGGTCTGCCATCTTGAATACAGGAGCAGTGTCTTCTTCTTTAGCAGTTTCCTCTATGTACGTTACCAGTTCAGCAAGGACTATTGCTGAAATGACATCTACCGTGCTCTGGCTTTGCTCAGCAAGCTTTTTTGCTGCCCTCACGCGGTTGTATAGGGATGTCAAACATTTCTTATGGTACTTGGCCTCTCTTGCGACCATGTCCCCAGCACTCAGTTGGGCTAACAAAGTGGTATCCTGAAGAAACTCTGCAGCCTTGCGAACGTGTTTATCTTGTTCCAATGTTGCTGCTTGATGAAACTCCAAACCAAGCTCTTGCTGGCAGAAGAAGCACAAATTGTCGCATATGCTATCAACACAAGCTGCCTGAGACCTAGTAAGCTTGTACTTATCTGTGATTGTACTGGGGATAGGGCTTCCCTCTGAATGACTTCTCTTCTGTACCCGCTGTAGTTTGGTAGTGTTATATTTCACCCTGCATGACTTGTGCCACTTGGCTTGGTGGGCAGCTAGAGTGGCAGCTATCCCTTGGCCTTCATCCAGTCGTTGCAAGTCCACGTCTTGTGGCAGCTTGCCTAGTTTATTGAATGCTGATAGATTGTCTTCAAGTGTCTTGTATCCAGCACCTGCATCAGTTCTTTTCGTGACAGCAGGACACTGTAGGGACTCTCCTATATCAACTTGACACAGAACACAGAGTTCCCAGTCCAGTGGCGTCTTTGGCGTTGAAGTTACATGCTTGGTAACATGAACGAACTTGAACTGCTTCGACATGATTGAAACCTGGATGGAGCAAACAAACAAAAAAGTCGTTTAATTAGGGGTTAATCAACGGACCAGCATGTTTTATCTACAGGACAATACACGACCCCCCCTGAAATTTGACACCAAATGACCTCTTTTAGGGGTATTTTTGGCCGAAATTTTCAAATTTTTCACTCCCCAGACCCCTAGATGTTCCCTTGAGCTCAGAATCGCCGCTGTAATGTGTCTACTGATGTTAGAAAAGATATAGGGTGAATGGGGCAATAATTGTGCCTGTAGGATTTGTTTCCGCCACCCCCCCAAGGGTTACAGATTTTTAAAGCCGCCATTTTGAAATCCAATATGGCGGCGACCTTGGGTGAATTTCAAAGTGGTTCCATATCTGAAAATGTTCTAAATATAACATTCTATCATTGTGCCAAATTTGGTGCTTCCATCACAAAATGCACAATTCTTCTTAAATTTTTGCTATGCCGCTGCACTATAGGTCCCACGTCGGTGAAGTGATGTGAGTTGACAAAGTGGAAGACGCAAGGCGGCCATCTTGGATTTTGACGTGGCGACCCAATTTTCAACAGCGTTCTCCCTTGTGCCTAGATACACCCACACACCAGATTAGACGTGAGTAGTTCGTTTATATTTCAAGAAATTTCGCTCACAAGGTTCAGACATATATATGGTGGCGGCCATTTTGGATTTTGACGTGGCGACCCAATTTTCAATAGCGTTCTCCCTTATGCTTAGATACACCCACACACCAGATTAGAAGTTGGTACTTCGCTTAAGCACGTCCGCACGGACGCACGCACGCACGGACGGACGGACGGACGCACACACGGACGGAGGGGAAACCATAGTCTCCCTTTCGCTCCGCGGTGCGACGGGGGACAACTAGAGACTTCATAGAACACCTTGCAATCACGTTTTGTATCCCATTTTTTTTTAGTGATTCTTCATCATTGAGTGATAGAGCTAAAAACGATAGACATTATATAACATGATATCTCAAAACGTTTTGGATAGGTGGACTAAACTTGGTGGACAGTTTGGGTGTGCGACAAGGAAAAATTGATTTGATTTTGGGAAAATATCCGGATCTCAGTTTTTTGTTTTTTATTTTATCTCACCTGGAATGAACTTATGCGATGGCGCGTTGTCTGTCCGTCTGTCAGTCCATAAACACTTGAAACTTCTTCTCCGAAACCGCTGATGTGATTGCGACCAAATTTGGCACAAATTATATTTGTTGTGTTGTGACTAAAGTTTGTTTAAGGCTTTAAAAAAAATCGGGGTCTAAGGGGATTTACCGGGGTCAAAGTGGATCCAGGTTTGAACCCCCAAAATAGGAATTTGCTTTTTCCCCTGATACTACAAACACTATTTCAATGAAACTTTACCACAACCTTCTCCACCCGTGATGTGCCAAAGTATGTTCACGGCATTTAAAAAAATCTGTCCCTTTAGGGGTCTATGGGAGGGGGGGGGGGGGGGGGGTAGGGGGTTGCCCCCAAAATAGATATTTTTTTCCTTGTTTGTTTAAAGTCTTATGATTATGTTTGTATGATTCTACATGCTGCCCTGTCTTCCAGCAACCATTGAAATTGGTTTAAAATCCCCATAGTCGGTGCAGTATGCTGTTTATTCTACCAGGTGTGTGCCAGGGGTATTGCCCCTATGTTTAAACTGATTCTTCACCTTTGAGAGGTGAGGCTAAAACGATATATAACAATATCTTAAAAAGTTGTGCACGAGTTGACACATCTTGGCGTACGAGTTGGGTTGTGACAAGAACAAGCCGATTTGATTTTGGGTCAGGTCCGGATCCAGATATGACCTATCAGTGGGATACAAAACAAACTGTTGAGCCTGGCGGGGGTATTGCCCTCTAGTTCAGGTGGAGGCCCAGCTATAGACTGTCATCCCGGTGTTTCACAGGCAGGGTGATGTATGAATGTGTGTGTGTGTGTGTGTGTGTGTGTGTGTGTGTGTGTGTGTGTCTGTGTCTGTGTGTGACGTCCCTCCGATGGATGTGAAACTGGGCGTCCCACCTGCCGGCATGGTGACATTAAAGATCTCACGTTGTCCTTCGTGAAGAGGAGGAGAGCTATCACCGGCATCGTGGTCTTTTACCAACACCGACATGTTTTTCCAATATGCAGTGTGAATCACAATAATGTTTCAACACTTTAAAGTGCTGTATTTCGTAGATACCATGATTAATTTGTATAAAATTTCTGCAAAATATAGTTAAGGCAGGCAATTAACTTTTTTTTATAACTTTTTTTTAACAAAAAAATTAGCTTTAACAAACAAGCAATTAACTTTAACAAAATAACACTTTTTTTTGCAGGGGAACCACCGACGGATTGACATAGAAAATAATCAACTCCCATTTGAACAGAGGAAAAACATCTCAAAGTGTTTATTTATCCATTATTTTGATTCGCCCGGTATATAAAGCTTTCGAACCACAAACTCACTGATTCACTCACTGATATCAATGACGAGTACCTTGAGGGTAAGGTAGAAAGTTAAAAATTTTCACACTGATTTCCTGTAACTCAAAGCCAATATCCCAGGAAACAAAAAACTCACAAAACCGTTGGCAAATGTCCAGAAACAAAAATATCGGCGAATAAAATTCGGTCAGTGCAGCCTCGCTCTGCTGAAGGCGGGTCACGTGACCCAAGACAATGGATCCGTCACTCTAACTGGTCGCTAGACAATGTTAACAATGAGCCTCTTTCACCTCTTATTTTATAACCTTTGCCGTACTTACATTAAAAATTTAAAAAAAATTCATTTGAATCACCAATTCTTGATTTACTCGAGTTATTTAGCTGCTTCCAGAATGCAACCACAATCCACTTCATCAAATGTATAAAGGTTATATTTATTATGTATGCACCCAAGTTGGTGCCTGCAGTGTCCAAACATGCCCCACTAGTAATAATATATCTCATCCTTCAAATGACAGAGAGCATGCGTGACATCCTTGGACATGAAAATTACATTTAATCCTTCCATGGTTTAAAAAAAAAAAACTTTTCTGTGTTATGCCATGTTTAATATTTGTCTTATGCATTTAACACTTTGTCCGGCCTGTCAGATAATAATAGCTTTTCGGTTGATTTGATTGTTCCACCAGTGATGTCTTCACAACATATTCCACATTTCTTGTCACCTTTCACTGCCTTGGGTTAAAGATTGCTGTAAAAAGAAGGAAAGTCATGAATTTATGTTGTAAAATGTGTATATTTTTTAAAAATTGAAAAATGGGAAAAGTCAGAAAAGCAGACGCGGCGGTGTAATGGTTAGACTTGGAGTGCTCGCTCTGAGTCTGGGGGGGGGGGGGGGGGGTAACAAAGCAAGACAGCAAACATTTGAAGACATGAATCAGATGACCCAAGACATAATTAAAATAAAGATAAAAAAACTGGACAAAGAAAGAAAAATGGACCCCATTGGGGGCAATGGAGTATGCCAGACGAAGTCATGAGAAAAGAAAGGGCGAAAACCTGGGAACAGATATTCTGAATAATGTGCCTTGATAAAGTTAATTTTAAACGGACAATACTAAATTCAGGGAAAAACTATTTAATCAGTCAGAAAATATTCACAGAGGAGGAACTCAGAATAAGAGATGAACAAAGTGACGAGGCAATAATAAATAATTTGTCACCTATAGATGGCGCACTACTACCAACACCAAAATGGAATGAGGGCACATACAGTCACATGAAAAAGTAAGTACACCCCATGTAAAGTTTTGACTTTTTCAACATATTTCAACATACAGCTATTTGATCTTCATTTCAACAATATTGATAGATAAAGGTGATATAATATAACAAATATCATGAAACATTTACATTTTGTAGTCCATTGTATAATTTAAATAAACATAAATGCAAATTTCGCATGTGGAAAAAGTAAGTACACCCCGACATATATCACGACTTCAAATACCTAGAATTAGAATCAGGTGCACCAGCTCAGGTGCAAATGATTGGAACATCGTTAGAGAGGATCTTGGAGGAACCTGTCTTATTTAAACCTCAGACATTTCGTTTGGTTTGCTCTTTGTTGTTGAAGTGTGCGGCGTCACCATGCCTAGATCAAAAGAGCTCTCTTAGGCCTTCAGAAAGAAGGTTACAGATGCCTATGAGTCTGGGAAGGGATATAAAAAGATCTCCAAACAATTTGAAATCAATCATTCGACTGTCCGGAAGATCATCTACAAGTGGAGAAGATTCCAAACAACTGCCAACTTGTTCAGGCCAGGCCGCCCCAGCAAGTTCAGCCCGAGAGCAGACCGCAAGATGCTGAAAGAAGTCTCTAAGAACCCCAGAATGTCATCACGGGACCTACAGGTAGCTCTGGCCACTGTTGATGTCAAAGTGCACGTACCCACCATTAGAAAGAGGCTGCACAAATTTGATCTACATGGGAGGTGTGCCAGGAGGAAACCTTTGCTGTCCAGAAAGAACATCAGGACAAGACTAAAGTTTGCCAATGAACACCTAGGCAAAGACCAGCACTTCTGGACCAATGTACTCTGGACAGATGAGTCAAAGGTAGAGCTATTTGGCCACAGTACCAGAAGACATGTTTGGTGAAAACCAAAGACAGCATTTGACCAGAAGAACCTGATAGCAACTGTAAAGCATGGTGGTGGAAATATTATGGTTTGGAGCAGCTTTGCTGCATCAGGGCCTGGGCAGCTCACCATCATAGAATCCACTATGAATTCTTCATTGTACCAGAGGATGCTTGAGGATAATGTGAGGCCATCTGTCAGAAAGTTGAAGCTCAACCGAAGGTGGACCTTGCAACATGACAATGACCCTAAACATACCAGTAAATCCACCAAGGAATGGCTGAAAACAAAGACATGGAGGGTTCTGGAATGGCCAAGTCAAAGCCCGGATCCAAATCCCATCGAGATGTTGTGGGGGGATTTGAAACGAGCTGTGCATGCAAGAAACCCCTCAAACATCGCACAGCTGAAAGAATTCTGCATGGAGGAGTGGGCAAACATTTCTCCCAGTCGATGTCAGAGACTGGTAGACAGTTATAAGAAATGCTTACTTGAGGTTGTTTCTGCCAAAGGGGGCAATACCACCTATTAGAGCCAAGGGTGAACTTACTTTTTCCACATGCGAAATTTGCATTTATATTTATTTAAATTATACAATGGACTACAAAATGTAAATGTTTCATGATATTTGTTATATTATATCACCTTTATCTATAAATATTGTTGAAATAAAGATCAAATAGCTGAATGTTGAAATATGTTGAGAAAGTCAAAACTTTTCTTGGGGTGTACTTACTTTTTCACATGACTGTACATGTGGGTTGCGATTCCCAGAGTACAAACTCCCAAATAAAAGGAGCAATGACAGAACTTACTGGTGTTGAGAAGGAAATATAAAAGGAAGAGAGGAGAACAGAAGCAGATGGGATTTCAAGTTTAATTACAATAACAGAGACAAAGATTGAGCAACAGATTGGAGAATTGAATCAGGAAACAAAATTGGAAACTCCACAACGGGAAAAAAAGATTGACAATCATAAATGCTGTCGGAACATCTCGAGAGGAAGAACAACTCAAAGTTACTAACTCAGCTCAAATAGCATCCATGCAAACAAAACAAATAAGGGCAACAAAGATAGACTTCAATGAGGAGAATAATGGACAACAACAGAATGAAGAAGAGGAAGAGGTGGATGACAACAAACAGCATTCCTTGAAGAGGATTTGGCTAATAAAACAGAGGAAATCGGGCTAATATCACCCAGGCAAAGACCACAACTTCACCAAATAAGAACGACAAACAACTGAAGATACAAGCAAGGAAAGTAAACCAAGTAGTCACTAAAATGCTCTCCATCATCTCATCTGTGAGAAATTAACAATGTGAATTTTGCAGCAGCTCCATATGTCCAAGAGAAAACAAGCATTCTGAGTATTGCGCTGCAATACATGTCCCCTACCGGCAGTCTGTCGTCCGGAAAACTGTTGGGGAAATTACATGTATTGCACTGTGTGAATTATATAATTACCAACTCACGGTCTGAGGTAACTCGGCTAAAAATTATCCGATTTGCACCAAATAAAGTTCATGAATGGTTGCACAGACCCCTACTTCTCAATAAAAGGGGAAAAAAGAATGTAAATCGGAGTTAAAATAAGCCCGCAAGGTCGCTCCGTGGAGCAGCCTGCACGTATTCAACTATGTGTGAATTATATAATTACCAACTCACGGTCTGAGGTAACTCGGCTACAAATTATCCAATTTGCACCAAATAAAGTTTATAAATGGTTGCACAGACCCCTACTTCTCACTAAAAGTGGAAACAGAATGTAAATTGGAGTTAAAATAAGGAATATTAACAGCTTTGACTTACCGCACTCCAAATTATAGTCCGGAAAACTGTTGGGGAAATTACCAAAGTTCAAAGTGCCATAACTTTGTCAAAAATGATCGAAACGTCGTGAAGTTCGAACTTGATCTGTAACTTATCATGAGGAAACCATGTACCAAGTTTGAAATCATTAGCATTAAGAGTTGAGAAAAAAAAGTCCGGAAAGCTGTTCTTTGCGTAACGGACTGACGGACTGACAGACTGACGGACTGACAGACTGACGGACTGACAGACTGACGGACGGAGTGCAAACCTATAGTCCCCTCCGGTGTACACCGGTAGGGGACTAATAACAGGCAAACAATGCAAAAAAGATAGACCTGATAATCTGAACAGAAACAAAACACCACCATGAAAACAGACTGGAGAAGGAGAGAGACCAACTGAGGAAGGAAACGGGACAAATAGAACAATTCAAGAAGGAAAACAGAAGTCCAAAGCTCAAGAAAATAATAGGACAAATAAAAAAGAAATACAACATCGAAAACAATGGGCTAGAACCATTAGCAGCTCATAATAAGCTCCAAAAACAACAGATAGCAGGAAAAAAAAAAAACTATGATGAGGCCAACAACAGAAGAAAGCAAAATCAACAGTTTTAAAAACATCCTAAGAAAGTTAGACAGAGGACGAGGGAAACAGAAACAAATTGTGGCAACCCCCCCCCCCCCTCTCCCCCATTAAAAAGAAGGATCTTGAAAAATTCTGGAAAGGGATATACGAAGACAAAAGAGAAAACAACAAAAAAGCAGATTGGATCCAAAACCTAGAAGAGATAAAGCAACATCTCGAGGAAATGCCCCCAGTAATAATTGATGTAGAAAAGACAAGACAACAATTTGCAAAGATGGTAAACTTCAAAAGCCCAGGCACAGATGGGACACCAAACATTTGGTTAAAGCAACTGTATGCTTTGCACCCTCACTATGCTCAAGCATTTCACTAGGTCATCAAAGGGAAACAGCCAATGGAGCAATGGTTTACAGAAGGCAACACTCTTCTCATCCCAAAATCTCATGAAACCCATCTACCCCACAAATATAGACCGATAACATGCCTACCAACAGCATACAAACTTTTAACAGGATTAATTACCGATTAAATTTATGAACACCTCACTCAACAAGGAGCTTTACAGACAGAACAGAGAGGATGTAAGAGAGGCCGATATGGAACACTAGACTATTTGTTGTTAAACAAGACCAAACTCGAAAATTGCAAGCTTTGACAAACCAACTTATCCACAGCCTGGATCAATTACAAAAAAAATCCTTTGATAGTGTACCACATTCATGGATTATAAAATGCATGCAAATATACAAAGTTAACCCCCAAATAGTCACACTGATGGAGAAAGCAACAATGCTCTGGAATAAAACGCTGATTCTACCTCACTTGGAAGAAAAAATTGAAATAACAGGGGTAAAGACATGATGTGGTATCTTACAAGGTGACAGCCTTTCCCCCCTCCTGTTTTGTCTGGCTCTGGACCCACTGAGTAACGTCGTCAATGAACAAGGACACGGATACAATCAAACGTGCAACAGAAAAAATGACCAAAGAACCTAGAAAGGCGACGCATCCACTGTACATGGATCATCTAAAACTGTTTGCAACGAATGATAACAAATCAGCAGAACAACTCAAACTAGTGAAGCGCTACTCGGAGAACATTCAAATGGAATTTGGTCTTGACAAATGCGTCAAATGCACATTTCTATCTGGTAAAACAAAAAAACACACAATATTTCAATCGATGAAAGTACAACAATACAGGAACTAGAAAACGAAGCATTCTACAAATACCTCGGAATAGAAGAAGGTCCCCAGGTACAACACAAAAGATGTGTAAAATAATCAGGAAAGAGTACCTATACAGAATAAGACTAAGTCTGAAGTCATCCCTCTCGCCAATGAACAAAATCAAAGCTATAAACCAACCTGCGGTACTGGTATTCCAGTATAGCTGTGCAATTATAAACAGGCCACAATTGGAGTTCAACAACTGACACCAAAACAAGGAAAATTCTAACTATTCATGAACAATTCTGCAAAAATCAATGCATTCCCAGGCTTTACTTGCAGAGACAGGAGGCAGTCTGATGGAGCTTAATCAAGTGCACAGAACAACGTGTGTAGGACTAGCGGAGTATGTGAAAAGCTCAACAGACTATCGAATGAGATTTGTACATGAGCAAGAAAACAAAAACAAATCAGAAAAGATATCCTTAATACAGTTAACAACAAACTACCAAAACAGGTGCAAGTGCAGGATACCACACAGGAAAATGAAACAGAAACAAATACAGACCCAATGATCACAAAGAAGAAAAAGGAAAATACAAAAAGAAATATCAGCAGATATACTCTGACAAATGGGAGAAAGACAAAAGAGTAGGAAGATTCAAAAAAGAGCTTGACAGACCAGGGATTGATAAGGAAAGCTCATTGGAATGGCTGAGAAGAGGTCAAATTAATTGGGATGGAGAACGAGTCATCATAAATACCCAAGAGCAGGGACACTGGATACTCATGGCTTTAAGAAAACTGGACAAATGTAGGTTTTGTGGAGTAGAAACAGAAAGTACCAGTCACCTCCTTCCGGGATGTAAAAAAACTCATGTCGGAACAGTTGTACACAGAAAGACATGACAGCGTCTGTAGAGTAATCCACGGGCACATCTGTAAACATTTCAACATTCTGGCTCCAGAACAATCATGGAAACACAATCCAAATGTGATAATTGAAAATGAACATATAGTGGTCATGCATGACATGATGATCCCATCAAGTGTAGACACTGCAGGTGGAGCATTGCATCTGGACATAATGCTCAAACACAAAAAGTAAAAGATGGCACTGTTGATTGACGTTTTGGTTCCTAATGACTTTGGACTAGATGCTTCAGAAACCAAGAAATGCTCAAATACCAAGATCTGCAAAATGAAGTGAAGAGGCCTTGGAAATTGAAGAAAACTGAAATTGTACCAGTGACTAGTCAGAGAAACACGTATGATCAGGAAAACCCTTACCGGGTACTTTAAAATAATTCCTGGGAATATCACAACAAACGAGCGACAAGTGGAGGCTGTCAGGGGTCCAGTGAGGATTCTGAAAAGAGCCCTTGGAACGAAGCTATGACAAAGTTTCACAATCTGGTTCATGAATAATGATCCTTTTTTTTTTTTGTATACAAGATCGAGGCTCGTGAAAGAGCTAACATTAATCACACAAAAGTCAAACCGACACAAACCGACACATAAAACACAAAATAAGGGGAGCGGTAGACAAGATGTGGAGAGAGGGCGAAGGACACAAACACAACATTTGAGAGCAGGGACATCGAGAGAACTGTGGGAGGGAAAGGGCTTGGGGGAGGCGGGAGAAGTATAAAACATATGGACACTGCAAGGACTTCCAGGAAAGTAAGTTGGAATTTCGAAAAAATGTATCTGGGGTGAATTAGAGGGGGTAGAAAAGATCAAGGTTTTGGATGGGGGAAGATAAGAGATGGTGGTGAACAGCTGTTTTAAAGACCTGGAGGGAGGAGTGGGATTGAAGGGAGTGGGGGAGTTTGTTCCAGAGGCGGGGAAAAGGGGGAATAAAAGAGTGAAGGTGAGCAGAGAGCCGAGATTTTGGCAGTTTAACAATAAGAGGGTTGCTGGCAGATCTTGTGCGACCTGTAGGAATATTTGGGGGACAGAGCACAGAGAGAGCTGGGGGAGCAAGGCCGGAGAGGAGTCGGTAGAAGACAGAAAGACCACCAACCTGCCTGCGGTGAGTGAGTGAAAGGCCCTCGGAGTTAGCTTCATCGCAGGAGATTCCAATGATTCTGAAAGCTTTAGTTTCAACAGCGTGAAGTCGAGCTAGGTGTGAGGCAGGAGCACCGGCCCAGAGGGGGGAACAGTATTCCATTGAGCTGCGAATGAAAGCCTTGTATGTGGTGAGGAGCTCAGGTGTGCCAAGGAAGGACTTCGCACAATGGAGGATGCCCAGTCGGCGACTGGCTTTGGAGGCCAGCTTGGAAATGTGGTTTTCCCAAGAAAGATCATGGCAGATAGTGAGACCCAAAAGCTTGAGCGACAGAACTTCTTGGAGAGGTTTGTTGAGAAAGTAGATGGGAGGGTTTTCCAGTTGGTCTTTTCGGATGGACATAGTAAGAGTGTGAGATTTGTCAGGATTGAAAGACATGTTCCACTTGTTTGACCAGTCTGTGATTTTGCCCAGGTCTGCAGAGAGTGAGGAGGCTGCAGACTGCCGATCTGAGGGATGAGGAATGGAGCGGCAGAGAGTGGAGTCATCAGCAAAGAGATAGAGAGGATTTTCCAGAGAGTCGGAGAGAGATCATTGATGAAGACCAGAAAAAGCACAGGGCCTGGAACACTACCATGGGGAACGCCAGCCAGAACAGGTAGGGGCGATGAGAGAAATCCATTCAGGGCCACACATTGACTACGACCAGAGAGGAAGTCCGCAAGCCAAGCGTGGAGATTTCCATGGATACCATAGGAGGAGAGTTTGGAAAGCAGCGCTGGGTGCCAGACCGTATCAAAGGCACGTGATATGTCAAGGGAGACAGCTCTGATTTCCTGTTTGGCATTTCGGACCTCCATCCATTGTTGAGACAGCAGAAGCAACATGTCCAGAGTAGAATGACCTGGTCTCAATCCAAATTGATGATCGGAGATCAAGCCATTAAAGAAGAGGAAGGATTTGATATCCGAAGCAATGATGGATTCTATGACTTTGCTGATAATTAGGAGCAGGTTGATTGGTCTGTAGTTGCAAGGATCTGTTTTTGCACATTTTTTGTGAAAAGCGGTCATGTTTGCTGATTTCCAAGATGCTGGCAGATGACCTTGAGCAAAAGAGAGGGTGAAAAGAACAAAGTGAGGGTGAGATAGAGTGGCAGAGCAGGATTTTAGGACCCATGGGCTGATGCCTTCTGGTCCAGTTGCAGAATCAGAGTCGAGGTTTGACAAAAACTTCTCCACCTTGTCAGGAGAGAAGGACACAGAGTTCAGGAGCAGTTGGGTTCGACTGGGTAAGGCGGGAACAGAGAGAGATATGGGTTTGGGACACAAGATTTTGAGGCAAACACAGAGTTGAGTCATTCGGCTTTGTCACGTGCAGTGTCAACTGTGTAGCCATTTGAGGTGAGGGAGGAGATGGAGGGGGAACAAACACCAGAAACGGATTTGACCAGATGCCACCAGGATTTGGAGGAAGGAGACAGGTTTGAGAGTTCATTCTTGAGTGTGGAGAGATAGTGCTTCCTGGCACTCCTGAGGGTAGACACACACTTGTTCCGAGCTTGGTGGAAGGAACTGAGATTGTCTTCCGTTGGATTTGCCTTCCAAGAGGCAAAGGCAAGTTGTTTCAGGGCAACTGCCTCACCACAAGATTCAGTGTACCATGGATGGGAGGAAAGATAAGACAATTGAAGACGAGATGGGCTAAATCTGTGCATGAGAGAGAGCAGTTTGCTTTGGAAGAATTCCCAGGAAGAATTGATGTCAGAGGCAGTAGAGATGGGAGACCAGTCCAGATGATTGATGGATGCTTGCAGACCATGCCAGTCAGCCTGAGTGAAATGCCAGAATCGTCAGCGCTGAGGAGGCTCTCTGAGAATGGCCAGAGAGATGTCCACTGTGACAAGCACATGATCAGAAGAACCGATTGGAGCAGAGGAAGAGCAGCAGACATTTGCAGGGAAGTTTGTCATAACCAAGTCTAGAAGAGAAGAATCTCCATTGATAGTGGGGCGGCTTAGCCCAAATATTCAAAATAATTGTGCATTTTGTGATACAAGCACCAAATTTGGCACAAATGTACATTAATATGTTGCGAACATTTTCAGATATTGGGCCACTTGAAATTCCGTAATTTTTTTTTCAAATTTTTTCAAATTTCGTAATTTCAAATTTTTCGGGTGACACCGTCACAATTTCGGTCTTCGAGGCCGGCCGATAGGCAAAGTGTGACCGGAAGGGACAAGGTTCTCCTGACCACGTGGCCCTCGATCTGGGAAGCGAGAGGCGTTCCATTAGTGGACGCGCCCCTCACGCCCGACTTTTGGGCGGCCCCGGCAGGCCGTTTGTTTTGACGTTCCGTGACAGGCCCCGCACCCCCACCTCCGGGCCGACCGGAAGCTTGTGCTGAGTACATCATACCTGAACAACTCAGTGAGGCAGAACACAGCAGTGCACACCAGGGTGACCCCTTCAGTGCATAAACCAATTAACCTGTCCACTGCAGGGCATATAGAAATGAAGTTATTTTCTGCATATAATAATAATATAAGTTCAGTTCTATATAACAATTTCTGTTATCACCACTACCACTACAACTACCACTACTACAAGCTTTGTCTGGAATTTTGTGGACTAACAGACAAACAGACATACAGACAAGCTGGGATCAAAACATTACCTCCTTCCACCATTGAGTGTAGAGGTAAACATCATGGAAATTTTATCATGCCCGAGATTTAATTCATGCTTACCCGTGTATTTGCTTCACTGGTTCACAAGGTCTTTTGCATACATGTAATTCAGACTCTCGTCTTCATTGCTGACCACACAATGTTCGCAACATATTAATGTACATTTGTGCCAAATTTGGTGCTTGTATCACAAAATGCACAATTCTTTTGAATATTTGGGCTAAGCCGCCCCACTATATCGGCCGGCCTCGAAGACCGAAATTGTGACGGTGTCACCCGAAAAATTTGAAATTACGAAATTTGAAAAAATTTGAAAAAAAAAATTACGGAATTTCAAGTGGCCCAATATCTGAAAATGTTCGCAACATATTAATGTACATTTGTGCCAAATTTGGTGCTTGTATCACAAAATGCACAACAGGTTTGCTATGCTGCTACACTATGACTGAGATCCGGCTTGGGAAATTGACAGATTGTGTCAATTTCCAGTTTGGAGGACGGTACAGAACACATATGAACAAAATCCTTTACTAAAATCCTTTACTGAAAAAGGAGTTGGAGATGAGTTCTGGGAGAGCTTTCACCCACCTCCGAAAACTCACAAATGGAGATAACAACCAACAGGAGATGGGGTTTAGCAATTGTGTGTATCTGTCCGGGTCATAACTTTTTTTTTAACCTTTTGAGCTTTTGTAATAAAATTTTCAACAAACACTTGTTATGGGAATACAGAGAAAAAAAGTGTAATAATTCGGTCAAACTGTTAAATGGCAAAGTCATTGTGAATCTTATTATCATAGAACAAACGTATATGGTTATGTCGTTATGTCGTTATGTTTATTTGCCACGAAAACGTCTTCTTCTTCTTCAAAATTATTTACCACCCTCTTAATTAACCCTCTTAATTAACCCTCTTAATTGCGTTGAGATTGCTGAGACCCCTCAGACCTTTGACGATCCTTTAATTCCCCCAAGACCCTTCAGACCACCAAGACCCCTGAAGACTCAAAATACCATGAAGACCCCCAAAGACCCAAATCACCCCATAGACCCAAAATACCCTTCAAGGACCTCATTCTCAAAAAGACCTTGAATACCCGAAGACCGAAAACACCCCGAAGACCGAAAACACCCCGAAGACCGAAAACACCCCGAAGACCCAAAACACCCCGAAGACCCAAAACACCCCGAAGACCCTAAACACCCCGAAGACCCAAAACACCCCGAAGACCAAAAAATACCCTGAAGACCCCGAAGACCCAAAAGACACCAAAGACCCATAAGAACTAAAAACCTCTGAAGACACCAAAGACCCAAAAGACCCTTAAAGGCCCAGAGGATCCAAAAGACCCTGAAGACCCAAATAGCCCTGAAGACCCAAAACACCATGAAGACCCAAAAGACACCGAAATGGTCAAAGAGTGAGTCACGCTTGTATAAATAGGAATAACGTTTTATTTTGGGAATATGGAGAACACTAAATAATAAAATTTACAATTTTTTTTTAGTTTGTGTTTTCATCAAGTTTAGTTTGAGTACAAAGCGAATGTGGATGGCTTTGCATTTTGGGATGCTTTTTATTAGTATACAAGGAAAAGGCTCATTGACGAGCTTAAACACTGAATGAATCAGGATGCATCAGGGTAAAAGAACCAGTCAGAGGGAGGGGGAGCGTAGGGTGAGGGTAAAGCGCGGCGTTACGCGCGCTGCTTGCGAACAAGGAGGAAGCGGACAAGCGGTAACTTATAAGCGTCTTTATTTCAGGAGCTCACTGTAACACTGGCGCGCTCCGGGCTGCGCGCCCGGTGTATATCATGAGGCCACGCCTACCCCTCGGGCGTGGCCACCGCCCACTTGGTGCGCGGAATGATGTCACCACGCCAGTGGGCTTTTGTGTCCGCCACACGCACCCCCCCAGAATTCCCGCGCACCTGGAGGGCCAGTTTGCGGGGCAGACGAATGACCCGGCCGAAGCGCCCCCTGGCGATCGGCGGCGTCCGGGGTGCAGGGATGCCAGGTGGGATGCCCCTGGCTGCCCCTGGGATGGGTGCAGGACCGGGGGGCGGCGTGGCGGCGGGGCTGGGCGGTGCCGGGGGTCCGCCCGCAGGGGGGCGGCCCCGACGTGGGGGTCGGGCCACTGGCGGTGGATGGTCCACGTCGAGGTGGGCCGGCTTGAGGCGTTCCACCGAAACGCGGTCACGAGTACCGCCGATGTCCAGGGTGAAGTGCTTCGCCCCGGTCTCCAGCACGCGGAAAGGCCCGTCGTACGGGGGCCGCAGTGGTGTCCGGTGGGCATCGTGGCGGACGAAGACGTACTCCGCCGTGCGAAGCTCCGGGGTGACGTGCGTCGGTGGGTGCCCGTGGCATGCCGTTGGCACCGGGGCGAACCTCTGGGCGGTCTCTTGCAGAGCGGAGCGCTGCTGTGCCGCGGACCATGGTGCCGTGGAGTCGGGGAGGAACTCGCCCGGCACCCGCAGCGGTTGCCCGAAGACCAACTCCGCCGCGGATGCGCGCAGGTCCTCCTTGGGCGCCGTCGGGAGGCCCAGCAGGACCCAGGGGAGCCTGTCGACCCAGCCGCCGTCGCGGAGGGTGGCCCGGAGCACGGCCTTCAATGCGCGGTGAAATCGCTCACACAGGCCGTTAGCCTGGGGGTGGTAGGCCGTGGTTCGGTGCAGCCGGACCCCGAGCCCCTGCGCGACCGCCCCCCAGAGCTCCGAGGTGAACTGGGGGCCGCGGTCGGACGAGATGTCTGAGGGGGTGCCGAACCGGGCGACCCAGGTGGCGATGAAAGCCTGCGCGACATCGGCCGCTGTTGTCGACGCCAAGGGCACGGCCTCCGGCCACCGGGTGGTGTGGTCCACCATGGTGAGGACGTAGGTGAAACCCCGCGAGGGGGGCAGAGGTCCCACCAGGTCCACGTGGACGTGGTCAAACCGGCGTTCCGGCACCGTGAACGGGGCCAACGGGGCCTGGGTGTGCCGGTGCACCTTGGCGCGCTGGCACGCGAGGCACGTCCTGGCCCAGCCGCGGACGGCCTTCCGGAGGCCATGCCAGACGAACTTGTCGACGATCAGCCTTTGGGAGGCCCTCGCGCCCGGGTGGGACAGGCCGTGGATGGCGTCAAACACCTGGCGCTGCCAGCCCGCGGGCACGATGGGGCGAGGACGCCCGAGGGAGACGTCGCACAAGAGGGCCGCGCCCGCGCCGTCGACCGGCACCTCGGTGACGCGGAGGCCCGTGACGGCGGTCCGCAAGGCCTGGACGTCGGGGTCAGCGGCCTGGTCCACTGCCATCCGGGCATAGTCGATGCCGAGGTGGACTGCGTGGGCGACGGCCCGGGAAAGGCAATCCGCCACCGGGTTGTCCTTCCCCGCGACGTGCTGGATGTCCTTCGTGTACTCGGACACGGCCGAGAGGTGACGCTGCTGCCGGGCCGACCACGGCTCGGTGACCTTGCCCATCGCGAAGATCAGCGGCTTGTGGTCGACGAAGGCAGTGAACGCACGGCCCTCGAGCAGATGGCGGAAGTGCCTGACCGCCAAGTGAAGCCCGAGCAACTCGTGGTCGAAGGTACTGTAACGGCGTTCGGGCGGGCGAAGCTGCCGGCTAAAGAACGCCAGCGGTTGCCAAGCTCCACGCACCCATTGCTCGTGCACCGCGCCCACCGCGTAGTCCGAGGCATCGGTGGTGAGGGCGATCGGTGCATCGGGCGCCGGGTGCGCGAGCATGGTGGCGTTAGCCAAGGCGAGCTTCGCGCCCGTGAACGCCGTGTCCATCTGCTCGGTCCAGGTAACGTCGCCTTTGCCCGGCTTACCTCGGAGAGCTTCGTGCAGGGGGCGCAGGAGCTGGGCGATACGGGGCAGGAACCGATGGTAAAAGTTCACCATGCCCAGGAACTCCTGCAGCCCTCTGATCGTGCGGGGGCGCGGAAACCCCTTCACCGCCTCCACCTTGGCCGGCAGGGGGACGGCTCGGTGCCTGGTGACACGGTGCCCCAGAAAATCGATTATGGCGGCGCCGAACCGGCACTTTGCGGGGTTCACAATCAGGCCATGCTGGCCCAGGCGTTCGAAGAGCGTGCGGAGGTGGCGTAGGTGCTCTTCGCGGGACGCGCTGGCGACGAGGATATCGTCCAGGTAGACGTAGACAAAATCCAAGTCGCGCAGGACGCTGTCCATCAGTCGCTGGAACGCCTGAGCCGCATTCTTCAGACCGAAGGGCATGCGCAGGAACTCGAAGAGTCCGAATGGCGTGATGACCGCCGTCTTCGGGACGTCCTCCGGCCTGACGGGGACCTGATGGTGGCCGCGTATGAGGTCCACCTTCGAGAAGAAGGACATGCCCGCCAAACGGGCGGAAAAGTCCTGAATGTGGGGGACGGGGTAGCGGTCGGGAGTCGTGGCGTCATTGAGACAGCGATAGTCCCCACACGGTCGCCATCCCCCGCCGGGCTTCGGCACGATGTGCAGCGGCGACGCCCAAGCGCTCTCTGAGCGCCGAACGATGCCGAGTCGCTCCAGGGTAGCGAACGCCGCTTTTGCCACCGCCAGCTTCGTCGGCTCGAGGCGGTGTGCCCGGGCGTAGACCGGTGGCCCGACGGTGGGGATGTGATGGGCCACCCCGTGCTTGACGGCCCCCGCCGAGAAGGTGGGCCGCGTGAGGGCCGGGAAGCCGGCGAGGAGGCGGGTGAATGCGTCCGCTGCCGGAAGCGTACAGACCAACGTGGCCGGAACCGAACCGTTCGGCAAGCCGCTTGGCAAGCCGCTCGTTGAGCTGCTCGCCGAGCTGGGCAACGCACAAGCGAGTGAGCTGAACGTCTCGGCCTGGATAAGACGTCTGCGCTTGACGTCGACCAGGAGCCCATTAGCGCACAGGAAGTCCGCGCCAAGCAGTGCCATGGGCACGTCGGCGGTGACGAAAGTCCATCGCAAAACCTGCCCTCCGAACCGCAGAGAGAGGCAGCGTTTTCCGTACGTACGGATGGGCGTCCCGTTCGCGGCAAGCAGCGCGGGGCCCCCACCCGCGGCGTGCTTGTCTGACGTGCCGGCGGGAACGACACTCACCTGCGCTCCCGTGTCGCACAGGTAACGGCGCCCGGAGAAGGTGTCCGTTATGAACAGCAGGCTGCTCGAACGGCCGGCGCTCATCGCCACTATTGAGCGCTGGCCCGGGCGTTTCCCGACCTGTTGAAGGAGCATGGCGGATGACACTGCCGAGCTTCGTGGCCGAACTTGGCGTGGAACCAGCACCAGGTGGTGGAGCTGGAGGAGCGCGGCTGGCTCCGCCAGGCCGGTGGAGTTGGCGGGTTTCCCCGCGGTGGCGGTTTTCGCCGCGGCGGTGGGCGGGGCGTGGCGGCGGTCACGAGGTGCGTATCAGCATGCTGCGTATGCTGTATAAGCTGATGCTGTGGATCAGCAGCATCAGCAGCATTAGCAGCATCAGCAGCATTAGCAGCATCATCCACGAGGGCCGTGCCGGCCACGCCGACTGTCGCCCGCGTGTCCGAAGCGGCGAAGTACTTGTCCGCCTCGGCCGCCAATGCTCGGGGTTCCGTTAGCCCGGTCCCGGCCAACGCGAGGCGAACCTCCGCTGGAAGTTGGCGACGGAAAAGCGCCCGGAATAGAGAACCGGGGGCTTCGTCGCCCAACAGTGACAGCATATGGTCCATTCGGACCGACGGGCGCGTGTCACCGAGCTCGGGGAGATCCAGGAGGCGGTCGGCCCGTGCGTCGTCCGTGAGGCCGAACGTGGCTAGGAGTAGCCGCTTGAGTGCCTCGTACTTGTGGCCGTCCGGTGGGTGGCGAAGGACGGACACAACTCGAGCGGCCGTGCCGGGCCCGAGGGAGGCGACGACGTGGCAATAGCGCGTGTCATCGCCGGTGAGGCGCCGAAGCTGAAATTGGGCTTCGGCCTGGACGAACCAGACTTCGGCCTGAGCCTCCCAAAATTCGGGAAGTTTGATGAAGTTGGCCATGGCAATGGCGTCGCGTGTGGAAGGATCGCTCCGGCAGATCCAACGTCGAGGGGGTCACCAGTAAAGCGCGGCGTTACGTGCGCTGCTTGCGAACAAGGAGGAAGCGGACAAGCGGTAACTTATAAGCGTCTTTATTTCAGGAGCTCACTGTAACACTGGCGCGCTCCGGGGTGCGCGCCCGGTGTATATCATGAGGCCACGCCTACCCTTCGGGCGTGGCCACCGCCCACTTGGTGCGCGGAATGATGTCACCACGCCAGTGGGCTTTTGTGTCCGCCACAAGGGGACACTAACAGCTAGGTTGAAGGACAAAATAGGTGGAAACTTGGACATACAATGGGTGTAGAGAGGGGTGGGAACAGGAGAGGACGCATGGGGTGGACAAGATGGATACAGAAGGAAACTCTCAGGAGGGATTGGAGGGAAAAACTGGAAATTGGGAAAGCACAGAATGAGCCGAGGGTGTAAGACCAGAAAGGAAGCGGTAGAAGACAGAGATCACAGACCTGTCTGCAATCGGAAAGTGATAAGACCATATAATCAGACTCAGCATGGGATATTGTAATGATCTTGTAAGCTTTGGTTGCCACGGTATCAAGCTGAGTAAGATGTGAGGCATGGGAGACAGTCCAGAGGGGAAAGCAGTTCTCCATCAAGCTGCGGATGATTGAAGGCCTCGCAGGTGGATAAGAGTTCAGGTGTGCGAAGAAATGACTTTGCTCGACGGAAGATGCCCAGTCGGTGACTGGCTTTGGAGGCCATCTTTGCAGTGCAGTTTGCCCAAGCAAGATTGTACCCGGCAGTGAGACCCTGGAGTTTGAGCGATTTAATTTTAAGAGGGGATTGTTCGCCCACACATGTGAAGCTAAAAGGGGGGTTGAGCAATTATTGGTTCATGTCCGTCGATCCATCTGTCCGTCTGATTAGTTTATGATCGTCAGTTTATGATCAAAGAAAAACTTATTTAAATCGAATGTTATATTTTGAACACGAATCGAAAAACAAGCCTGTAGTTCAACTGTTCTTTGGCTCTGAATTTGTCCCGATTGTGCGAACGCAGAGAGGAGTGAGATAATCTTTTCCTCCGTCTCCCTGCCTGGCAGTCAGACAAAATTGAAAATCATAACAAGAGGAAACGTACTGTTTTTACATTATAGAGGACACAAACAACAGGCAGAAAGAACGAATGTAATCTGTTGGACCAGGCGATGTAATAGACACTGGGTAAAATGGCAGTTAAATCCAGAATTAATTTATTTATACGCCTTTTAATAAATCTCTTCAAAACTTTTATTGAAATTGAATTATACACTTGCACACTGCAGAACACAAAGCGCCTTCACAATACTTCCAAAATAAATATATCCTATATATCGATATATAGCAAGAGAGGGTGTGGCACGTGAGTAGGTGAAGAAGAAGCCGATTTCTGTGATCTGTTTTATGGTGATCGCTTGACGCATTTCTGTGACGTCACTCCATCTGGGTTTTTTTTACTCATGGCCGCCATCTTTATAGGCAAGCGATTATCTATCTATAATTCCAGTAATCTCTGTACGTCTGTACGTTTGTTTGTTTGTCTGTGACCGCTGTTTCTCGACAACTACCGGTCCGATATACTTGAAACTTGCCAGGTATATTGCTGGGGACCCGAGGATGTGCCTTTTCAAGGTTTCATATTAATCGGACAATTACTTACCGAGCTATGTCCAAAAAACGATTCAACCAATCAGAGAGCAGCGAACGATCGCGTGTGCCGAACGTGGAGGACACACTCTGCCTCGGATGGCACATTTGAGAGCGTATTCATTTATTTCACGTTTGCAAACTATGTTGGCGTTAAACTATGTTTTAAAACTAATAAAACCGAATTTGCGATTCATTCGCTTTCCTGCGCGTTTGTGCACGCGATGGCGATTTCTTTACCAAACTCCGGAAGCCATTCGCTTTGGACCAAACCATTGCATGTAAATAGAGGGGGGGGGGGGATTGTCACCGTACTCGCAAGCCGTTCGCTTTGGACCAAACCATTTCATGTAAATAGAGGGGGGGGATATAATTTTAGATATAGATATAGTACGGGCAATGCCCTAGTCTATCTATAATTCCAGTAATCTCTGTCTGTACGTTTGTACGTTTGTCTGTCTGTGACCGCTGTTTCTCGACAACCACGGGTCCGATATACTTTTCACTTGCCAGGTATATTGCTGGGGACCCGAGGATGTGCCTTTTCAAGGTTTCATATTAATCGGACAATTACTTACCGAGCTATGTCCAAAAAACGATTCAACCAATCAGAGAGCAGCGAGCTATCGCGTGTGCCGAACGTGGCGGACACACTCTGCCTCGGATGGCACATTTGAGAGCGTATTCATTTATTTCACGTTTGCAAACTATGTTGGCGTTAAACTACGTTTTAAAACTAATAAAAACGAATTTGCGATTCATTCGCTTTCCTGCGCGTTTGTGCACGCGATGGCGATTTCTTTACCAAACTCCGGAAGCCGTTCGCTTTGGACCAAACCATTGCATGTAAATAGAGGGGGGGGGGGGTTCTGTGGTCGTTGCGAATGGACCAAACCATTCATGTAAATAGAGGGGGGGGATTGTCACTGTACTCGCAAGCCGTTCGCCGTTCGCTTTGGCGTTGCGAATGGACCAAACCATTTCATGTAAATAGAGGGGGGGGATATAATTTTAGATAGATATATAGTACGGGCATATATATAGTACGGGCATGCCCTAGTATTGATAAGATCAGCATTACCGTTGCGTGTAGCGATAATAGGCTGCAAAATGCGTTGGAAAATATCATCAAAAGAGCCGAAGGTGCAGATGACGTATTGGGATACATTAGATACCATTTCCAAGGGAAGATATTTTGATAAACTGTGGCTTGTCGAGGATAAAGTTCCATATGAGTTTCCAAGGAAAGAGTGGAGCAGCGATGTGAATCAGGTGTCTGACTAACATATCCAGATATCGTCAATTACCTCGTTTACAACCAGAGTGTAGATTCTTTCCAGGACTTGAAAGCCTCCAAGTCTCTGTTGTCCTACAACTATTTCATAAGTGGTTGGGTAAGGTGTTTTTTTTGGTGACCGACCTTACTATTTTATCTTCAGCTGTGTGACTACATGTCTATGAATTATGTACTGTTTCAACTCAGTGGCTTCCTGTCTATTAATTACGTACATCTATTAATTACGTTCTAGTGGAATATACCTTTAGACCCTTTAGCGATGTTTAACAGAGAGACTGCAGAGATCCCTGAGACCTTTGAAAACCCTTCAAGCCCCCCAAGACCCTTAAGACCACAAAAGACCCACAAAGACCCTAAAAGATCCTTAAATACCCCCAAAAAACCTTAAAGACCCTGAAGACCCAAAAGACCCCGAATATTCAGAAGACCCCAAAGACCCAAAATACCTGGAAGACCCAAAATACCCCGAAGACCCAAAATACACCAAAGACCCAAAATATCCAGAAAGCCAAAAAGACCCTGAAAAGACCAATTCATTTTAAAGTACACCGATACCACTTAACAACGTTATCCAACAAGCTGGGCTGCATTGGGACATTCCCAAATGCATCTATTCTTATAGCCAATCATGTTAATGCAAACGTATTGACGCTTAATATTGTTATAGATCGCGGTTAGGATGTTATAGACCGAGCGGTGGTGTAAGACCGCGACCTAACAAAACTCACCCGATTCCACCCGAACGTTGGTTGTATCGCACCCTAGCTGCTCAATGAGGGAAAAGACAAAAGCGACGCAATGCAAGAGGAAAACGGAGACAAAAAAAGGTTTGAAATACTACCACATTTATTCCTACTATTTACACACAAGCAACAAAAAGCAATTCAGTTTATTTACAAGTACAAGACGCAGGTGACACAGTGCAAATTTAGCTTATCTACAGACTTAACTTATTACCCAGGACAGAACAAACAAAGACGACTCACACGGGGAATGCCAGGGATGGCAGAAGGTGGATGGCTGGCGGGAGAGGAAAGGTCCAAGGGGGGGTCTTGCAGCACAACCGGCGCGTTCAGCAGCCGCCGTTCCGTTTCGGCCCTGCTCCGAACCGCCGTTCAGGCCCCCTTTGGCGGTGGGGTGGCGCGGCTGCGGCGGCCTCCGTCCGCTGCGTTCCCAGGACTTGTCTCACTGGTCTGGTCCCTCAACCCTCAACCCTCAACTCTTTCTTGCTTCTCTCACTCCTCACCACCGACTCCTCTCTCTGGCAACCGACTGTGACCAACTCCTTGCAACCAACTCCTCCTCTCTTCACAACCCTTCTTTTTCCAACCCAGAGTGCATCTCTCTTTCTTCTTCTCTCACTTCTCACCACCGACTCCTCTCTCTGGCAACCGACTGTGACCAACTCCTTGCAACCAACTCCTCCTCACTTCACAACCCTTCTTTTTCCAACCCAGAGTGCATCTCTCTTTCTTCTTCTCTCCTCCACTTCCGGTTGCGCCCTTTTATAGCGCCCCCGGCGATCACCTCCCCGGCGCTTTGGACACGCCCATCGGGGCGCTCACCTCGGCCCTGGCTGGTCGCACGACCCTTGGGCTCCGCCCCAGACGACGACGGGCGGGCGCGCCCCTCCCCTCCTCTGACGAGGTGGAGACACGCCTTTCTTCCCTGACTCGAGCCTCGTGGTCAATGGCGGTTATTGGAGGGGAGGTGATTGGGAATCGAGGCTCAGCAATGACGAGAGGGGATGTAATATGGCAATCGAGGGTCGGCAATCACGAAAGGGGGGATGTGAAGGAAATGGGGATTTTTGGGGATGGGAATGGAAGGGGATCTATTCTCTCTCACTGGTGCAATGGAGTATTTCAATTAATGGGAGACACAGCCTTATCTTAAAACACAGAATAAGATATAACTATCGAACATGAATATCCTATGATTGGCTGACGTGTATGCTTGTGGACTATGGGACGCCCTTTTGATCTTACACAGCTCCGGAGGCAGGAGGCACAGCACAACAACAATAATAATAATCATACAGCACACAATAAAAAAAAATATATACAGTCCTCATATCCGCAACACTGCACTCTCCTCCTCTTAGGCACGTCCCGGGCCTACAACTTTTAGCTTTAGCGTGACACGTAGGTGTAGTTCCCTCTATTTTTAACCTGACCCTGAGTGCGACAGTTTAAACATAAATAAATGTGTCCCGCTGCTCCATTGCACCCTGCCTAACAGACTTTCGCCCACAGTTAACCGAATTGCGGAATGGTCTTCAAACTATACACTGACGGTGGGGAGCATTATTTACAATGACTCTGCTTTTATTTACAAAACTAACCCAGGACCTGTAATTGTTCTTTCTGGGGGGAGGACAGTCTGCTCTGCATCAATGCACCATTAAAGCACCCAAAAACGCACCAATACACACCCAAGCACCAATCGGTGCAGTCCCCATTGTTCAATGAATAAAATAAAACCAACAAACCCAACCCTGCAGGTGTCTCTTGCTCTTCGGCTCCCTCTGCTGGTTATCATTATTTCTTCCAGTTGTTGTCATTTTCTTTGCTTTGCTTACTGGCGGCCTATTTTCAATAAAACTTGCACCCAATGTGTCCTTTTTATTTATTTATGGCCCACCAGGCCGACTATGTGTATGGTTCACCTGTGGGGCATTGGTGCCCTGTGGCCAAGGTCCGCCAGCAAGATTTCGGGCCCTCATGGCCGGTTCCAGCAGAGGGGCCATGCCCCAACCCATTGGGTCCATAAGTGGTGCTCGGCCACTGACATGTGGTCCATAATGTGGTGCATCGATGCAGACAGCTGGTTCTGGGAATTTCGGGCGCACAATGGCCGACCCACGCACGCTCCCCTCGGCGCCCAACGGCGCACAGGTCATGTGGGAGACAAAAGGGGGGACAAGACAAATGAGCGAGGGGTAAGGTCTCAAGGGTACACATCAAAAAGGCAATGCAAGGCGAAATGCGTACGGAGGGCGAAGTGAGAAAGCTCGTCCCTACCGTACGTCACCCCCCTGTTACCTAGCCCACCCTTGCCCTTACCCCATATGTACAAAACCTACACATTACCAATTCGTCACTACTGTCACGTCTTCCCCATATTTCCCCTATATCAAATTCGTCTCCACAATCCCTCTACTTCAAAATTTGCCATCATCAATTCATCATCAATCCTCATAAGGAGGCAGAGATGGAACATCAAAGCACAATGTCACACCCACGTCATGATGCGTCTCACATTCCAAACATTTGCCCAATAAAAAATAATAAAACATGGCATGGTGTGGAGTTCCTGTCACCTCAGGTGAGTGGATGCAGATGGTGCGAGGAGACTTCATCCTAACTACTTTCTAAATGACTTTAACACACTTTACACTACCCGGGGTCTTTCCCCTGCCAATCCATTGGCCACTTACACTATGGGTTCTAACAACCAATCCCCATTGACCAAACTGTGGTGCTTCTCAATTTGGGGTCTCACTCCCCCGATTCAGCTCCCGGTGCCCTCGCACAATTTCTGGGCCGCGACGTGTAGCTCTCCCAACAGGTCTACCCACCTGCACACCTCCACCACTGTAGTTGCCACCCGAGCTTACCTAGCTCCTCACCCTAACCTAACTACCTGGGGATAGCCCCTCTCCTGGCTCTGTCACCCCATGGTGCCCTCTGGCACTGGGCTACCCGGGTCCGTCCTCCGGATCCTCGGGCCCCATTCACACAACTACTACCGGCTCCCAGAGCCCACCTGCGGCCTCACCTGGCCGACATCCTTACAGTGGTGGAGTGCCCAAACCAACTACACACACTAACAGGCTACACGCCCAGCCATTTCCACAACACTAATGCACCCATCCAAATACCATTCTTTCACCTCGCACCACAGATGCCAATATCCAAACCACAATTTACCTGTACCCTCTACCTAACACTTACACTACCCGCCCCGGGTATCCGTGATGGGGGGTCCACTCTTCCCCCATTCACACCTTCGCACCATCCACTCCACTCCACAATTTCCACCATTCTCACTCCACGACCATCCATTGGCCAATACTCCATACCATTTATTCCATACACCTGTCCTCCATTCACCTGTCGTTGCACACCTGTGCAATCTCACCTGGTGCCACCTGCACCCTCCTCCTCTTTCTGGACCAGTTGGTCAACGCAACACACATCACCATCACTCACTCATACACTGCTCCACACACCTGTTCAGTTGCACACCTGTGCAATCACACCTGTTCCATTCTCACCTGTTCAATCCTCACACGCACGGCATCATCTCAGCTAACTACTCCCCTCTGAAACTTGCGCTTCCCAGTCGTCCCTTTAAACTATTGCGCTCCCACGTCATTATCATCCACACTAAACTACCTGCGTCCCCACTACAGGTATCAGTCACTAACTAAACTTAACGTTACCTAATGTCAATCTCTTCTAGATCCCTATCATTATCCAAGCCCTCCCTGGCTCGGCTGTCATAGCCACCCCATAAACTATTGCGCATTTGCCCCCACCTGTGAGGGATGGTGGATTTGCCATCCCACCACATCGGGGGTCTCTCACTACCAATTTCGCTCGTTCAAATCCAACAATTTAAAAATTTTCCATTTACTGCCAATTCTATTCACTTTTCTAAATTTTGTATCAAATCACTACTATCACTATCACCATCACCCGTCTACTTATTAGGTCCTCTCGGTGCGCCAATTCACATCTACAGCCCGGCTTCGTACAGCCGAGCAATGAACGCGGGTCGTTTTGTGCCAGCGGCTGGATACGTCCCGCATTCGGGGCAGGGACGGAGGCTTACCCGGGCCGAGATCCCACGCACCACCTCGGCGTGGAGCCATCCAATGTCCCGATCTCGACCTGCCGGCACGTCTCAACAAAACGTGGTCGCCATAGCGACCCTTCCTATCCAGCCGCCCGCTCCGCCTAGTGGAGCCCGGCCGCGGCCGTTCAAAGCGAGGCCCAGCACGCACCGAGGGCCCGATTCGGCTATAAGTCGTTCTAAACTCTACCCCGTCTAACGTCGATGCTTCACCTGGACGCTTACACCCCGCAGCCCGTTCCTTGCTCACACATCCAGCTGTGCCCATGCTCCTCGTACCTTTCCTTACACACCCAGGTACACCCATTCCACTCACAGCCTTGGTCACACACCTGACCACCGAACACTTTGGCACACATTCGTTGCTCGCACACCTCACCAATACACTGCTTCGCGCCCCCTCCTCGGTCACCTCCTCTGTGACAATCACAGGTGTGCTCTCATTCGCACACCCAACCACGTGCCTCACTACCAACTCAAATGTGCCTTCCCACACACGCTCTACCATTCCAGGTGTGCATCCTTCCATCCCAGGTGTACATCCTCGCTCACCTGTTATAACCAACTCACGCTCCGTTTCACTCTCACTACTCTCACCTCCACTCTCGGTCGCGCACTCACCCTTACTTTCGACGGCACACTCTTTCCTTATGCACCCGTCCGTTACACACCTTTCTCGCGCATCCTCTCGCGCACACTTTTTCGTTACTTCCTCCGTAACACTCACCACACCGCGCTTCCCTGTGCTCCCTCGCACACGCGCTACGACCGGCTCACTCCTGACGGCACACTCACTCCTCGGCGTGCACTTTTTCCTCACACACCCCATGGTCGGACATTCTCGCACACCTCTTTTTTCGCACACCTGACCTGTCGCACACTTCACCAACGGCCTTTCACGAACACCCGGATCCAAACCAATCCCCAAGCCGACTGAAGCTTTCCTCACATCATATACATTGCCACTCACCTCCGTACTTCGTCTCCGCCCCTCCTTTGCCACCTGCAAACTCTTTATTTGGTTAGTGAGCACTTCATCATGATTTGAACACAGACCTTGTACATATTCCATGACTTCCTCCTTTATCTCCCTCTTAGTTTCCCTCCGTCTCTTTTTAATTTCACTCACCTCTTCTCCCACTTCCTCTAATTTTTGTTTAACCTCTTTTATTTCTCGGTGCGTCTCCTCAAGTTCGTCCTCTAAGGCTACCGTGACCGTTTCTACGTGCGTCCTTACCTCCCGGTCCTTCGTCTCCATTGCTTCTGTCACCTCTTCCACCCTCATTGTCAGTTCCTCCCGTACCATCTGACATTGCCTCTGCGTCGCTATTAATTCGTTTTTAATTTCTTTTTGTGTCGCCTTTAACCCTCCTAGTACCACAGTGTTCTTTTGAACCTGCTCCACTAACTTAGTTTGTCCCTCTGTCAGCTGCTCCACCTCCTCCGTCAGATCTTCTATTCCCCCTTGTAACTTAGCCGTATTATTCCTCACTTCTTTCTCTATACGCTTTTCGCCTCGCTTTACCTCCTCGCGTAGCCCCGAGACCTCCTCACTCACCCCTCGTCGTATTTCCTCCATCTGGTTCCCCATCTGTTCGATTTCCCGGGCGGATTGTTCCCCTATTTCCCGCAATTTGTCCTCCATCCTATTTTCTAACCCCATTAACCCATTTTTCACCCCCTCTAACTGATTCTCCTGGGCAGCCATTCTATTTTCCACCCCCGTTAACCCATGTTTCATCCCCTCTAACTGATTCTCCTGGGCAGCCATTCTATTTTCCACCCCCGTTAACCCATGTTTCACCTCTTTTATCCCGTTGTCTAACCCCTCAAAATTATTGTCTAACTTCTCACCGGTACCCCTCGCTTCGTCCCTCATTACCCCCATTTGGTTTCCCATTACCCCCAATTGCTCACTCTGAGCATCCATCCGGTTCCCCATTACCCCCAATTGCTCACTCTGAGCATCCATCCGGCCCTCCAATCGCTCACTATTCTGGGCCATAAGGGCCTTCATTTGTATAAAAAAAAGGTTCAAATCCATTGGCATCTCCGGTTCGACTACCGCGACCATGGGCGTGGCTAAATGTGGCGCCGCTGTAATCACGTGCGCTAGAGCGCCATTTTGTGCACCTGAAATTCCCGCAACCACATTGCCATTTTCCTCCTCCCTTTCTTCCCCGAAGTCCTGGGTTACTTCTAACCCCTCTATCTCTCCCACCGGCATCCCGTCGCCTTGGACAGCCATGGCGCGATTTCAAAATTCGGGCTCTTCCTTTAAAACAAAACAAATTTCGTACTTTATAATTTTGAGCGCGTGAAACGCGCTCCGGGTCGATCTCACTCCCCGACACCAATTGTTATACTAATAGTACAATTGGTGTTCCAAAATTTGGGCTAAATAAATTTAGTCCCAGGTTCGAATCCAACTCCTGACAACCAATTGTTATAGATCGCGGTTAGGATGTTATAGACCGAGCGGTGGTGTAAGACCGCGACCTAACAAAACTCACCCGATTCCACCCGAACGTTGGTTGTATCGCACCCTAGCTGCTCAATGAGGGAAAAGACAAAAGCGACGCAATGCAAGAGGAAAACGGAGACAAAAAAAGGTTTGAAATACTACCACATTTATTCCTACTATTTACACACAAGCAACAAAAAGCAATTCAGTTTATTTACAAGTACAAGACGCAGGTGACACAGTGCAAATTTAGCTTATCTACAGACTTAACTTATTACCCAGGACAGAACAAACAAAGACGACTCACACGGGGAATGCCAGGGATGGCAGAAGGTGGATGGCTGGCGGGAGAGGAAAGGTCCAAGGGGGGGTCTTGCAGCACAACCGGCGCGTTCAGCAGCCGCCGTTCCGTTTCGGCCCTGCTCCGAACCGCCGTTCAGGCCCCCTTTGGCGGTGGGGTGGCGCGGCTGCGGCGGCCTCCGTCCGCTGCGTTCCCAGGACTTGTCTCACTGGTCTGGTCCCTCAACCCTCAACCCTCAACTCTTTCTTGCTTCTCTCACTCCTCACCACCGACTCCTCTCTCTGGCAACCGACTGTGACCAACTCCTTGCAACCAACTCCTCCTCTCTTCACAACCCTTCTTTTTCCAACCCAGAGTGCATCTCTCTTTCTTCTTCTCTCACTTCTCACCACCGACTCCTCTCTCTGGCAACCGACTGTGACCAACTCCTTGCAACCAACTCCTCCTCTCTTCACAACCCTTCTTTTTCCAACCCAGAGTGCATCTCTCTTTCTTCTTCTCTCCTCCACTTCCGGTTGCGCCCTTTTATAGCGCCCCCAGCGATCACGCCCCCGGCGCTTTGGACACGCCCATCGGGGCGCTCACCTCGGCCCTGGCTGGTCGCACGACCCTTGGGCTCCGCCCCGGACGACGACGGGCGGGCGCGCCCCTCCCCTCCTCTGACGAGGTGGAGACACGCCTTTCTTCCCTGACTCGAGCCTCGTGGTCAATGGCGGTTATTGGAGGGGAGGTGATTGGGAATCGAGGCTCAGCAATGACGAGAGGGGATGTAATATGGCAATCGAGGGTCGGCAATCACGAAAGGGGGGATGTGAAGGAAATGGGGATTTTTGGGGATGGGAATGGAAGGGGATCTATTCTCTCTCACTGGTGCAATGGAGTATTTCAATTAATGGGAGACACAGCCTTATCTTAAAACACAGAATAAGATATAACTATCGAACATGAATATCCTATGATTGGCTGACGTGTATGCTTGTGGACTATGGGACGCCCTTTTGATGTTACACAGCTCCGGAGGCAGGAGGCACAGCACAACAACAATAATAATAATCATACAGCACACAATAAAAAAAAATATATACAGTCCTCATATCCGCAACAATATAAAAGGGGAAGAATAGTTATTAGAGCGGTTGCCCCAATGCACCCACCTTTAACAAATATTTGCAAGCTCCTCCACAAGGCCAAAACAGAAGGAAACTAGACCAGCACTTGGTAGAGCACATAACTCCACCAACCTGAAGAGTTTATGTTTTGTATCCCACTGATAGGCTGGATCTGGATTCGGACCTGAACCAATATCTAATCGGCTTGTTCTTATCACCAAACCAACTTGGCCACTAAGTTTTGTCATAATCCGTCCACAACTTTGAGATACCGTGCTATACTGTCTATCGTTTTTGGCCCCATCTCTCAATCGTGAAGAATCACATAAAACATTCAAAACTTCTCGTATCTGGATCTGGATTCAGATCTTCACAAAAAATGAATCAATTTGTCCTTATCACACACCAACTTGTCCACCATGTTTTTTGTTCCAAGCCATCCATAACTTTTGAGATATCGTGCGACATATTGTTTTTGTCCCATCTCTCAATGGTGAAGAATCACTTTTGGAAAAAACTAAATGTTCTCGTATCTGGATCTGGATCTGTATCTTCCCCACAATCGAAAAATTTCGTCCTTGTCACACACCCAACCTTTCAACCACGTTTTGTCCAAATCCGGCCAGAACTTTTTGAGATATGTTCACAAACAGACAGAGAGGCAAAAACGTAACCTCTGCCCACCTTTGCTGGTGATGGTAATGATAGCATCCTCACTGGCTGTAAGCATTAAAAGAGAGATTTTGCCTCGTCGGAATGTCATTACATTTCTGTATTCATGATTTGTAGCAATAAAAAAAGTACAAACTCTTTTCTGGTCCTTCCTCCAAGGTTGTTTCACTTACCTAAAATTATTGAAAGAGTAATTGGAAAATATTGATGCAGAGAAAGGTGATTCAACCCACATGTGGTATTCCCACAATAAAATGCATGCACAGTCTTTCAGCCACAAAACTAACATCACGTGAACAGGGGGAAAAAAAAGCAAAAACGACATAACATGTATCAAGAATGAAGAAGTAGGTTCAGGATGCACATTGCAGGAAGAACAAGAAAGAGCAATCAGAGATTGCAAACCCTCGTCAGGATGTATTTTCAGTGGTTTTTAAGGCCTTTGTGGTAAAAAAACATATGGCGGCCGAACCACGTGACCGATGACGTCATCATTCTTTTCTTTTTTCTCCACCAATTTATTGCTAGATTATGCTCAAGAAATTTCATCTTGATAGGATGAAGTTTTGTACTTGTCGAATTATGACGTCAAAACGGAGGCACCTATGACATCATCATTAACATATTTTATTCCCCATGGAGAGTTCTTTACAATGAGCCATGTGTCCATTTTTTCTATTCAGCGTTTTCGGAGATATAGAGGTGCAAATTTTTTCGGTTTTTCCAAGATGGCGGCCGAATCACGTCACCCATGACATCATAATTATCATAAAAAATTCTGTGCGGACAAACAAACAGACAAACAAACGGACTAAAATGCAATACCCTCCTCAGGCGAGGGTAACTAGAACGGCACTCAGTAGAGCGCATACCTCCACCTGGTGAATAGATTACCTTTTGTATCCCACTGATAAACCGGATCTGGATTCGGACCTGAACCAAAATCGAATCAGCTTGTTCTTGTCACCTGACCAACTCATCCACCAAGTTTATTCATAACTCGTCCATAACTTTTTAAAATACCATGTTATATATCGCTTTTCACCCGATCTCGAAATGGTGAAGAATCACTTAAAAAAAAAAAAATTCTTGCATCCGAATCCATATTCAGATCTTCACCAAAATCGGAACGATTAGTCCTTTTCACACACACAACTGGTCCACCAAGTTTGGTCCAAATCCGTTCCCAACTTTTTGGAGATATCCTGCTATATATAATTTTTGCCCATATCACTCAATAGTGAAGAAACCACCGTTTAGAGGCCATTTTTCCCCGCAAAGCGGGGGTTGGCCTTTTCGGGGACCGTGGTAGTTGTTGTTTTTTGGTCCCCTTTTTGAAGCAATGTTTTACGGCCGGATGCCCTTCCTGACGCCAACCCTTTTTGCCGCCTTTAACGACAAACAGGGAATTACCAGTGAACTGGTACTCAATTTGCCGACCTCGGAAGGATGACAGGCTGAGTCAACCCCCCTGGCATTAATTCGGCGATCGACCGAGATTCTAACCCAGGATCCTAGGATCCTAAGCCGGCACCCTAGCCGCTAGCCCAACACCAGGGACTCAATAGTGAAGAATCACTTAAAAATTCTACTCGCTGGATATGGATCCGGATCTTCACCAAATTTGAATCGATTCTTACTTGTCACACACACAACCTGCCCAACAAGTTTCGTCCAAATCAGTCCACAACTTTTGGAGATATCCAGCTCTATATAATTTTTGGCCATATCACTCAATAGTGAAGAATCACTTAAAAATTCTACTCGCTGGATATGGATCCAGATCTTCACCAAATTTGAATCGATTCTTCCTTGTCACACACACAACCTGCCCAACAAGTTTCGTCCAAATCAGTCCACAACTTTTGGAGATATCCAGCTCTATATAATTTTTGGCCATATCACTCAATAGTGAAGAATCACTTAAAAATTCTACTCGCTGGATATGGATCCAGATCTTCACCAAATTTGAATCGATTCTTCCTTGTCACACACACAACCTGCCCAACAAGTTTCGTCCAAATCAGTCCACAACTTTTGGAGATATCCAGCTCTATATAATTTTTGGCCATATCACTCAATAGTGAAGAATCACTTAAAAATTCTACTCGCTGGATATGGATCCAGATCTTCACCAAATTTGAATCGATTCTTCCTTGTCTCACACACAACCTGTCCAACAAGTTTCGTCCAAATCAGTCCACAACTTTTTGAGATATCCTGCTATATATAATTTTTGCCCATATCACTCAATAGTGAAGAATCACTTTAAAATTCTACTAGCTGGATATGGATCCGGATCTTCACCAAATTTGAATCGATTCTTCCTTGTCACACACACAACCTGCCCAACAAGTTTCGTCCAAATCAGTCCACAGCTTTTGGAGATATCCTGCTATGTGTTGGTTCAAGCCCAATCTGCCAATGGTGAAGAATCACATTTAAAAAATGAAATGATGCTTGTATCCGAATCCATATTCAGATCTTCACCAAAATCGAAACGATTAGTCCTTTTCACACACACAACTAGTCCACCAAATTTCGTCCAAATCCGTTCCCAACTTTTTGGAGATATCCAGCTATATATAATTTTTGCCCATATCACTCAATAGTGAAGAATCACTTAAAAATTCTACTAGCTGGATATGGATCCGGATCTTCACCAAAATTGAATCGATTCTTCCTTGTCACACACACAACCTGCCCAACAAGTTTCGTCCAAATCAGTCCACAACTTTTGGAGATATCCAGCTATATATAATTTTTGGCCATATCACTCAATAGTGAAGAATTACTTTAAAATTCTACTCGCTGGATATGGATCCAGATCTTCACCAAATTTGAATCGATTCTTCCTCGTCACACACACAACCTGCCCAACAAGTGTCGTCCAAATCAGTCCACAACTTTTGGAGATATCCAGCTATATATAATTTTTGGCCATATCACTCAATAGTGAAGAATCACTTAAAAATTATACTCGCTGGATATGGATCCAGATCTTCACCAAATTTGAATCGATTCTTCCTTGTCACACACACAACCTGCCCAACAAGTTTCGTCCAAATCAGTCCACAACTTTTGGAGATATCCAGCTATATATAATTTTTGGCCATATCACTCAATAGTGAAGAATCACTTTAAAATTCTACTCGCTGGATATGGATCCGGATCTTCACCAAATTTGAATCGATTCTTACTTGTCACACACACAACCTGCCCAACAAGTTTCGTCCAAATCAGTCCACAACTTTTGGAGATATCCAGCTATATATAATTTTTGGCCATATCACTCAATAGTGAAGAATCACTTAAAAATTCTACTCGCTGGATATGGATCCAGATCTTCACCAAATTTGAATCGATTCTTCCTTGTCACACACACAACCTGCCCAACAAGTGTCGTCCAAATCAGTCCACAACTTTTGGAGATATCCAGCTCTATATAATTTTTGCCCATATCACTCAATAGTGAAGAATCACTTAAAAATTCTACTAGCTGGATATGGATCCGGATCTTCACCAAAATTGAATCGATTCTTCCTTTTCACACACAACCTCTCCACCAAGTTTCGTCCAAATCCGTCCACAACGTTTTGAGATATCTTGTACACAAACGGACAGAAAAACGGGCAGACAAACAGGGGTGGAAACATAACCTCCATCCACACGTGGTGGCGCAGGTAAAAATAGGACCGCAGGTCCTGAAGCTCACCTGGATCAGGAGCAACAGTCACTCAAACGGCCACCGATCATCTCACACCCTGATATTTTTTAATGCCGTGAACAAACTTTGGTACACCACGGGTGATGAAGGTTGTGGGCAAGTTTCATCAAAACCGTGTGTGTAGTTTTGGAGAAGAGAGCAAATACCTATTTTTTGGGGAGCCTCCATAGACCCGCTTAATGAGCGCAGATTTTGATACGGTCAATACATCTTCGTTAAGCCCCTGTCACACCTTGACGATTTAGCCAGCGTATGCCGACGTATCAAAATTGAGTGCTGGTGTGAGTCATACGCTGGCATACGTCGACAAATTTTGTGCATGCACGAAATTTGTCGATGAGCTCGGCGTACTACGACGTATGCCAGCGTGCTTCAGCGTGCTCTTAACGTAGCCAAATTTTTCATACGTCGGCATACGCTGGCTAAATCGTCAAAGTGTGACAGCGGCTTTAGATATCATATATGAAGCTTGTGGCTAGGCTTTATCAAAATCGTGTGTTTGGTTCAAGTGATAATGACTGAAGTGTTTACGGACTCACTCACCGACTCGCTCACTCACTCACTCACTGACTCACTTACTTACTTACTTACCTACTTACCTACTTACCTATGGACACTGCTTGATCGCACAAGCTCACCAGACTAAAGTCCAGATGAGCTAAAAATGCTTACAGAGGAAGATGGATGTAGAATGGCACGAAACCATAAAAATAAAACACTTGGGAGCGACCCCCGAAAATTCACCATCAAAAACACTTTAACAAACGGAGTACGACGACAACTCTATTAAAAATTGCCTTTTTTAAGACAAAATGTCTGCTCAGGAAGATACTACCAGTAGGGTGGTGGAGAAACAGGCAAACTACAAAACAACCAACACCTCATTTTACCATATTCCGATTGTGCTGCTTCTGCCGGTCTGCAGTGTTTAGGCACCACGGCAGCGTATTCAACGTTGTCTTCTGTGGGAACCAAAACATGTGGGCAATTATCTTTAAACCATTATCCGACAGTGATATTTTATGTGAAAACACCAACATGGAAAGATTCACTTTAACAACAAATTTTACCTGAAAACAAAGACTTCACAACAAATTTTACCTGAAAACAAGTACCGAATATTCAGGTGGCATGTACCTGATTTTGAGAAATCCTTTATATCATAACTAGCCGATCTGACTAAGTATGTGAAGTTATTTTTGAGCAGAAGATATAAACTTCTTTGAACTTCAACAAGATCGCCATTTACTCACACCCACGGGCACTCCTCCCCATCCTTCTCAGTCCACCTTCAGTGGTCAATTTGCTGCAGAACATTCTTGGGAATGGCTTTATAATTTTCGTCATTTTTGAAAGAAAATGTTAGACCATGTCATAAGATAAAGGAAAGTGACATGTAATACCGGCTACCACCACAGGTGGAGTTATTTCCGCCACATCCATCTCCTGCGATGTAGTCAACGCCGAGGGCCTTTCACTCACTCACCGCAGGCAGGTTGGTGGTCTTTCTGTCTTCTACCGACTCCTCTCCGGCCTTGCTCCCCCAGCTCTCTCTGTGCTCTGTCCCCCCAATATTCCTTCAGGTCGCACAAGATCTGCCTGCAACCCTCTTATGGTTAAACTGCCAAAGTCTAGGCTCTCTGCTCACCTTCACTCTTTCATTCCCCTTTTCTCCCGCCTCTGGAACAAACTCCCCCACTCCCTTCAATCCCACTCCTCCCTCCAGGTCTTTAAAACAGCTGTTCACCACCATCTCTTATCGTCCCCCATCGAAAACCTTGATCTTTTCTACCCCCGGTAATTCACCCCAGAGTCCTTGCAGTGTTCATATGTTTTAATCCTCTCCCACCTCCCCCCAAGTCCTCCCGATGTCCCTGCTCTCAAATGTTGTGTTTGTGTCCTTCCCCCTCTTCCCCCTCTCTTTTGTGTCCTTCCCCCTCTCTCCCCATCTTGTCTGCTGCTCCCCTTGTTTTTTGTGTTTTGTGTGTCGGTTTGTCTTTTTGTGTGATTAATGTTAGCTCTTTCACGAGCCTCGATCTTGTATACAAAAAAAAACAAAAAACCAAAAAAAAACAAAAACTGCAATTCAGCAAATGTCCGTCCGTCCGTTTGAAGGTACCGCAAAAAAACGGATCGCAACGATATTTTGGGTGGATATTCCTGGGACCCCTGGGAGTAAAATAGGAGATATTGTTTTTCCAAGTTTTCCAATTTTCCAGTTTTTCCAAACACGATGGAATAATATTTACCGACATGAACAGTGATGTGGCTTTTGTTGAAATTCTACAAATACTGTTTATTCTACGTACCAGGAGAGAGTAGATCGACTCCTGACGAACTCTTCCTATATAAACGTGCGGCTCCAAAATAACATGGCAGCGTGTGCAAAGCGACTGAGAAACAGGTGTAGCGGCCGCTTCCTTGTTACAGATTCGGCGCGCACTCTTCACACATAAACGTGTGACTGAGAAAGACATGTAGCGGCCGCTTTCGTTTTGCAGAATTCAATCTTTTTTCAAAATGGGCGCCATGTACTGTTTATATTTTGATGATTTGCGTGTGATATGATTCAACGGATGTTTATATGAATTGTTTAAAATAAAAAAGCCTTCAATTTCTGATATTTTTCCTTTTCATTTGGGCCTCCCAATTGAAGCCCCGCCCATGGGGCGGGTACCGTTGCTGGTTTGATATAATGCAAAGTGTGGTGGCTGTCCATGTGTTTGTGCGTTCGATCGTCTCCTGTTTCCTGCGGCTTCTTCCGGTGCTGCTTTTTAAAAGCACCGCACGCAGGCAAAGCTCAACATTCGACAAGAAGAAATTAATGATACCAAACGATATATATATTTTAAACATATAAATACAACATGGAATCGCAGTTTTGATTATTAACAGTGCGTTAAGATACGACCTCGGCTGACAGGATGACCTCGAGGTACGAATGCTCGCCTCTAAGCTGTCGAGCTGGATTTGAATCTCGGCCCAGCTATAAACTGTCATCCGAGTGTTTCACAGACAAGGTGATTCATCAATGTGTGTGCCGTTCCTGGGCGTCCCATCTCCCAACATTAGTTGGTGGACGTAAAAGATCCCCATGTCCTTCATGAAGATAATGAGATGATAATGTTTAAGATAATGAAGGGTAGAGACATAATTGAAGCAGGATCGTCTTTTTTTTGAACCACATTAGACATTAACAGAAACAGAGGACAATGTTGGAGAGTAAAAAAGAGGAGGTGAGAACACAAGCAAGGCAATGTATTTTACACCAAAGTAGAAATTCAAATAGCAATCTTTTTGTTTGATTATGCTTCTTCCTTCGATCAATAACTTTCCTGTGATTTTGTAAACACTCACCAGGTGAGTCGGAGGTGCAGGCACTTTGCATCAGCTGAGCATCCGTTGTTGGCCCTGAACGTGAGAGGAAATGCATGACGAGGTGTAAATGTAGAGAAAGGTAAGAATAGCAAAAATGAAACAAAATACTTTTCTTTATGAATCAAGATGAAGATGTAAATATTACAGATTTCTTTATATTTATCACTCCTGATTGTTAAATTCTTCATCGGATTAATTTCCCCATCATGTGTTTAATAATCAAAATTTACCTCCGCCACCAAAGATGGATGGAATTTGTGTGTTTCACCCTTGTCTGTCTGTTTGTGAACAGGATTTTTTTTTTTTTTTTTTGTATACTGAATCGAGGCTCGTGAAAGAGCTAACATTTACTTCACAAACAAATAAACCAGACAAACAAAATATATAAAAAGAGGGAGCGGAAGACAAGATGGGGAGAGAAGGGGAAGCACAAAAACACAACATTTGAGAGCAGGGAGATGTGTGGGAGGGAGAGGGCTTAGGGGAGGAGGCATGGGAAGGGGGATATCTCAAAACGTTGTGGACGGATTCGGCCGAAATTTGGTGGAGAGCTTGGGTGTGTGACACGGAAGAACAGATTAGATTTTGGTGAAGATCCGGATCTGTATCTTGATCCGATAATATTTTTAAAATGATTCTTCGCCATTGAGAGACAGGGTCAAAACGATATATATCACGATATCTCAAAAAGTTATGGACCGATTCGGACGAGACTTGGTGGATATGTTGGGTGTGTGACACAGAAGAATACATTACATTATGGTGAATATCCGAGTCCGGATCTAGACACGGGAATGTTTTAAAAATTTTTTTAAAGTAATTCTTCACCATTGAGATATTGGGGGAAAAACGACAAATAGCAAGATATTTAAAAAAATTGTTGATGGATTATAACAAAACTTAGTGGACGAGTTGGTTTGGTGACAAGAATAAGCCGATTCGATTTTGGTTCAGGTCCCAATCCAGATTCGGCCTATCAGTGGGATAGAAAACATAAACTGTTCAGCCTGGCGGAGGCATGCGCTCTACCGAGTGCCATTCTAGTTTATTATACATTTATCAGGTTTATTTATCGATTACCTGTGTAATTCTTTCAAATTCTTATTTTAAAATGATCAGAACATAAATTAGTTTAAGTATTTTTTACATGTTAGATCTCTCATGCGCAGCTTCCCTTATGGAGTTATTTGTTTTGTGCTTGAGTTTCCTCTTTCACGGATTATTTTCCAGTTCCCTTTTCTTTTCGTCGTTTTGTATTGGAAAAATCAACTTCCCCCACCATCTGCTTTATATTTCCTGCAGAAATGAAAATGTTCGCACACAATTGTTCAACACCTGTTCAACACTGCATTCAACATTTAACCCACAGCATTTAACCCCTGACTATCTCTTCTCCTTCTCCCTCCTTTTTGCTTTGAATATTTCCCTATTGATTCTTCTTTTTTTGCAATTGTTTTTATGTTTTGCTATGCATTGTGTTTTGCACTCTGTCAAAGCGTCTTTGGGCTCCCTGAAAAGCGCTATATAAAATAAATGCATTATTATTATTATTACAATTCACCAACGTCGCTGTTCAAACAAGATGGTGACAGATCCATTAAAACAGTGGCAGCCAAGGCTTCATTCAACCTCACTGTTGTTTCAGCCATTTTGTTTAGAATCACAGTTAATCCCAGTCGAGGGTCGTGGGCAAACAGAACGTTTCTTTCTTTTTCTTTCTGTTTGTGCTCTCAGTCACATGTAATATTTTTTGAACAGCTGCGGTCAATAAGTGAGAGACATGAATATGATTGGCATTGAATTGTAAAAGGCCATCTACATACTACATACGTGGAGAGGGAGTAATAGAGGAAAGGAAAACTTGCACATGGAATGGAAGATTTTGCGCATATAATATGTAGATTCCCCCACACAAGGTACAAGAGGAAGGAAAACTGTCCAAATAGTGAATGCGTATGTCTGTGTTTTGTTTCTTAATTACTTATCAGCGTAACAACAATGAAAGGGCTTAAGTTTTTCAGACCAAGGCCTATAATATAGCTACAAGGTTTAAACGGGTTCTCCGATCCACCAACAATTAATCTTGCCAATTTTGTAATATCCTGTCGTGCAAATAAATACAGACAGTCAACCTCAAGTGTATAAAACTCTTAATGATTTTGGCGAAAAGTTTGACAAATACAGTACACAATGTTGTTTCATTTTTCATTTGCAAACAGAAGACGGTAAAAACAGCAAGTGGCCAAAAGCTGCAAAGGCAAATGCAGAAATATGTTGGCAG
>NC_136267.1:18928022-18984411 GCF_964187855.1 Myxine glutinosa
GCGCTCGTACGTGGCAACTTCTCTCTCCAGGCTGGGGGCGCATCTAACCTCACATCCGGTGAGTCGCTTCGTATCTCCGGCGGGGAGTGACACGCCCTCGGCTCGTTAGCTCCGCCCCAGATGGAATCGGCACGTCGCCTCTCATTGGGTGCGTGCGGGGGGGGGGTTACCGGCTCCGCCCTTGACGGGGGACTGACAAGGAGCCCCTTCGTGGTAACCCCGTGGAGCGCATGGTCCGGCGCGCATTGTCAATGGCGGCTAACCGAGCCGGTGTGATGACGCACACTCCCCCCCGCGCAGCGTCGTTGTTGTTGTAATTGTTGTTGTTGTTGTAATTGTTGTTGTAGTTGTAGTTGTAGTTGTAGTTGTTGTTGTTGTTGTTGTTTGGGGAAGAAGATGGAAGGAGGTATGGGAAAGGTCCTAAACTCACTACTGGTGCCATATAATCACATTCTGGTGCAACGAAGAGTCAGAATTAATGGAAAGGAGTCCTTAACTGACATAGACTAAGAATAACTAGCAAGATGTCCGAAAGTTGTCTACGTGTGATGCGGTGGACCTGGGCACGACATTTAATGGGGGAAATAGGGGAAGGTCGGCTCTACTGATTGTTGTTTACAGACAATGGGACTAGGGGATGGGGGATTGGGGATAGTTGGGGAGTATTGGGGAAATAGGGGAATATTTACAAGCGGATATGGAGGCCAAATTCCATATTCGCAACATTGCACCCTTCTCTACCCTCGGGGCGTCCCGACCCGATAAATTTTTACCTACTTTAGTGTGGCACGCAATGTAGTTCCCTCTACTATTAACTCTACCCTGAGTGCGACAGTTTTACAGATATTCACAAATGAGTAAATATGTCCCCCTGCGACGTTGCACCCCTTCTCCTCACAGAAACACACCCACAGGATAACCGAATCCGGAAAGAATCCTCAAACTAAACATACAGCCGGTAGGGAGCATTATTTACACAAGACTACGCTGATATTTACACTACGATCCAGGACCTGTTTTTGGAGGAACACATGCAGATGTTATGCATAGAGAGAGCACGCATGCTAGCATCGATACACCAACCCACGAGTGCTCTGTGGCCTACGGCCTTTAATAAGGTGCAGAGCACCCCTTCCAAGCATCAAGCACCACCCCATCACACAGTGAGCACCATCCGGTGCACCAATAAAGTGTTTACAAATCACCGGTGGTGTCGCAGCCGGCCGATGTTCTGCCGCTGGTCTTGCCTTCATGTGGTGCACTTGGCCTTCTTACTTCTTTTAAACAAAATAAAGAAAGGCGCCAACCGCGTCCATTTCTTTATTGTGGCCGTCAGGGGGCCAACTATAAGTGGTTCACCTGTATGGCATAGGTGCCACGTTGACCCATAGGTCCATCCACGGGTGGTGCTTGGCCGCAAAAGAACTGCGGTCCATTGTGGGTGGCCACAAACATTGCGGTCCATATGGTGTATCGATCCCAGCAGCAAGCAGCGAAAGTGCAGGCCCACAACTGCGAAGCCAGCACCTCTCTCTCCTCTCTCTCTGCCCCAAAACCAGATCCTCGGAGGTGGGAGACAAAAGAAGCAGACAAGTGAGTAAGGTGGTAAGGGCGCAAAAGTGCACGCAATGTAAGATGATGCACACTGGGGGCACATGGGAACCAGGTGAGACAGGTACGTTCCTATCGTACGCCCCCCCCCCCCACCAGGTAACCTACATGGCCCCTCCCTTACCCCTTACTGTATCCACAAAACACAACACTACCCATAAACATCTACTTTACAAATCAACAAACATCCCTACTGTCTTCCCCGTTCCTCCCATATACCAAATTCGTCTTCTCTCCCTCCTAACCAATCAAATTTGCCATTTTCAACTCAACATCATAATTTGCCATCTCCAACTCAACATCATAATTTGCCATCACCAATTCATCATCAGTCCCTCCTAAGGAGGGAGAGATGGAATCACCCCAATGTCTCATCCACGTCGTGATGCGTCTCACAAATCCACACAGCAATTCTCATTTCTGCAACACAAACAAAGAAAACACAGGTGTGGAGTCATCATCATCACCACAGGCAAGTGGCTGCGTATGGTGCGACAGGTTCATCAATCCTAACTATTTCCTAAATGACTTTAACAACTTTACACTACCCGGGGTCTTTCTCCGGCCAAACCATTGGCCCTCTTACACTATGGGTTCTAAAAACCAATTCCCATTGGCCAAACTGTGGTGCTTTTCAATTTGGGGTCTCACTCCCCCGATTCATCTCCCGGTGCCCTCGCACAATTTCTGGGCTGTGGCGTGTACCTCTCCCAGTGGGTCTACCCACCTGCACACCTCCACCACTGCAGTTGCCTCCGAGCTTACCTGCTCCTTACCCTAACCTAACTACCTGGGGAAGGCCCTCTGGCACTCTCCCCACTCGGTGCCCTCTCTGGCACGGGGCTGCCCGATCCACACCCGGGATCCTCAGGCACCCACTCACAACTACCGGCTCCCAGAGCCCACCTGCGGCCTCACCTGGCCGACATCCTCACAGTGGTGGAGTGCCCAACCAACTACACACACTAACAGGCTACACGCCCAGCCATTTCCACAACACTAATGCACCCATCCACAACACCATTCTGCAACCGCACCACAGATGCCAATATCCAACCACAATTTACCTGTACCCTCTACCTAACACTTACACTACCCGCCCCGGGTACTCGTGAAAAGGGTCCACTCTTCCCCCATCCACACCTTCGCACCATGCACACCACTCCGTACCACTTACTCCAACTCTCTCCACACACCTGTACTTGCACACCTGTGCTCTCACACCTGGTGCCACCTGCACCCTTCTCTCCCCAAGCGCATTCGCGCTGATCCACAACACTCACTACTCATCCACTGCTCCACACACCTGTCCAGTTGCACACCTGTGCAATCACACCTGTTCGATCACACCTGTTCAATCCTCACTTGTTCAATCCTCACACACACGGCATCATCTCAGCTAACTACTCCCCTCTGAAACTTGCGCTTCCCAGTCGTCCCTTTAAACTATTGCGCTCCCATGTCATTATCATCCACACTAATCTACCTGCGTCCCCACTACAGGTATCAGTCACTAACTAAACTTAACGTCACCTAATGTCATCTTCTAGGGCCCTATCAATATAACCTAACCCACCCGGGCTAGTTTTCACTGCCATACACCCCATAAGCTATTGCTCCTTTGCCCCCACATGGGAAGGGTGGCAGGGATGCCACCCTTACCCACCGGGGGTCTCTCACTACCAATTTTGCACATCAAATTTCAACAAATTTAAAATTTGCCAATCACTACCCATCATCTGCCAATCACTACTGCCAATCCCTTGCCAATCATCAAATTTTGTTTTTCTCTAATTTTGGGTCCAAAACACTAACCTCATCACCCAGTCGACTCACTAATACCTCTCGGTGCGCCAATCCCTGTCCAAAGCCCGGCTTCGTAAAGCCAAGCAATGGATGCTGGTTGTTTTGTGCCAGCGGCTGAATGCGTCCGGCACTCGGTGCAGGGACGGGGGCTTACCCGGGCCGAGATCCCACGCATCACCTCGGCGTGGAGCCATCCAATGTCCCGATCTCGACCTGCCGGCACGTCTCAACAAAACGTGGTCGCCATAACGACCCTTCCTATCGGGCTGCCCGCTCCGCCTAGTGGAGCACGGACGCGGCCGTTCAAAGCGAGGCCCAGCACGCACCGAGGGCCCGATTCGGCTATAAGTCGTTCTAAACTCTACCCCGTCTAACGTCGATGCTTCACCTGGACGCTTACACCCCGCAGCCCGTTCTTTGCTCACACATCCAGCCGTGCCCATGCTCCTCGTGCCTTTCCTTACACACCCAGGTACCCTCATTCCACTCACAGCCTTGGTCACACACCTGACCACCGAACACTGTGGCACACATTCGTTGCTCGCACACCTCACCAATACACCGCTTCGCGCCCCCTCCTCGGTCACCTCCTCTGTGACAATCACAGGTGTGCCCTCATTCGCACACCCAACCATGTGCCTCACCACCAACTCCAGCGTGCATTCCCACTCACGCTCTACCATTCCAGGTGTGCATCCTTCCATCCCAGGTGTACATCCTCGCTCACCTGTCACAACCAACTCACTCTCCTTGTCACTCTCAATACTCTCACCTCCATTCCTGACAGCGCACTCACCCTTACTCTTGACAGCGCACTCTTTCCTCATGCACCTGCCCGTCACACACCTTTCTCGCGCACACTCTCCCGTTACACCCTCTGTAACACTCACCACACCGCGCTTCCATGTGCTCCCTCGCACACGCGCTACGACCGACTCACTCTCGCCAGCGCCCTCACTACTCCTTGGCACGCACTTTTTCCTCACACACCCCAGAGTCGGACTTCCTCGCACACCTCCTTTTTCGCACACCAGACCTGTCGCACACTTCACCAACGGCCTCTCACGAACACCCGGGTCCATCTCGACCCCCAAGCTCCTTAAATCCCCTGGCGCATCATACGCACGACCATATTGGTCACCACTTACACCGGGTCCTCTTCCTCTTCGCTTCTCCTCCATCACCTGCGAATCCCTCATCCGGTTAATGAGCACATCATCACGATCCAAACACAGACTTTGGACCAATTCTTTTATCTCCTCTTTTATCTCTTTCTTATCCCCTCTCCGTCGCTTCTTAATTTCGCTCATCCCTTCTTCCACTTCTTCTAATTTGTGCTTCACCTCTTTTATTCCCCGGTACGTCTCCTCAAGCTCATCCTCTAAGGCTACCTTGACCGTTTCCAGGTGCGTCCTCACCTGACGGTCCTTCGTCTCCATTACCTCTATCACCTCGTCCAACCTCGTTGTCAGTCCCTCACGTACCATCTGACATTCCCTCTTTGTCGCTATCAAGTCATTTTTTAGGTCATTTTGTGTCGCTTTTAACCCTCCTATTACCGCTGTGTTCTTCTTTACCTGACCCGTTAGTTCTTTTTGTCCCTCTGTTAGCTGCTCCACCTCCTGCGTCAGGTCCTCTATGCCCCCTTGTAACTTTACAGTCCCCTTTCTCACCTCCTTCTCCATGTGCTCCTTACAGTGCCTCACCTCCTCGCGCACTCCTCCGATCTCCTCACTCACTCCTCTCCTGATCTCCTCTCCCATCACTTGCATCTCCTGCCCAGATGCCACCCTCATCTGCTCCATTTCCTCCCTGTGAGCATCCAGTTTGGTTTCTACCCCCATTCTGACCCCCTCTATCTGCTGCCCCATTTGGTTAACTTCCCTTTCCGCTTGGTCCCTCATGTCCCTCAATTTGCCTTCCATGGTGTTTTCTAACCCCTCTAACCCTTTTTGCATCCCTTCCATTTGATTCTCTTGAGCGGCCATTCTGTTTTCTACCCCCATTAACCCATGTTTCACTCCCTCTATCTGATTCTCTTGAGCGGCCATTCTGTTTTCTACCCCCATTAACCCATGTTTCACTCCCTCTATCTGATTCTCTTGAGCGGCCATTCTGTTTTCTACCCCCATTAACCCATTTCTCACCTCTTTTATCCCGTTGTCTAACCCCTCAAAATTATTGTCTAACTTCTCACCGGTACCCCTCGCTTCGTCCCTCATTACCCCCATTTGGTTTCCCATTACCCCCCATTGCTCCTCCAATCGCTCACTCTGGGCCCTCATTTTCTCACTCTGAGCCCTCATTTGCTCACTCCGAGCCCTCATTTCCTCGCTATTCTGGGCCATAAGGGCCTTCATTTGTATGAAAAACAAGTTCCAATCCACCGGGGGCGCTGCCACGGTCGCGGGCGTGGACGCCGTGGCCATCTGCGAGGCGCCATTTTGCGCGCCCGCTACTTCGTGCGTGACGGCGCTATTTTGCGAACCTGCTACCCTCACTGCTTCGCTCTCCTCACGTCCCTCAATTTGGTCCTGGACCGACCCTGCCTCACTCTCCCCTACCGGACCCCAGCTGTCTTGGTCTGCCATAGCGCGACTTTCAAAATTCGGGTTTTTATTTCCGTATAACAAATTCAAATTTCGCCGTTATAATTTCGCGCGGGAAACGCGCTCCGAATCGATTCTAATTGTTACAAATTTGGGCCTAATAAATTTAGTCCCGGGTTCGAATTCCACTCCTCGACACCAATTGTTACAGACGTGGCTTAGATGTTATGTACCGAGCGGTTTGGTATGATCACGTCTGCACAAGTTACCCGATTATACCCGAACGTTGACTAATCGCGCTACGCTAGGTCAATGAAGGAAAAGACACACAGCTGGGATTCAAATGACACGACACCAGGGTTCAGTTCTCAAGACCTCCGGAGGAGGTTATATTGTTACGGAAGGTTAGATTACAACTACAAGAGGGACAGCATAGTAAGATAAGCACTTAGACACACTCTTATATTATTCCCAACAGACGACAGATAAACGGGACAAAAGGCTCACACGGGGTTTGATGGCTAGGAAAGGCAGGATCGATGGCTCCAGGTGCACCTGGGCTCAAAGGTCAGAATCGACTCGGTCCGGTCCAGAGATGCGGGGAGGTATTCAGCGCTCGTACGTGGCAACTTCTCTCTCCAGGCTGGGGGCGCATCTAACCTCACATCCGGTGAGTCGCTTCGTATCTCCGGCGGGGAGTGACACGCCCTCGGCTCGTTAGCTCCGCCCCAGATGGAATCGGCACGTCGCCTCTCATTGGGTGCGTGCGGGGGGGGTTACCGGCTCCGCCCTTGACGGGGGACTGACAAGGAGCCCCTTCGTGGTAACCCCGTGGAGCGCATGGTCCGGCGCGCATTGTCAATGGCGGCTAACCGAGCCGGTGTGATGACGCACACTCCCCCCGCGCAGCGTCGTTGTTGTTGTAATTGTTGTTGTTGTTGTAATTGTTGTTGTAGTTGTAGTTGTAGTTGTAGTTGTTGTTGTTGTTGTTGTTTGGGGAAGAAGATGGAAGGAGGTATGGGAAAGGTCCTAAACTCACTACTGGTGCCATATAATCACATTCTGGTGCAACGAAGAGTCAGAATTAATGGAAAGGAGTCCTTAACTGACATAGACTAAGAATAACTAGCAAGATGTCCGAAAGTTGTCTACGTGTGATGCGGTGGACCTGGGCACGACATTTAATGGGGGAAATAGGGGAAGGTCGGCTCTACTGATTGTTGTTTACAGACAATGGGACTAGGGGATGGGGGATTGGGGATAGTTGGGGAGTATTGGGGAAATAGGGGAATATTTACAAGCGGATATGGAGGCCAAATTCCATATTCGCAACAATATATATATATATATATATATATATATATATATATTGTTACGTTTGTAGGGGGTAGGCAGTGATTACCTTAGTCCAGGTAGAATTGCAGAGGTAGTATGCTCCGAATGTCGTGTAGCCATCTTGATGTAAAAACACATGGAAGCCCGCTTGGAGTTTGCAAAAAAGCACCGAAAGGACTCTCAGACTGTGAGAAATAAGATTATGTGGGCTTTCATGTGTCTTTCACTGAGGAGAGGCTTCTGTCTGGCCAATCTGCCATAAAGCCCAGATCGGTGGAGTGTTGCAGTGATGGTTGTCCTTCTGGAAGTTTCTCCCATCTCCACACAGGGTCTCTGGAGCTCAGCCAGAGTGACCATCAGGTTCTTGGTCACTTCTTTTACCAAGGCCCTTCTCCCCCGATTGCTCTGTTTGGCCGGGGGACCAGCTCTAGGAAGAGTCCTGGTTGTTCCAAACGTCTTCCATTTAAGAATTATGGAGGCAACTGTGCTCTTGGGAGCCTTCAATGCAGCAGAAATTTTTTTGTAGGCTTCCCCAAATCTGTGCCTCGACACAATCCTGTCTCTGAGCTCTGCAGGCAGTTGCTTCGACCTCATGGCTTGGTTTTTGCTCTGATATGCATTGTCAGCTGTGAGACCTTATACAGACAGGTGTGTGCCTTTCCAAATCATGTTCAATCAATTAAATTTACCACAGGTGGACTCCAATCAAGGTGTAGAAACATCTCAAAGATGATCAAGAGAAATGGGAGGCACCTTAGCTAAATTTCAAGTGTCATAGCAAAGGGTCTGAATACTTATGTAAATATGATATTTCATGTTTTTATTTTTTATAAATTTGCAAAACTTTGTAAAATTCTGTTTTCTCTTTGTAATTATGGGGTATTGAGTGTAGATAGATTAGGGAAAAAATGAATTTAAACGATTTCAGGATAAGGCTGCAACATAAGAAAATATGAAAAAGTGAAGGGGTCTGAATACTTTCTGAATGCACTGTGTATGTATATATATATATATATATATATATATATATATATATATATATATATATATATATATATATATATATATATAAATATATATATATATATATATATATATATATATATATAATATAAATAATATATATATATATATATAAATATATATATATATATATATATATATATATATATATATATATAAATATATATACATATATATATATATATATACAGACTTGGCATTTAATATGGAATATTTTTTTTCTGGGGGTGAACTTACTTTTCAAGATGACTTAGAACCAAAAGTTCATTGGAATTATGTTGAAATTATTCTAGATTTTGTTAATGTGACCTTTAAAAGAAACAAAAACCACATTTGACATTTCGAAACAAATAAATTGATCCTTGAAAGTGATGTAAACTGATATCTAACTCAATTCATGGACAGTACTGTGTTAAACTTCTGTACGTTTTCCAGAAGTATCTCTTTATTTTGCACATCAGCCAAAATTTTTTTTAACAAAAACAAAAGTTAAATTACGACTGAGATTACGGACAGTAAAATTACAGTTCAGTACTTCGTGTAACCCCCACGAGCATTCAGGAGAGCACGTACACGTTGAGGCATGCTGTTCACGAGATTTGCCAAGGTTTGGACAGGAATCGCTTGCCATGCAGTGACAATAGCCTGCTGCAATTCACGCACAGAGGTCGGCTGCTGGTCCAAGTGGTCGATTTGACGCGTTAATTCTGCCCACAAGTTATCGATCGGATTCATATCCGGGGACATGGCAGGCCACTCTGTATGCTCTACACCACGGTCAGCAAGAAAGTGTTGGATCATGCGAGCACGATGAGGCCGTGCATTGTCATCTTGGAAGACAAAGTTTCCTCGAAAGGCTGCACGAGCAAATGGAAGCAATGTTTCTTCCAGAATGGCCCTGTACTTGAACTGGTTCAGGTTTCCATTCAGAACAACCAGGTCAGTTTTGCCCCCTGCATGAAAAACAGCCCAAATGGTCAACCCACCACCTCCAGCTTGGACTCTTGGCACTATGCAATCTTTGTTTTTTGGCTTCATGCACTTGTCGGCGCACTCAGACGCGGCCATCTTGACGATAGACCAGAAATCTAGACTCGTCACTGAAGATCACGTGATTCCAGTGTCCTGGCTGCCATTGACGGTGCACTCTGGCCCACTGCAATTGGCGCTGGCGGTGTTGTCTGGTCAGGCGTGGCTTTCTCAGGGGATGCCTGGCACGATAGCCTGCTTGAACCAGTCGTTGGTTGACTAGCCTTCTGGATACAGGCACAGTTGTCAGTTGCTGCCACTCAGCCCTAAGCCGATTAGCCGACTTGGTACGGCCATTGCGGACTAACCGGTGCAGCTGGCGATCATCCCTCCTTGTGGTTCTGCGGGGACGTCCTGGCCTCGGTATTGGAGTAGGGACACCCCTCTGAGCATTTCGTTTCAGGATCTTTGACACCTGACCTTGAGTGATGCCATACTGCCGAGCAATAGCACGCTGTTTCATGCCGTAATTTCGTAAAGCCACCACTCCATGACAAACAGCATTGTCGAGTTGACGGACCATCTCCAGAGGAAGCGGCAATAACTTTTGGAGACGTGCAGCAGTTGTTTTCCACTAATACAGAACGCAACAACCCTTGTATACCCGACTGTGAAGCAAATCATGAAATGCACCTGTCGGTACATTTTGCCACGCCACCTGTGATATAATCCTGTTGTTGACTTCTTGCTGCGACAGACAATCAGTGACATGGTTCTTTTAACAAATAAATCACCAAAGTGTAAAAGAAACTCACCAGATTGATATACTGAGTTAAGAAAGTAAACCCGTCAAGAAAAAAAAAAAATTCCATATTAAATGCCAAGTCTGTGTATATGTATATGTATGTATGTATATATATATATATATATATATATATATATATATATATATATATATATATATATATATATATATATATATATATATATATATATACATACACATTTATATATATATACATATATATACACACACGCCAAGCCCTGGTGTTGGGCTAGCGGCTAGCGTGCCAGCTTAGGATACCAAGGATCCTGGGTTCGAATCCCGGTCGATCGCTGAATTAACGCCAGGGGGGTTGACTCAGCCTGTCATCCTTCCGAGGTCGGCTATTTGAGTACCAGTTCACTGGTAATTCCCTGCTTGTCGTAAAAAGGCGACAAAAAGGGTTGGCGTCAGGAAGGGCATCCGTCCGTAAAACATTGCTTCAAAAAGGGGTCCCAAAAAAACAACAACAACCACGGTCCCCGAAAAGGCCAACCCCCGCTTTGCGGGGAAAAATGGCCTCTAAACGGTGGTTTATATATACATATATTGTTGCGGATATGAGGATTATGTTTTTTTGTATTGTATAGTAAATTGTTTGATTCTGGCCCCTCCTGCCTCCAGTGTTGTGTAAAGGTTAAAAGGGCGTCCCGGTAGTTAATTCCATAAAAGCACACATTGAAGGACACGATAAAACCCTTGTTCAGTAGTTTATATCCTTATTATGTATTTTAGATTAAGGCCTTGTTGTCCATTAACATGACACTCCATTGCACCGAGTGAAAAAGATAGATTCCCTTCATTCCCATTCCCAAAAACCTCCATTTCCCCTTTCAACAATTGCCATTCGCATTGCCAACCTACAATTGCCGCCATTGGCCACGAGGCAGGGTTGGGGAAGAAAGGCGGGTCCCCACCTCGTCATAGAGGGGAGGAGTGAGTCAGCCCCACTCAACCAACCACGAACAAGGGAAGGGGTTGGACTTGGAGAGGGTGTGGAGAGAAACATCAAGGAGGTTCGCGAAGGTGGAGGGGCGGGGCCTATATAACCCGCCGCGGGACGTTCCCAAAGAGGAGATGAGCTTTTACTGAGATGAGAGATGAGCTTTTACTGAGATGAGAGATGAGCTTTTACTGAGATGAGAGATGAGCTTTTGAGAGATGAGCTATGACAAGAGCTGGACTGGGTCGTCAGAGGAAAGCGGAGTTGAGAGGGGTCCAAGAGAGAGCTGAGTTGTGAGGTCCAAGGCTGAGCTGCGTGGAGATCATCCAGGGAAGCACAAAGCCTGCTATTCGTCACCTTGCTCGCCAGCAGCAGCGTCCACAGCAGCAACAACCCTCGATAGCCGTTTGGGGCCTGGACGGCAGTTTTGAGCAGGGCCGCGAAGGGACGGCGGCTGCCCAACGAGCCGATCGTGCTGCCGGACCCATTGGACTTTCCTCTCCTTCCAGCCATTCCTGCCTACAAGCTCCCCATTCGTGTACGTGAGTTTGTTCTGTTTGTTCTGTCCTGGATAGTCAATTAAGTCTGTATAAGCTAGTAATTTTCACTGTGTCACCTGCTTTTTCATGTCCCTGTACATAACCGTGACTGCTCCTTTTTGCTTGTGTGTGTAATAATAAATCCCGTTACTCTTCTGTACGTCTTCTTCTTCCTCTCTACATTCGGTCGTTTTAGAGTTTTCCACATTGAATAGCTGTGGCGCGATCGGGCCAACGTTTGGGTGAATCGGGGAAACTGTTAGGTCGCGGGACCTCCGCTCGGCAAATATAACATCCTTAACCGCGGACCGTAACAATTGGTGTCAGGAGTGTCGGATTCGGACCTGGGACTAAATTCATTTAGCCCAAATTTTGGACACAATTGTACAATTGGCGTAACAATTGGTGTCTGGGAGTGAGACTCGAGGCCCGAACCAAATTTTAAAAAACATCTAGGAAAAAATTTGGTCAAAATTTGGAGCTGCTGGAAATTTGTGTTGTTTTAAAGCAAAACCCGAATTTTGAAATCGCGCCATGGCTGGTCAAGGCGACGGGATGTCGGTGGGAGAGATAGACGGGGTAGAATCGACCCAGGACCTCGGGGAAACGTATGTGGATGAAAGAGAGGAGGAGAACATGGGCAATGTGGTTGAGGGGGTATCAGGTGCACAAAATGGCGCGCTCGCGCACGTGGTTGAATGGTCCCAAAATAGCGGCGCCGCGGAGGGCGAGCCCGCGGTGGCGGCTGGGGACGCTGGGCAAACCGGGTTTGACCTCAGATTATTCTTGACCCAACTGATGGCAAAAATGGATGCCCAAAGTGATAAGTCCACCCAAGAGCAAAGAGAAATGGGTGAGCAATTGGGGGTAATGAGGGACGAAGTGAGGGCTCGGAGTGAGCAATTGGGGGTAATGAGGGACGAAGCGAGGGGTACCGGTGAGGGATTAGACAAGAAATTTGAGGGATTAGATAAGAAATTTGAGGGATTAGACAAGAAATTTGAGGGGTTAGACAATGGGATAGAAGGGGTGAAACATGGGTTAACGGGGGTGGAAAATAGAATGGCTGCCCAGGAGAATCAGATAGAGGGGGTGAAAAATGGGTTAATGGGGTTAGAAAATAGGATGGAAGGCAAATTGCGGGAAATAGGGGAGCAATCCACCCGAGAAATTAAACAAATGGGAGAGCAGATAGAGGAGGTGAAAATCGGGGTAGAAACCAAATTGGATGCTCAGAGGGATGAATTGGGACAGATGAGGGTGGCATCTACAAAAGAGAGGGAGGAGATGAAAGAGGAGATACGACGAGGTGTAAGTGAGGAGGTCTCGGGGGTACGCGAGGAGGTAAAGCGAGGTGAAAAGCGTATGGAGAAAGAGGTGAGAAATGGAACGGCGAGGTTACAAGGGGGACTAGAAGACCTGACGGAGAAGGTGGAACAGCTGACGGTGGGACAGACGGAGTTAGTGGAGCAGGTACAAAGGAACACTGCGGTACTAGGAGGGTTAAAAGCGACACAAAGAGACATCAAGGACGACTTAATAGCGACACAGGGGCAATGTCAGATGGTACGTGAGGGACTGACAACGAGGTTGGAAGAGGTGACAGAGGTAATGGAGACAAAGGACCGGCAGGTGAGGATGCACATAGAGACGGTCAAGATAGCCTTAGAGGACGAACTTGAGGAGACGCACCAGGAAATAAAAGAGGTGAAGCAAAAATTAGAGGAGGTGGAAGAGGCGGTGAGTGAAATTAAGAAGAGACGGACAGAAACTAAGAGAGAAATACAGGAGGAGGTGATGGAATATGTACAAGGTCGGTGCTCAAATCGTGATGATGTGCTCACTAACCAAATAAAGAGTTTGCAGGTGGCGAAGGAGGTGCGGAGACGAGGTGCCAAGGTGAGTGGCGATATACGTGGAAATGTACATGATGTGAGGGGAGCTTCAGTCGGCTTGGGGGTTGATTTGGATCCGGGTGTTCGTGAGAGGCCGTTGGTGAAGTGTGCGACCGGTACGGTGTGCGAAGGAGGAGGTGTGCGAGAATGTCCGACTCTGGGGTGTGTGAGGAAAAAGTGCGCGCCAAGGAGTGAGTGTGCTGTCGAGAGTGAGTCGGTCGTAGCGTGTGTATGAGGGGGCACATGGAAGCGTGGTGTGGTGAGTGTTACAGAGGATGTAACGAAAGAGTGTACACCAGTGGTGAGTGTTACGGAGGAAGTAACGAGAGAGTGTGCGCAAGAGGATGCGCGAGAAAGGTGTGTAACGGACAGGTGCATGGGGAAAGAGTGCGCTGTCAAGAGTAAGGGAGAATGCACGCCTGTGGTGAGTGTTACGGAGGAAGTAACGGGAGAGTGTGCGCAAGAGTGTGTGCGCGAAAGGTGTGTAACGGACAGGTGCATGAGGAAAGAGTGCGCTGTCGAGAGTAAGGGTGAGTGCGCTGTCAAGAGTGGTGGTGAAAGTAGTGAGAGTGACACGGAGCGTGAGTTGGTTATGACAGGTGAGAGAGGATGTACACCTGGAATGGAGGGATGCACACCTGGAATGGTAGAACGCGTATGGGAATGCACGCTAGAGTTGGTAGTGAGGCACGTGGTTGGGTGTGCGAGTGAGAGCACACCTGTGATTGTCACAGAGGAGGTGACCGAGAAGGGGGCGCGAAGAGGTGTGTTGGTGAGGTGTGCGAACGACGAGTGTGTGCAAAGGTGTTCGGTGGTCAGGTGTGTGACCAAGTCTGTGAGTGGAATGAGTGTACCTGGGTGTGGAAGAGAAGGTGCAATGACGAGGAGCATGGGAACAGCTGGATGTATGAGCAAGGAATGGGCTGCGGGGTGTAAGCATGCAGGTGAGGCATCGACGGTAACCGGGTTAGCGGTTAGAACGACATTTAGCCGAATCGGGCCCTCGGTGCGTGCCGGGTTTTGCGTGCCGCGAGGACCAGCGGGGATCCGAACCACGGCGGGTTCGAAAGGACCGCCGTACGTGATCCACGCCGGGCCGCGCTTGGAACGGCCGCGTCCGTGCCCCGCTAGGCGGAATGGGCAGCCCGATAGGAAGGGTCGTCATGGCGACCCCTTTTTGTTGAGGCGTTCCGGCAGGTCGAGATCGGGCCATGGGATGGCTCCGTGCCGAGGTGGTGCGTGGGATCTCGGCCCGGGTAAACCTCCTTCCCTGCACCGAGTGTCGGACACATCCAGCCGCCGGCACCAAACAACCCGCATTCATTGCTCGGCTTTACGAAGCCGGGCTGTGGAAGTGAATTGGCGCACCAAGAGGCACTAGTGAGTGGACTGTGATGATGGTGATAGTGATAGTGATTTGATACGAAATTTAGAATAGTGGATAGAATTGGCAGTAATTGGCAAATTTTTGATTGGTTGGAATTTGGAGAGCAAAATTGGTAGTGGGAAATGCCCCGATGTGGTGGGATGGCAACCTTGCCATCTCTCACAGGGGGGGCAAAGGAGCACTAGTTATGGGGTTTATGGCAGTGAAAACTAGCCCGGGTGGGTTTGGATAATGTGTAGGGCCCTAGAGATTGACATTAGGTAACGTTAAGGTTAGGTAGTGACAAGGATACCTGTAGTGGGGACGTAGGTAGATTAGTGTGGATGATAATGACGTGGGAGCGCAATAGTTTAAAAGGGGTGACGGGGAAGCGCAAGTTTCAGAGGGGAGTAGTTAGATGAGATGATGCCGTGTGAGTGTTGGTGGTGTATTCAAGTGTATTGAGCAGGGTATGAGTAAATGAGTGTGAGGAACAGGTGTGATTGCACAGGTGTGCAACTGAACAGGTGTATGGAGCAGTGTTTGAGTGAGTAATGGTAATGTGTGTTGTGTTGACCAACTGGTCCAGGAAGAGGAGGAGGGTGCAGGTGGCACCAGGTGTGAGTGCACAGGTGTGCAACAACAGGTATGAGGAACAGGTGTATGGAATAAATGGTAGTGTGGAGTATATGGAGTATTGGAATGAATGGTCGTGGAGTGAGTATGGTGGAAACTATGGAGTGGAGTGGATGGTGCGAAGGTGTGAATGGGGGAAGGATGGACCCCCATCACGAATACCCGGGGCGGGTAGTGTAAGTGTTAGGTAGAGGGTATAGGTAAATTGTGGTTGGATATTGGCATCTGTGGTGCGGGTGAAAGAATGGTATTTGGATGGGTGCATTAGTGTTGTGGAAATGGCTGGGCGTGTAGCCTGTTAGTGTGTGTAGTTGGTTTGGGCACTCCACCACTGTGAGGATGTCAGCCAGGTGAGGCCGCAGGTGGGCTCTGGGAGCCGGTAGTAGTTGTTGTGGATGGGGCCCGAGGATCCGGAGGACGGACCCGGGTAGCCCAGTGCCAGAGGGCACCGAGTGGGGTGACAGAGCCAGGAGGGGCCTTCCCCAGTAGATAGGTTAGGGTGAGGAGCTAGGTAAGCTCGGGTGGCAACTGCAGTGGTGGAGGTGTGCAGGTGGGTAGACCTGCTGGGAGAGCTACACGTCACAGCCCAGAAATTGTGCAAGGGCACCGGGAGTTGAATCGGGAGAGTGAGACCCCAAATTGAGAAGCACCACAGTTTGGTCAATGGGAATTGGTTTTTAGAACCCATCGTGTAAGTTGGCCAATGGATTGGCAGGGAAAGACCCAGGGTAGTGTAAAGTGTGTTAAAGTCATTTAGAGGATAGTTAGGATTGAAGTCTCCTCGCACCATCTACATCCACTCACCTGAGGTGACGTAACTCCGCACCATGCCATGTTTTATTATTTTTATGATGCAAATGTTTGGAATGTGAGACGCATCATGACGTGGGTGTGACATTGTGCTTGATGTTCCATCTCTTCCTCCTTATGAGGATTGATGATGAATTGGGTGATGGCAAATTTTGAAGTAGAGGGATTGTGGAGACGAATTTGGTATAGGGGAAATATGGGGAAGACGTGACAGTAGTGACGGATTTGTAAATGTGTAGATTGTTGTACATATGGGGTAAGGGCAAGGGTAGTGTAGGTGACAGGGGGGGTGACGTACGGTAGGGACGAGCTTTCTCATTTCGCTCTCCGTACGCACTTCACCTTGCATTGCCTTTGTTGATGTGTACCCTTGTGACCTTACCCCTCGCTCATCTGTCTTGTCCCCCTTTTGTCTCCCACATGACCTGAGCGCCACTGGGCACCGAGGGGAGCGTGCGTGAGTCGGCCATTGTGCGCCCGGAACTCCCAGAACCAGCTGTCTGCATCGATGCACCACATTATGGACCACATGTCTGTGGCCGAGCACCACTTATGGACCCCATGGGTTGGGGCATGGCACCTCTGCTGGAACCGGCCATGAGGGCCCGAAATCTTGCTGGCGGACCTTGATCACAGGGCACCGATGCCCCACAGGTGAACCACACTAGTCGGCCCTGTGGGCCATAAATAAAATAAATAAAAATGGACACGTTGGGTGCATTTTATTGCAAATAGGCCGCCAGCAAAGGAAAAAGACAACAACTGGAAGAAATAATAATAGCCAGCAGAGGGAGCCGAAGAGCAAGAGACCACCTGCAGGGTTAGGGGTTGTCGATTTATTTTATGCATTGAACATTGATGAACACTGATGACTGTGCACCGATTGGTGCTTGAGGGTGCTTTGGTGCGTTTTGGGTGCTTTCATGGTGCATTGATGCAGAGCAGACTGTCTCCCCCCCAGAAAGAACAATCACAGGTCCTGGGCTAGTTTTGTAAATAAAAGTAGCGTCAATTGTAAATAATGCTCCCCACCGTCAATGTATAGTTTGAAGACCATTCCGCAATTCGGTTAACTGTGGGCGTGTCTGTTAGGCAGGGTGCAATGGAGCAGCGGGACATATTTATTTATGTTTTAAAACTGTCGCACTCAGGGTCAGGTTAAAAGTAGAGGGAACTACACCTACGTGTCACACTAAATAAAAGTTGTAGGCCCGGGACGTGCCTAAGAGGAGGAGGGTGCAGTGTTGCGGATATGAGGATTATCTTTTTTTGTATTGTATAGTAAATTGTTTGATTCTGGCCCCTCCTGCCTCCAGTGTTGTGTAAAGGTTAAAAGGGCGTCCCGGTAGTTAATTCCATAAAAGCACACATTGAAGGACACGATAAAACCCTTGTTCAGTAGTTTATATCCTTATTATGTGTTTTAGATTAAGGCCTTGTCGTCCATTAACATGACACTCCATTGCACCGAGTGAAAAAGATAGATTCCCTTCATTCCCATTCCCAAAAACCTCCATTTCCCCTTTCAACAATTGCCATTCGCATTGCCAACCTATAATTGCCGCCATTGGCCACGAGGCAGGGTTGGGGAAGAAAGGCGGGTCCCCACCTTGTCATAGAGGGGAGGAGTGAGTCAGCCCCACTCAACCAACCACGAACAAGGGGTTGGACTTGGAGAGGGTGTGGAGAGAAACATCAAGGAGGTTCGCGAAGGTGGAGGGGCGGGGCCTATATAACCCGCCGCGGGACGTTCCCAAAGAGGAGATGAGCTTTTACTGAGATGAGAGATGAGCTTTTACTGAGATGAGAGATGAGCTTTTACTGAGATGAGAGATGAGCTTTTGAGAGATGAGCTATGACAAGAGCTGGGCTGGGTCGTCAGAGGAAAGCGGAGTTGAGAGGGGTCCAAGAGAGAGCTGAGTTGTGAGGTCCAAGGCTGAGCTGCGTGGAGATCATCCAGGGAAGCACAAAGCCTGCTATTCGTCACCTTGCTCGCCAGCAGCAGCGTCCACAGCAGCAACAACTCTCGACAGCCGTTTGGGGCCTGGACGGCGGTTTTGAGCAGGGCCGCGAAGGGATGGCGGCTGCCCAACGAGCCGATCGTGCTGCCGGACCCATTGGACTTTCCTCTCCTTCCAGCCATTCCTGCCTACAAGCTCCCCATTCGTGTACGTGAGTTTGTTCTGTTTGTTCTGTCCTGGGTAGTCAATTAAGTCTGTATAAGCTAGTAATTTTCACTGTGTCACCTGCTTTTTCATGTCCCTGTACATAACCGTGACTGCTCCTTTTTGCTTGTGTGTGTAATAATAAATCCCGTTACTCTTCTGTACGTCTTCTTCTTCCTCTCTACATTCGGTCGTTTTAGAGTTTTCCACATTGAATAGCTGTGGCGCGATCGGGCCAACGTTTGGGTGAATCGGGGAAACTGTTAGGTCGCGGGGCCTCCGCTCGGCAAATATAACATCCTTAACCGCGGACCGTAACAATATATATGTATATACACAGTCACGTTCACCGGGGGGATTAAGATCCCCAGGGTGACGGGTGGCCGATTAAGCTTAAACTCCGAGGCATTCAATCAAACTATGGTGGTGTTATTTATCCGCGCGGGGGCGGAGGGTGACGAGCTTATACCTGCCGGACACGGCACGGGGTTTCTCCGATCCACCAACAATTAAACGGGACAGGACAAGGAATGAAAGTTCAACAAGTAATGGATTTAATAAAAATAATGCCAGGGAGCAAAGAATGCACAGTTGAATATTCCTAAGTTGAGGATCCTCCACGCTGACTCAAATACACACAAGGGGAAAATAAATGAAAGTAATTATTGTGTCTGTGTGGTGCGTTTGCCTGCAATCCGTGGGCTCCTCCAACGATGCCCGCGCCCTAGCGGCCATTGACGGCGAAACGAACAGGCCCGTGCTCCTTCCTGCTCAGCTGCACCGAGCCCCGTCATTCCGCTCAGTCCGCACACTACTCCAGCGTGACTGCCATGCGCCAACACCAAGAAGGAGAGAGTTCTTCCACCTTTTTCCCAGCCCGGAACACCAGGACCCAAGAGAGCACAATTTGGACCGCCAACGATGATTGTCTGAACCAAGCGAGCCGCAAGGATGTCGACCGCTAGTGTTCAATGTCAGAACCAAGAGCACGAACTACGACCGCACGCGATCAAAGCCAGGGTCAAGAGGGGGCCGTGCGACTGCACGCTATAAAATCCAGAGCCAAGAGAGAGAAAATGTGACTGCTTGCATGAACATCAAGAAGCGAGAGAGGGAAAATAATAAGTGACCGTTCGCTATGGATGTTGGGACCAAGAGAGTAAAATGGCTGCTGCTTCACGTTTTTGTCCCTGGTGCTTGAACGTCATATCATGATGTCCGCGCGCATTCCAATCAAAGAGTCCATCGTAGCAGTCCATCGCCCTGACCAATTATCACCTCTCGGGCCGGGGCGTCACGGCCCCTCCTGCCGGCCCCTGCGATGATTCAAATGGAGGTGTCAGTGGTGTTTGAATGTCCTGGTTCCGGTCACTTTATTTCGTGTTTATTTAGTATAGGTGCGGAGTGCACAGCTGCTGTGGTATGTGCCATAAGGAACAAAGGAAAAACCACAGAGGCAATTTACATACAGGGAATTACCCTTATACCCTTCCTAATTAACATAGCTCCACCCCTCTCATGGATACAATTATGCAACCTTATGCGACATCCGGTCTAACAGATTCCCTACTTAGTCACATGGGTGTTTCTTCTTCTTCACGACAGTCGGAGCACACCACCCTATACAATCCTGACAAATCTTATACTCTTACGATGTCTCTCTGAAAAGACCGACTGGACAACCCTCCCATCCACTTTCTGAATAAGCCTCTCCAAGAAGTTTTGTCACTCAAGCTTTTGGGTCTCACTATCTGCCATGATCTTTCCTGGGAAAACCACATTTCAAATCTGGCCTCCAAAGCCAGTCGCCGACTGGGCATCCTCCGTCGTGCGAACTCCTTCCTTGGCAAACCTGAGCTCCTCACCACATACAAGGCTTTCATCCTCAGCTCAATGGAGTACTGCTCTCCCCTCTGGGTTGGTGCTCCTGCCTCACACCTAGCTCGTCTTCACGCTGTTGAAACCAAAGCGTTCAGAATCATTGGAATCTCCCGCGATGACGCTATCTCCGAGGGCCTTTCACTTAATCACCGCAGGCAGGTTGGTGGTCTTTCCGTCTTCTACTGACTCCTCTCCGGCCTTGCCCCCCCCCCAGCTCTCTCTGGGCTCTGTCCCCCAAATATTCCTGCAGGTCGCACAAGATCTGCCTGCAACCCTCTTATGGTTAAACTGCCAAAATCAAGACTCTCTGCTCACCTTCACTCCTTCATTCCTCTTTTCTCCCGCCTCTGGAACAAACTCCCTCACTCTCTTCAATCCCACTCCTCCCTCCAGGTCTTTAAAACGGCTGTACACCACCATCTCTTATCTTCCCCAATCCAAGACCTTGATCTTTTCTACCCCCGCTAATTTCACCCCAAATCCACTTTTTTGAGGTGACTTTTGACTTCTTTCCTGGAAGTCCTTGGTGTCCTTGCGTTTTATACCTATCCTGCCTCCCCCCAGGCCCTCTCCCTCCAAAAACATCTCCCGATGTCCCTGCTCTCAAATGTTGTGTTTGTGTGCTTCCTCCCCTTCTCTCCCCATCTTGTCGACCGCTCCCCTTTTTATATACTTTGTTTGCTTGTTTGTTTGATTTGTTTGTTTGATAAATGCTAGCTCTTTCACGAGCCTCGACTCTGTATACAAAAAAAAACAAACAAACAAAAAAAATCTCCCGTGATGAAGCTACCTCCGAGGGCCTTTCATTTACTCACCGCAGGCAGGTTGTTGCTCTTTCTGTCTTCTACCGACTCCTCTCTGGCCTTGCTCCTCAAGCTCTCTCTGGGCTCTGTCTCCCAAATATTCCTAAAGGTCGCACAAGATCTGCCTGCAACCCTCTTATGGTTAAACTGCCAAAACCAAGACTCTCTGCTCACCTTCACTCTTTCATTCCTCTTTTCTCCCACCTCTGGAACAAACTCTCCCACTCCCTTCAATCCCACTCCTCCCTCCAGGTCTTAAAAACAGCTGCTCACCACCATCTTTTATCTTCCCCCATCCAAAACCTTGATCTTTTCTACCCCCGCTAATTTCACCCCAAATCCTCTTTTTTGAAATCCCAACTTATTTCCTGGAAGTCCTTGGTATCCTTGTGTTTATACTTCTCCCACCCCCCCCCCGCCCCCTTCCCATGCCGCCTCCCCCCAAGCCCTCTCCCTCCCACACATTCCCGATGTCCCTCACTAATGTTGTGTTTATGTGCTTCCCCTTCTCTCCCCATCTTGTCTACTGCTCCCCTTTTTATATACTTTGGTTCTTTGTCTGTTTGATTTGTTTGTTTGATATATGTTAGCTCTTTCACGAGCCTCGATTATGTATACCAAAAAAATAATAAATAAATAAATAAATCCGATCTGGCCTGAAAGTATTTCATTGGTACCCCCCACAAACGCAACAATATATATATATATATATATATATATATATATATATATATATATATATATATCTATCTATATATATATATATATATATACAGTGAAACCTTGACTTACGAGTTTAATTCGTTCTGTGACCGAGCTCGTAACTCAATTTGCTCGTTTCTCAAATTAAATTTCCCCATTAAAATGAATTGAAATGCTATTAATCCGTTCCAGCGCCCCAAAAACCACACCAACTTTTTTTGAAATATATATATATAAATATCTCGCGCTTTATATTTCACCTGTATGCAGCATACAAGTTGGCAGGATGGCCTGGACTGGAGGTACGCACACTTGACTCTAAACTGTCCAGCCTGGGTTTGAATCCCGACCCAGCTATAACCTGTCATGTCGGTGTTTCACAGGCAGGGTGATTCATCAATGTGTGTGCCGCTAAACTGGGCGCCCCGTTTGCGTGCCATTAGTTGTTGGATGTTAAGGATCTGTGTAGTGTTCTGGTAGTGTTCTGGGCCCTGTGCTATTTCTGGTCTTCATCAATGACCTCATCGAAATGAGGATCTGTGTAGTGTTCTGGTAGTGTTCTGGGCCCTGTGCTATTTCTGGTCTTCATCAATGACCTCATCGAAATGACCTCATCAATGACCTCATCGAAATGACCTCATCAATGACCTATCGAAAACCTTGATCTTTTCTACCCCCGGTAATTCACCCCAGAGTCCTTGCAGTGTTCATATGTTTTATTCCTCTCCCACCTCCCCCCAAGGCCTCCCGATGTCCCTGCTCTCAAATGTTGAGTTTGTGTCCTTCCCCCTCTCTCCCCATCTTGTCTGCCGCTCCCCTTGTTTTTTGTGTTTTGTATGTCGGTTTGTCTTTTTGTGTGATTAATGTTAGCTCTTTCACGAGCCTCGATCTTGTATACAACAAAAAAACAAAAAAACAAAACACCGTGTCTTCCACAAAGAGAAGGCGAGCTATCGCCGGCACTCTGAACAAGTTGTGGCCTGGCATGCTCTTCTCCTCTGCCGTTATATACGTCCTCCTCGGCATCTTTTTCCAGAAGAGCCCTGTCTCGTCACAGTTGAAGATTTGCTGGGGGATGTATCCTTCGGCTTCTATCAGTTCGGCAAAAGTTATAATAAAATCTTCAGCTGCCTTCACATCCGAGCTTGCTGCCTCACCATGCCTGACGACGGAGTGAATGCCGGTCCTCTTCTTAAAATTATCAAACCATCCCCGACTGCCTTTGAATGACTCTTCCGATGCCTCTTCCGTTGATGTTCCCGCCGTCTGCTGCACCAAATCCCCGTAAATGTCTCGTGCCTTCTCACAGATGATGCTCTCGGTCACGGTATCTCCTGCGAGCTGCTTCTCCATCAACCACACAAACAACAACTTCTCCATCTCTTCATGGACAGAGGTCCGGACCTTTGAAATAATCTTAACGCCCTTGGCTGGCGTTATAGCCTTTATCGACTCCTTCTGCTTCAAAATCGTACATATCGTAGAAGTACTACGATCGTACTGCCTCGCCAAGTCGACAACACGCACACCTCGCTCATGTTTTTCGACGATTGCGTGTTTTATATCCAAGCACATCATCCTCTTCTTCTTCTCAGCACTGCCCTTGGCACTCAATTTCTTAGGACCCATGGTTAAAAGTAAGAAATTTTCCAAAACAACAAAAATGCGAAAACAAAGTAACAGCGATACGGCAGAGATGCTTGCACGGCAAGATAACCACGTGACCTGAACGCTCGTTGGGCCACCTAGTGGCGGGTGGCGTAAGCTCGTAACTCAGATCTCGGCTCGCATCACAAAGCAAAAAACCGCCCGAGCGACGGCTCGTATCTTGGAAAACTCGTAAGTTGGTGCACTCGTAAGTCAAGGTTTCACTGTATGTATGTATATATATATATATATATATATATATATATATATATATATATATATATATATATATACATATACATATATACAGTATATATATATATATATATATATATATATATATATATATATATATATATATATACATATACATATATACAGTATATATATATATATCTATAAGGTATGAGGCCGGTACAAGGCGTCAAAAGGCGCGACACGAATTAACCGACGATTTTCTATACAGGTATGCAAGATTAACACCGAGAATCTTCCTCGGGACACACTATAGGTACACACACCGAAAGATAAATACAGTTTCGACAAAAACACAATTGTGAACAATTTGTCAATTACTTAACTTCGAAAGCGTGAGAGCGTGTGCAGCTTCGAAAAGACGTGACCTCGCCAACAAAGATCTCGCGAGATTCCAAAGTGAAGTTGTGATTCTTTTATATTTGTTGTGATTTTTTTGTGTGATTTGTGATTGTGATTCTTTTTTATATTTTATATTTTAATATTTGAAGTTGTGATAAATGTAGGGGTGTACTTACTTTTTCCACATTCGAAATTTGCAATTATGTTTATTTAAATTATACAATGGACTACAAAATGTAAATGTTTCATGATATTTGTTATATTATATCACCTTTATGTATCAATATTGTTGAAATGAAGATCAAATAGCTGTATGTTGAAATATGTTGAAAAAGTCAAAACTTTACATGGGGTTTACTTACTTTTTCACATGACTGTATATATACATATACAGTATATACACAGCCGTGGCCAAAAATATTGGCACCTTACACTTTTTTCAAATAACTCAATTCCCTCGAAAAACAAGTTGAAATTGACAAAAGTATTTGGTCTCCACAATTCTTTATTTCACTAAATATTACAGAACCTTTGTTTTTTTATTCAGAAGTTAATATATCCTTTTAAATGAGAAAATAAAAATAAATGGCATTGACAAATTATTGACACCCTCGACTTAATATTTGGTAGCACAGCCTTTGGACAAAATAACTGCAGTCAAGCGCTTCCTATAGCCATGAATGAGCGTCCTGCACCTCTCTACTGGCAGTTTGGCCCATTCTTCCTGTGCAAACTGCTCCAGTTCTCCCAGATTTGAAGGGTGCCTTCTCGCAACTGCTGTTTTCAGATCTCCCCACAGGTGTTCAATGGGATTTTGATCTGGACTCATTGCTGGCCACTTCAGAACAGTCCAGCGTTTTGTCTTGAAACATTCCTGGGTGCTTTTTGAAGTGTGTTTAGGGTCATTGTCCTGCTGCAAGACCCATGACCTTCGACGGAGACCCAGCTTTCTGACACTGGGTTGAACATTGCGCTCCAAAATGCCTTGGTAATCTCCTGATTTCATGATGCCATGCACACTTTCAAGGCACCGAGTGCCAGAGGCAGCACAGCATCCCCAAAACATCACTCAACCTCCTCCATGTTTGACTGTAGGGAAGGTGTTCTTTTCTTTAAAAGCTTCATTTAGTTTTCTGTAAACATAGAGATGATGTGCTTTCCCTTAAAACTCTAATTTGGTCTCATCTGTCCACAGGAGATTCTCCCTGAAGGATTTTGGCTTGTTCAGGTGTGTTGTGGAAAACTCCAATCTGGATTTCTTATGTCTCTCTCTCAGCAGCAGTTGGGTCCTCCTGGGTCTCCTTTCATTGAAGTGGTGACAGATGGTGCGAGTTGAAACTGTCATACCTTGTGTCTGAAGGTCAGCTTGAATCTGTTTGGCAGTTGATCGAGGTGCTTTCTCGACCATTCAAATAATCCTTCGCTGCAATCTTCGATCAAGTGTTCTCTTGCGGCCACGTCCAGGAAGGTTTGGCTGCAGTGCCATGGGCCTTAAACATCCTGATAACATTGCGTACTGTGGATACAGGAACATTAAGGTGTCTGGAGATGGACCTGTATCCTTGAGATTGTCCATACTTGGCTACAATCTTGTGTCTGACCTCCTCAGACAATTCTCTGGTTTTCTTTGTTTTCTCAATGCTCATTGGGGTACACACAGTGACACATAACAGCAGAATGACTCCTTTTCTCTATTAAAACTGGTTGAATGAGTGATTTTTATATTGTAGGCACCTGCAACTCACCAAAGGTAAGTTCAATTCCAAAGTTAAGGAGAATCACCTGCTTGAAACCTAATTATTTCTAACAACTTCTAAAAGGTGCCAATAATATTGTCCGGGCATTTTAGGATTTCTGTGTGGAGTAAGATAACGTTTAGTAATTTTTTTCAGCTTTTTTTGTTTTGTTCCACTGAAAACCAAAGAAATACATGTGCGGATACCAAAAATATATTTTTATTTCAACAATTTTCTGGAAGAAATGGTGCATTATTTGAAAAGAGTTCAATGGTGCCAATATTTTTGGCCACGACAGTAGATTGTAAAAGATAGCAAACTGAGCAGTAAAATAATTTAAATTCTTCATTCATAGCCTGCCGTTTCGCGAGAAAACAAGTTCTCTTCCTCAGAGTGTGGTGTGGTGGTGAAACCTTTAAGTTCCATTGGGGACGGTTCATGTCATGGAATGGTCCAGGTCCTTGCCAATCACAGAGCTTCCCTGCATTCAAATGACTCTGCCCCTTTTGTTGACGTTGTAATTGATTGCGTCGTGCTTTGTATGTGGGATTTAAGTCGATATTTCGGTTGATGGAGTTTTCATCAGTCATCATCATCAGTTTTCATCATCAACCAATCGATGACATGAACCGTCCCCAACAGAGCTTAACGGTTTTACCACCAAACCACAGTCAACGCCTATGAGGAAGAGATCTAGTTTGCTCTCGAAACATCAGGGTATTAATTTAAAAAAAAAAAGAAAACACCTTTAGAGGCCATTTTTCCCCGCAAAGCGGGGGTTGGCCTTTTTCGGGCACCGTGGTTGTTGTTGTTTTTGTTGGTCCCCTTTTTAAAGCAATGTTTTACGGCTGGATGCCCTTCCTGCCGCCAACCCTTTTTGTCGCCTTTTACGACAAACAGGGAATTACCAGTGAACTGGTACTCAATTAGCCGACCTCGGAAGGATGACAGGCTTTGGTTCAACCCCTCTGGCGTTAATTCAGCGATCGACCGGGATTCGAACCCAGGATCCTAGGATCCTAAGCTGGCACCGAGCCGCTAAGCCAACACCAGGCTATTAATAAAGAATTTAAATTATTTTACTGTTCAGTGTCCTATCCTTTACGATATGAATCCTGAGCTGTAAATCTTTCGACATGTACGTATATACCATCATCATCGGGTCGATCTCGATCGGACTCTGTAAAGAGTATGTACATCAGAGAGAGTGGGCTGATACAATGGCTGAAAGGTATGCACACTCACTCTTCACCATCTAGCCTGGGTTCCAATCTCAATCCAGCTTTAAAATGTCATCCCATTCTTTCACAGGCAGGGCAATTCATCAATGTGCGTGCCGTGTCTCGGACAAACATTCAATTGGGCATCCCATCTGCGGGCATTAGATGGTGGACGTTAGAGATCCTACGTTGTCCTAAGCGAAGAGTAGGTGAACATTCGCCGGGACCCTGGATAAATTCCAAATACCTGCCCTAACTAGTGCTGGGAGATGGATGGCAAACCGCTCAGCATGACCCCAGGCCCAGAAACTGCTTCAGCAGAACCAATGCTCCATAACATGGCAAGGAGAATGGTACATCGGGCCACGTATAAAGAGTTAGTTTTGTTTACTGAAAAACAAAGGCCTCAAACGTCGGACCAAATAAAAGGCCCACAACACTAATTCCCTTCAGAACAAGTGTGTTGACTTGTACAGGAAACCAATGATTTTCTCTATGGGAAGTTAAGGTGGGACTTTGTAGACCAGCATTTGCTAGTGAAAGCTGAAGATCCCACGGTATCTTTCACAAAGAGATGGACATTGTGCATGGGCACTCTACACAAATCCCAAATTCACTCCCTAACCTTCAGGCATTTTCATCGCCCATCTTGGCATCAAACTGGTTCTGCAGCTCAAATGTTCCTTAGTTTGCCTCGTGGTGAAGTCACAAAGAGCGTCACGTTAAAAGATTCAATCCAACATCGCAAACGTTTAAACGACATGAAGGACAATTTACTTTAGGTAATTGTGTATTACATTAGATTTTATTATTGCTGTGAATGTGTGCACAAGCTTACCTTTCTGACATCTTCTGAAACAGAACACGAAGATGACGATCAGTAATATTCCAAGAAGAGAAAGAATCACAGCTGGGATGATGATCCTTTGTTGTTGTGTTCGGCCAGCCTGTGTCGTTGTTTCTATTTGGTTTGTTGACGTGGTTGTTGTGGAGCTTGGTACTGATGAAAGAACAGTATCGATAGATGTGGATGTGTCTACAGTAACAAAACGTACAAGTAAGAATACAAAGTATTGCAATCTGACATTGTTTGTGAGCATCAGGGAAAAAAAACTTTCAAAACTATAAACCATACTATAGTATTACCTGGAAAGAAAGCTAATTTATAAGTACCGTGAGACCTCGCTATTCGCGGGGGATACATTCCTGGAAAATGCCGCGAATAACGGGGCATTGTTTCAAAGGAAAAAGGCGGGATAGGTTTCCGAGTCACGAAAATCTGTGAATAGAGAGGACCAAAATGGGGAGGAAAACTCCGCGAATGGTGAGGCAAATCCCGAGAATGTCGGCGATAATCCCAGAAATAGAACAACAACAACAGGCATTTTAAGGCCATTTTCCCTGCGAGAGCGGGGGTTAGCCTTGCGGTCCCCATGACAATGTTCTCCATTTTGCCCTATTTTCTGCATCTCCCCTTGTTAACCCCCTTGCCCGCATTTCTTCTTCGACCATCTTTAGCCAAGTCTTTCTCGGTCTTCCCCGTCTTCTACTTCCTTCTACATTCATTCCCATCACTCTTTTCAACCAGTCACTTTCATCCTTCCTCAACACATGACCAAACCATCTCAACCTGTTTCTCTTCACAGCATCCATCACAGGCTCTATTCCCATCATCTTTCGCAATTCATCATTTGTCTTCCTCTCTCTCAACGATACTCCACACATCCACCGAACCATTCGCATTTCCACCCTTTCCAGCCTTCGTTGCTGCTCTACGTTCATTACCCATGTCTCACTCCCATAAATCATAACACTTCTCACACATGCAGCATACACCTTTCCCTTCAGCTTCAATGACACTCCCCTCCTCGTCAGCACGCCACTCAGTTCCCGAAACTTCTTCCATGCACACCTCACTCGAGCAACCGTTGCCGAGTCTGATCCACCTTCTCCATTCAGCATGTCTCCAAGGTAACAAAATGTTTTCACACCTTCCAGCTTCACGCCATCTCCAAGATCCAACTCAACATTTCCTCCATCTGCAGCTCCCTCTGTGCACACCTTACACTTGAATGTAGCTGCCACACTGGTTATGACCCTCCCAAACCACTACATTTTTTGATGAACCCTCTCAGCAGTCACTCCGACACCCTTCCTGCACACAGCACACGGCCACTTCCCAGTTCTTTCCAACTCACCACATGCTTTACCACTTGCCATCACCTTCGTTTTTCCGATATTCACCTTCAGACCTTTTGTCTCCATACATTCCTTCCACTTGTTCATCTTCTCCTTCAGTCCATCCATACTTTCTGCAATCAACACCAGATCATCTGCATACAACAACTCCCACGGTAGACCCTCCTTTACGTTCTGAGCCAGCACCTCCATCACAGCTACAAATAGTAGTGGACTTAGTACCGACCCTTGATGCACTCCCACCTTCACCTCAAACTCACCACTGTTCCCGTCCTTCGTCCTTACAGCTGTGCGCGCTCTTTTGTACATTGCCATCATGACTCTGATCAACCATTCCTCCACTCCTAAATTCCTCAATGCCCATGACACTACTTCACGTGGAACCCTATCGAATGCTTTCTCCAGATCTACAAACCCAAGAAACAACTTCTTCGTCTTCTCCATGCACTTCTCCTGCAACTGCCTCACAATAAAAAGCACGTCTGTCGTTCCTCTTCCTGGCATAAATCAAAACTGCATTTCGTCAATCTTCACTTTCTTCCTTATCCTCCTCTCCAACACCCTTTCCAATACCTTCATTCCATGCTCCAATAACTTTGTCGCTCGATATGAGCCACAGTCCAGAGGGTCACCTTTCCCCTTGTATAGAGGGACGAGGGTACTCAGTTCCCAATCCACTGGAATGCGGCCTTCTTTCACCACCAGATTACAGATCCTTGTCATTCTCTTCACACCCCAACTTCCTGCTGCCTTCAACATATCTCCCACAACTCCCGTCGGCCCTCCCGCTTTTCTACTCTTCATTGCTTTTATCGCTTCCTCAACTTCCTTCTCGGTTATCTTCTCTGCCGGTCCTAAAACTGGGTTACTCAGTTCCCATTCATTCTCTGCATTCCATCCCATTCATTCTCTGCATTCAACAGTATTTCCATATATCTCTTCCATCTTCCTTTAATTCCATCTGGGTCCACAACGATTTGTCCCACTTCATCCTTCAAGCAACTCACCCCCATCACATCACACCTCTCTTTCGCTATCTGCTTTGCAATCCTGAATACTGCTCTCTGACCCTCTTCCGAATCCAAGTGCTCTCCGAACATTTTCCTACATGCCTCCTGTGCCTTTGCTACCTCTTTCTTTGCAGCCTTCTTGGCTGCCTTATAACTTTCATGCTCTGCCTTTTCTGCCCCCATACCCTTCGCCTTCTGCCACTCCTTGAACTTCTTCCTCCTCTCGTCAATCTTCTTTCCAACTTCATCATCCCACCACCATGTTTCTGAGTGCCTCGGTGGTCCTTTTGTCCATCCACATACCTCACAAACGGCTCCCAACAGACTATCTTTCGTTGACATCCAACCACTTTCAAGCTCAACCACATCATCCTCCACCATACTCAGCCTCTCTTTTAATGCCTCCCTCACTGTCACCTCTTTCAACCTCCACACCTTCATTCTCGGTTGGTACTTCACCCGCCGAGCTCTCCTCGCACCTTTCACCCTTATGTCGCAGACAACCAAGTGGTGCTGTGAAACAGCCTCCTCCCCCGGGATCACCTTTGTGTCCCGGAGGTGCCCCCTATCTCGCCTATGCACCAGCAGGTAGTCAACGGTTGTCGTCGACCCACCTGACGTGTAGGTAACAAGCTTATTATCCTCTTTCTGGAACTGAGTATTACAAATCAACAAATCAGCTCCATCAGCAAACTCCAAAATCCTTTCACCATCTTCATTTCTCACACCATATCCGTAACCCCCATGAACTCCCTCAAAACCGTCCATACTCCTTCCCACATGTCCATTTAGGTCTCCTCCTACCACAACAACTTCCTCATCTTTCACGTTTTCCATCAGCTTCTCTATTGCACACCAGAACTTGTCCTTCTCTTCATCGCTCCGACCAACCTGCGGAGCATATCCCGAGATGTTCACCAAGAGCTTTCCAATCATCATTTTCACCATCATCAACCTTTCACTCACTCTAGTCACACTCACCACACTGTCTACAAACTCCTCAGAAAACAGGACACCAACACCATTCACGCCCTCCGGGCACCCTTGCCACACAAACTTGTATTTCTGTCCCTGCCTACCCTTCACCATTCTCACACCACTTCCCTTCCATCTCGTCTCTTGCACACAACATATGTCCACTCTTCTTCTGACCAATACTTCCACCACTTCTCCTGATCTCCCTGTCATTGTCCCTACATTCCATGTCCCAAATCTCAGAAACTGATCTCCACGTCGGGCATCAGACGTTTCGTCATCATAAATGGAATGATTTCCACCCTTGCTTCGATCGGGTTCCCCACCTTGAGTTCCCCACCCCACCTTGAGATAATCCCAGAAATGGTGAGGCAAATCCCACGAATGTCGGCGATAATCCCGGAAATGGCAAGGCAAATCCCACGAATGTTGGCGATAATCCCAGAAATGGCAAGGCAAATCCCACAAATGTTGATGAAAATCCCGGAAATGGCGATGCAAATCCCACAAATGTCTGCGATAATCCCGGAAATGGCAAGGCAAATCCCACAAATGTCGATGAAAATCCCGGAAATGGCAGGGCAAATCCCGCGAATGTCGGTGATAATCCCAGAAATGGTGAGGCAAATCCCGCGAATGTCGGTGATAATCCCAGAAATGGCGAGGCAAAGCCCACGAATGTCGATGAAAATCCGTGAATGCATGCCGTGCCAGTTTCATTGGGGAAAAGGGAGACAGCTAATTGCACCAATAGATACTGTGGAGTGTTTTCATTCTGTACAGTAACTCGCGGGGATGATGTTTTATGCAGCTGGTGGAATATCCCTCGAAGCTATCGATTATAGTGCGGCTAAAATTTGCGGCCGCGAAAGCCATGAAAATGCAAAGCACACAGCAGTGAATGTCGTGGCTTGTATAAGAAGTTTTTTTTGCTTATGTCCACCTGCTTTATGCATGGCTGGTGAAAGATGGGTTTTATAAATGTGTCAAGCTAGCAGCTCGTGACATTTTTTTGTGTCCCTGAAAAACCGCAAATTTGTGGAACACGGCCGTGAATAGGGGGGGGAAAAACGGCGATTTCGTGGAACATGGAAACGAATAGAAAATAAAAAACAAAAACACGAACACGCGGGACACTTTTCCGGGAATAGAGAAACAGGTCGCATTTTATCAACCGCAAATAGCGGAACAGCGAATAGCGGAACCATGAATAGCGGAACCATGAATAGCGGAACTCACAAATAGCGGCACCGCAAAAAGCGGGGTCCGACTGTACTTCAGAAAACAACAGATAAATGCAAAAATAACACAAAGGGTGTTTTCAAGGCAAAATATATGGTACAACTGTAAATGCATTTTGTTAAACCAGTGGTTCTTAACCTTTTTAAAGGCACCGAACCCTAACGAAACCCACCGAACACTCGCGGAACCCCTCAAATTTGACCAAAAAATTGAGAAGAATTGCATCTTGATGCGTTTTCTGTTATTCTTTTCGGGAGGCGATCTGGGAAATGCATGGTTTTGCTTTGGCAAGGGCCACCCTCAAATCATTTTCGCATGCAAGCCTGCTCCTTTTCTTTGTTTTAATGTCCACCAGTTTCAAAAACGCATGCTTGCAGAGATACGTTGTAACGACGGGCGTGAGGATCTCAAGGGCAATTTTAGCGATGTGAGGATACCCTTCCATTTGGCGGCACCAAAACGTTGAGAGCGTTGTTGTGCCGAAGAGTTGTTGTTGAGTCTGGCTCTGCTGAAGTTCGATGAGGTCGCAGAGGTATTGGTCGTTGACATCTGCCGTTGCAACGTCGAAAGTAAACGGCTGCCGCACCCATGCTGGGTGTTGTTCTTGGTCGGGGAAGTAGACGTCGAATGACTTTCCCAGCTCATCCAAGTGTGTGGCAATCGCTTGCTTCAGCTCCCCCGGTACAGCAGTGCCTCCAACTTCAGACTCATCTTCAATCCCGCTCATGCACTCATCCAGTAGCGAAAAGTTCGCGAAGTTGTCGTTCTCTATTCGCTGCCTCCACAACGGTAACTTCTTTCGGAAAGCGCTCAGCTTTTCTTCAGATTCGATGACATTCACTCCACCACCCTGCATCTGGCAATTGAGATGATTGAGTGCGTTGAAGATGTCAGCCAAGTACGCTAAGGCGAGAATGAGCTCTGACTCTTGGAAGTGCTTGCATGGCAATGTTGGTGTTTTTTTTTTTTTTTTTTTTTTTTTTGGACACTGAATCGAGTCTCGTGAAAGAGCTAACATTTATTTCACAAACAAAATCAACCAGACAAACAAGATATATAAAAAGAGGGAGCGGAAGACAAGATGGGGAGAGAAGGGGAAGCACACAAACATAACATTTGAGGGCAGGGCTTGGGGGGAGGGAGAGGGCTTGGGGGGAGGAGGCGTGGGATGAGGGGGGGGAGGAGGGGTGGGAGAAGTATAAAACACAAGGACACCAAGGACTTCCAGAACAGAAGTTGGTATTTCAAAAAAGTGGAATTGGGGTGAAATTAGCGGGGGTAGAAAAGATCAAGGTTTTGGATGGGGGAAGATAAGAGATGGTGGTGAACAGCTGTTTTAAAGACCAGTAGGGTGGAGTGGCATTGAAGAGAGTGAGGGAGTTTGTTCCAGAGGCGGGAGAAAAGAGGAATGAAGGAGTGAAGGTGAGCAGAGAGTCTTGATTTTGGCAGTTTAACCATAAGAGGGTTGCAGGCAGATCTTGTGCGACCTGTAGGAATATTTGGGGGACAGAGCACAGACAGGGCTGGGGGGGCTAGGCCGGAGAGGATTCGGTAGAAGACGGAAAGACCACCAACCTGCCTGCGGTGAGTAAGTGAAAGGCCCTCGGAGATAGCGTCACCGCGGGAGATTCCAATGATTCTGAATGCTTTGGTTTCAACAGCGTGAAGACGAGCTAGGTGTGAGGCAGGAGCACCAGCCCAGAGGGGAGAGCAGTACTCCATTGAGCTGCGGATGAAAGCCTTGTATGTGGTGAGGAGCTCAGGTGTGCCAAGGAAGGATTTCGCATGACGGAGGATGCCCAGACGGCGACTGGCTTTGGAGGCCAGCTTGGAAATGTGGTTTTCCCAGGAAAGATCATGGCAGATAGTGAGACCCAAAAGCTTGAGTGACAGAACTTCTTGGAGAGGATTATTCATAAAGTAGATGGGAGGGTTGTCCAGTCGGTCTTTTCGGAGAGACATCGTAAGAGTGTGAGATTTGTCAGGATTGAAAGACATGTTCCACTTGTTTGCCCATTCTGTGATTTTGTCCAGGTCTGCAGAGAGTGAGGAGGCTGCAGACTGCCGATCTGAGGGATGAGGAATGGAGCGGCAGAGAGTGGAGTCATCAGCAAAGAGATAGAGAGGATTTTCAAGAGAGTCAGAGAGATCATTGATGAAGACCAGAAAAAGCACAGCCCCCAGAACACTGCCTTGGGGATCTCCAGCCTGAACAGGAAGAGGAGATGAGAGAAACCCATTCAGGGCCACACGTTGACTACGACTAGAGAGGAAATCCGCCAGCCATACGTGGAGATTTCCATGGATACCAAAGGAGGAGGATTTGGTGAGCAGAGAGGGGTGCCAGACCGTATCGAAGGCACGTGATATGTCGAGGGAGACAGCTCTAATTTCCTGTTTGGCATTGAGGACCTCCATCCATTGTTGAGACAGCAGAAGCAGCATGTCCAGAGTAGAGTGACCTGGTCTGAAACCAAATTGATGATCAGAGATGAAGCCATTGGAGAAGAGGAAAGATTTCATATCCGAAGCAATGATGGATTCCATGACTTTGCTGATAATTGGGAGAAGGCTGATTGGTCTGTAGTTGCTAGGATCTGTTTTTGCACCTTTTTTGTGCAAAGCGGTGATGTTGGCTGATTTCCAAGCAGATGGAAGATGACCTTGAGCAAAAGAGAGGGTGAAGAGAACAGAGAGAGGGAGTGAAAGAGCGGAAGAACAGGATTTTAGGACCCGTGGGCTGATGCCGTCAGGTCCAGTTGCAGAATCAGAGTCGAGGGTTGACAGCAGCTTTCCCACCTTGTCAGGAGGAAAGGGCATAGAGTCCAGGAGCAGCTGGGTACGACTGGGTACGGTGGGTACAGAGAGGGATGATTTGGGACACAAGATTTAGAGGCAAACACAGAGTTGAGGCATTCAGGTTTTTCACGTGCGGAGTCAGCCGTGTAGCCGTTTGAGGTGAGGGAGGGGGTGGATGGGGAACAAACACCAGAAACAGATTTGACCAGACGCCACACGGATTTGGAAGAGGGAGACAGATAAGAGAGTTCGGTCTTGAGAACGGAGAGATATTGTTGCCTGGCTCTCCTGAGGGTGGACACACACTTGTTTCGGGCTTTGTGAAAGGAAATGAGATTTCCTTCCGTTGGATTTGCTTTCCAGGAGACTAAAGCAAGTTGTTTCTGGGCAACAGCCTCACCACAAGATTCCGTGTACCATGGACGGGAGGAAGGGTGTGACAACTGAAGACGAGATGGGATAAATCTGTGCATGAGAGAGAGCAATTTACTTTGGAAGATTTCCCAGGATGAGTTAATGTCAGAGGCGGTGGAGATGGGAGACCAGTCCAGATGATTGATGGCTGCTTGAAAACCGTGCCAGTTGGCCTGAGTGAAATGCCAGACTCGTCGACGCTGTGGAGGCTCTCTGAGAATGGTCAGAGAGATGTCCACTTTAACAAGCACATAATCAGATGAGCCGATGGAGCAGAAGAAGAGCAGCAGACATTTGCAGGGAAGTTAGTCATAACCAAGTCCAGAAGAGAAGATGCTCCGTTGACTGAGATCCGGGTCGGGAAATTGACAGATTGTGTCAGTCCCAGTGAGTCGCAGAAGTCCTTTGCTGAAGAGCCATGGCTGGTGAGAGAGGTACCCACACCCAGCCAACTGGCATGGTGACAATTGAAATCACCACATATGAGGAAGAGAGAGTTGTTTGACAGAAGTTGGTCCATATTATCAGACAGCGAGATGTAGATGGAGTCATCACTGTTTGGTGGACGGTACAACACACATATTAACAAAAGGTGGGAGCGAAGGGGAAGCCGCAGCCAAAGGTCTTCCTGGGGGTGAGGTGGAGAGAGGGCAGTGCAGGGCGAGTGAGGAAGAGCGTTTTTTTATAAAGATAGCAACCCCACCTCCAGGACGAGGCTCGGGTCTATCATACCGGAGGAGGGAGTAACCTGGGAGAGATACCAAGGAATCAGAGACATCATGTTAAGCAGATCACGTCTGGTTTGTCAGAAGCAACCTGTATGGAGAGATCAGTCAGGTTTTAGCGAAGGCCCCGGATGTTTGAGGTCCATACCGTTAATGAAGAGGAAGGGGGAGCATCGGATACAGAACAGGGGGGGAGGGGTAGGGTAAGATGTGGAAGAGGAGGAAGAGGTAGGGAGAGCTGTTGAAGGTGTGTCAGAGATTTCAGAATAGCTTGGCGAAAGGGAAGAATGGGGCGGACAAAAGGTTTGATGGTGATTGGGTGAGGCACAGTGAGGTGTTATTTGAGGGGGGGGGGGGGGAGAGCGAGGCAGAAGGTTGGGGGAGATGAAGGTGAAAGTTGGAAGGGGGAAGATGCGGGGAGGACGCTTTGAGGAGGAGGGGTGAGAGGGGAGTCGAGGAGGGGAGGAGTGAGGGAGAGTCTTGGAGAGGAGGGGTGTGGGGGGAGTTTAGGAGGGAAGGGGAAAGGGGGGAGATTTGAAAGGGATGGGTGATGGGGAAGATTTGGAGGGGAGGGGCAAGGGGGAATATTTGAAAGAGATGGGTGATGGGGAAGATTTGGAGGGGAGGGGCAAGGGGGTAGATTTGGAGGGGAGGGGTGATGGGGAAATTTTGGGGGGGAGGGGTGATGGGGAAGTTTTGGAGGGAAGGGGTGATGGGGAACATTTGGAGGGGAGGGGTGAGATTGGATTTTGAAAAGTGTACTATTAATGGGAAACGAACATTTGTTGAAAAAAGAGTTTCTTGAGACCTTCGAGTCAAAAATACGTTTGAGGATGCTGAAGGAGGGGTGGAGTGCTGGAGAGTTTAGGGAATGTATGAAAGAGGCACTGTAAGAGATGGAATTTTTTTTTGGAATGAATAGATTTGGTGAGTAAGTCGAAAGCATCCTTTTATAGAGGAAGAAGAAAAAGGTGTTATAATATATGACAGAATACAGTTCTTAGGGGGAAAGTTTAAACATTTTTAACAACGTCATCACGTGCTCACGAACAACGTGGTCGAAGAACGAACGAACAAATAAGAACAACGAATCAACGAATTAGAGCAGAGAAGGAAATATTTTTTTTGGTTTTTTTTTTCTGAGTTGAGATTTTAAACAAGGAAGTATGGGGTGAAAGATTGGGACAAAAAACAGGGAACAAAAGTAATTGCTGCGCAATCGACGAACCGCTGAGAGAAAAACAAGGCCCCAAGTTTGGACTCGGAAACCTACTAGGCCTCAGAATACGCGACACTAATTAACCGACGATTTTGTATGCAGGTACGAAAAATGAACAACGAGAATCTTACCAAAGACACACCACAAGTACACACATCGAAAGACAGATACAGCCACGACAAAAACACAACTGTGAAAAAATTACTTAACTTCGAAAGCGTGAGCGCATGGACAGCCTTGAAAAAACGTCAAAACGTGTTCTCGCAAAAACAGGGCCAATTCTACACGCAAGGCAAAACACAGCTCACTACCTTGCCTCGTGATAACCATCGAACGTTAGAGTGGTAGAAAAGGACTTTGAATTCAGAGCCGATTTCATTGCACAGCTCTTTGAAGATGCGATGATTCAGAGCATGGCTTCACACGTAATTCACAGTTTCAACGACGATTTTCAGAACATTGGCCAGTTTTGGAGGCAGGGTTTTTGATGCCAGCGCGTGTCTGTGCAGGACGCAGTGCGTGACGATGATGTGTGGTGCATCGGCCTTCACCAGCGCTCCAAAACCGGAGTTGCATCCCAGCATGGCTGGAGCTCCGTCCGAGCAAACTGCAGACACCATGTTCCACGAGAGGCCGTTGCTTCTGAAGAAGTCGTCCACAAGCTTCTTCACGTCAGCTGCCTTCGTCGCTGTTGTGAAAGGCTTGCAGAACAGAGTCTTCCTTGATCTTGTCTCCTTTGACATAATGCACAAATAAGATGAGCTGGCTCAAATTCGAAACGTCGGTGGTCTCGTCGAGTTGAAGACTGAATTTTGTCGGGCTCGCGATTAAATCTGCAACTACCTGGGCGAGGATGTCGTCGCTCACGTCGTCGATTCTGCATGTGATGGTGTCATTTGAGAGTGGAACGAGAGACAACTTGTTTTCAGCAGCTTTTCCCAGCATAATGTTGGCCATCTGCAAAGCGGCCGGTTTGATGAGTGTCTCGCCAACGGTGTGCGGTTTGCCCTGCTTTGCGATCAGGTACGCAACTTAATACGACGTGGTGAGGATCGGTTTGTCAATTGGAACGAAGCCAAGAGTGGGCAAGGTAGCACTTGCGTCGAATCGGACTCTCTTCAATTTGAATTCATCCAGCGTTGCGTCTTTGTACTGCCCCTCGCCATGCAGTTTTTGAAGTGTTCCCGTAGTTTTGCTGGTGCTCGGCTAGAGATGCTCAACTTGACATTGCAAAGCATGCATTGCGGACTTCAACTTCCGTCCCGTTCCGTCAAACACGTGAACCCGTACCGCACGTAATCCTCCGACCACTTCCTTTTTTTGCTCGACATACTGCAAAAAAAAAAAGAAAAAGTAAAACTGATCTTAATTGATTTCGGGCAAATAATTATATGACAAAAATTTAAAAAGGAACATGCTTAAATATAATCAGTACCCCTCTGAAAACTGAGAAATTTTAACGAAGAAAACATAACTTATAGTTACGATGACGGGATTTATTATCTACTCAACTCTATGTCACCTCAAATCCCATTATAATATTACATAGAAAACTGCGAATTGTTAGTTTTGAATTGCGACCAAAGGAGTTATATCACCTCCACCTAATTTTCTGAGTAATTCAATCATATTTTATAATCACCAGCCACTTTTGTCTTTAATATAACTCTGAACCCAACCTGCATATCCACAAACATTTTCAACTTACTTTTCAATTAATCAGTAACTCCAAAATAAGGCGCGACCAATGACGCACGGCACACAGCAAGCTAATCGAGGCTATTCACTGGAATTTCCGAACACCTGCACAGTCCAAAATCCAGGAAGTAAGTAAGCAAGTAAGCACCATCAGCAGAATAATTAGCAAGTTGCTCATTGATTCAACGTACTACAGTCAGTGTGAAACAACTTATCTTAAACACAGACCAGAGAAACCATGAATGGGATGGGAATACAATTACAAATAACATTTCCATTCGTTCGTAACATACATAGCAAAATAAGAATAATATTAATAATAATCGTAATTACACGTAGATTCAAAATTGATACAAAACAAAAAAAAAACAAAAAAAACAAATTGCAATGCGTTTCGGAGGACCTCCGCCGAACCCTTGAGACTGGCTCACTGAACCCCTGGGGTTCGGTCGAACCCAGGTTAAGAACCACGGTGTTAAACAAATGATGTGAATTTTTTCCTCTGTACATCAAGGATCATATGGCAGAGCGACATGACATCATCATGGGAAAAGGCAACAAACTCACGGATGGAGAAAATGGGGACACGATCTGATATCATAAAGCAGGGAAAATTGAACAGAGAAGAGGAGGAAACCTGCAAGTATGAGTTAGGTGGGTTAATGGGGATCGGAAATATTGTGGGTAGGAGCTGGGGGATCACATTAAAAGGTGGCGTTTCCTCCAGGGCGTCTTTGCCTGAAGCCCTGGAGGAAACGCTGGGATTGAACCTTCTCAGGAAGGCGAGGGTGCACCACCTGAGGAGAGGTAATCAAAAAAAATCTATATAAATAATATGCTTATTATGTTTGTTTCTTTGGTTGTCTTTCCGAAATTTTCTCTTGAATTAATCAAACAGGGACGATAAGCCCCATATCATTATAAAGGTGTTTGGCCGAGGAGTTCCAGTTTTATATTACTTTTACATTACGAATCACCTTATATGGTTATTTTTAATCATTTAGTTTACTTAGCTTCCACTGAAGAATCGTGCGATGACGGAATCTTGCGATAATGTGAATTTAACGTTGTTTTTTAAAATTATTATGATAATTGTGACGTCATGGGTCACGTGGTATGGCAGCCATCTTGGATTAAAAGCAAATTATTAAACAATTATTTCTCGGAAACTGCTGAATGGAAAAATTTGAAACTTGGCACATTGTCAAGTACTCCCAATGGGGAACAAAAGCATGATAATGATGACATCATAGGTGAAGTGGTATAACAGCCAAAATGTTTTAATCAAATTCCGTATCCTAAAAATCTGAAATTGCAGGGACATGATCTATGACCCATTTATATTGAAATATTAAATTTATGACATCATAGGTCACATGGTTTGGCAGCCATTTTGGATTGAAGGAAAATATTAAATAATTATATCTCTGAAACCGCTCACCCTATCAATGCGAAATTTTACAAATATCATCTAAAAGCACTGTTGCATATAGTTTGAAAATGATGATGTCATAGGACACGTGGTTTGGCAGCCATCTTGGTTAGAAAAACGAACCTTATCCGATCAACACAAAACTTCACAAATGTGATCCACTACCCATACATATGCAGACTGATGGCATCTACCCGTTGTGGGACTATGCGGAGGCATATTAAAATATTCTACATGAGGAGGCGCTCCTACGGTGAAAATTTCGTGCTAATCAGACCAACAGTTGCTAAGAAAAAAAAAAATCACAATGATCAGATACGTGTTGTACTTGTCAAATTATGACGTCATAACAAAGGCACAGATGACATCATCATTAACAAATCTTATTCCCGAAGGGGGGTACTTGACAATGAGCCGTTTCAATTTTTTCCATGGAGCGGTTTCAGAGATAGAGAGGTGCAACTTTTTTCGATTTTTTTCCAAGATGACATCTGTACCACGTGACCTATGACGTTATAATTATTTAGCATTAAAAAATTCTACAGGAGGAGCCGCACATATTCTGAAAATTTCGTGTCCATCGGTCGAACAGTTGCAGAGGAATTTTTGTTTTATTCACACTTTGAAGATCAAATGTTGTACTTGTCGAATTATGACGTCATAATTAAGGCACCGATGACATCACCATCAACATATCTTATTCCCCATGGTGAGTACTTGACAATGAGCCACGTTTAAATTTTTTCCATTGAGCGGTTTGGGAGATATAGAGGTGTAACGTTTTTCCAAGATGGCGTCCGTACCACGTGACCTATGACGTCATAATTATGCATTAAAAATTCCACAGGAGGCGGCGTTCCTATGGTGAAAATTTCATGTCAATCGGACCAACGGTTGGCGAGAAAATTAATTTTTAAAATGCAGACACGTACGGCACACGTACGTATGTAACTGAATGCTTAACCCCGCTTTTCGCTTCGCGAGCGCAGGGTAAATATCGTATAAATTAACTAATTAGACAAATAATAGTAATTCAATGAATAAATTAATTGTAATTACTGGGAACATTCCACTTTTGAATTCTGCATTTTAAAATTTATATATTTTTTGCATTCCCATGATTCGCCTCACTAATAAATGTTTAAGATTGACTTTGGTGGATAATTTTTTTTTAATTCAAATTTGATGACGTCAAAACGAATTAATGTGCATTGCAATCATTTGGAACATTGAATTCTTATATTCCTCATACTTAAATAATGTAAAGTTGGTAGGTGATGCCTCCCATGTGAAAATTGGGCATTAAGCACCGAATATCGATTCTACATATTGAATGGCTATATGCAAATTTGATGACGTTGCAACCCCATATGTGCAATAATGTGCAACCCAATAAGCGGAAACATTGGATTTTTGGAATCTACGACGTCAAATTATGGATAAAAACACTTTTTCCAAATTGCCTTAAAAATTTGCATCGAAAATAATTTTAAAACCTCTCTTAGATTTTGGCCCACCATCTTCTTTTTTTTTTTTTTTTTTTTCTACAGGGGGTTTTCCAGAGCATTTTGGAGGTTTTATGGTGATGAGGAGTAGCATAGAGCGGAATATCGTAGAGTAGAGTAGGGGGTTCCATTGATAGCAACACACTGAGTGCACAAGTGGAGGGATTCAGAAAGCCAGGTATGAAGGTAGCCTTGTAGGCCACAGATAGCAAGCTTGGCAAGCAGACTAAGATAGACTGAGCTTATGCTGAGTGCCCGATATATATATATATATATATATATATATATATATATATATATATATATATATATATATACAGGACCAGCATGGTGGAAACGGTTGGACATCAGCTTGTCTTCGGTGATGAAATTCTGAATCGAGTTTAGAAGGAGATCAAATAATATACTTTTCTTTACATACGGAGATCCAGGATTCCAAGTGTGGCCAAAAACATGTCCTAAAGGGAAGTTTATTCCAGCTTTGAACTTCTATGAGGTCGACTTTTGGTCCCCGCATTATTTCACAAAGATGGTCTTCAGGGACCATTTTTACTCTAATTAAATTAGTTTAAGGGAATGTTCCACAATTCAAACTATGACAATATTAATCCAGATCGATTCAAAGAAATAAAGTGCCATACAGTTATTATTATTTATATATTTCCATGTACAAGTTGAGTTTAGCACAAATTTAAAGAATTCTGAAAGAAAATATTAGAATGTTTTTACAAATAGAAAACTGAAAATATAAATAACTGGATACGTGATGCAAAAATAAGATGACGTCACTAAACGTCATTGTATTGTTCCGGTGCAAAAAGCCATAACTGAACCCTTGATGGTTGTTGTAATAACACGAACAACCACAACAAAAGATCCTGAATCTCATTCTCTGCAAAACTGGACCCAGAGGTGATGTACACAAACCCAAATGAGAATGAGTTATAACTGGAACATCCTCTCCCTTTAACATGGAAAATGAGGATAAAAATGAAATCGCTACTCTGAAAGAATACAATAAAATAAACATTTAGAACTTGTTACTTTTATACAAGAATAAAGCCCAATATATGGGGACCCACCAGGTGTGAAGAGCACAGAGAGGACCTGCTGTCTCCATGTTCCATCCTTTCCGGGACCAATCAGACACCAGTATCTCTCGAGTTGATCCCTCGTTACACCAAATGGAGGCAGCAAGCAGTGGGAGCTTTCTGGACAGGAATCCTGTCCAGGTTCCAGCATTCCATGGTTTTTCTGTTCACTCTTCCCCAGACAGGAGGTAAGGATGTCTGCCTGTGTTCCGGCCACTGCGATCACCTGGTCGTGGCCTTCAGTACTTCGAAACATCCACAGCAGTGAGAACTTGTTACTGTTTGGCTTTTGTATCTCACATGAGAGGAGAGGAATTCCCCTGAGAGGGTTGGGAACTACAATGGGAAACAAGGACATTACAATCGTTATTTCCACCAATAATCTCTCTCCACATATCCTCGAGTTTATTCCACGTTTCTCTTCCCAAAATGCTTTGAAAAACGGCATCAAATCCCAGAATGAGAATCTGAAAACCCACCGTGTGGTTTCTTCGGTTCTCTCTTATCCGAAGAGTCACATGACCCGGGAATCTGAAATTAAATAATAGAGAGGGAGTAACAATAGCCAGGTGTGGTAAAATGATGGGAGATTTCCACGTGATCTTGTGTTCCTCAATATATTGATATAATCGCTGTGATGACTTCTCTTACACAACTACGGAAATAATTCACAAGAAATCTGTTCAAAGATCCTTAAGGATGGGAAATAATGTATACTTTTACGTCTTATACACACACACACACACACACACACACACACACACACACACACACACACACACACACACACACACACACACACAACACACACACACACCACTTGCCTGCTGGTTACATCATTTCTTCGTGTTTCCCTCATTCCCACGTGACCTGATACTTCCATAAATCTCCACTGATACTTGTATGAAATATACAGACACCTGATGATAAGAGTTACTATTAGACTCGAAGTTACTGATTAGATGTTCTGAACTTTCAATCAGGTGACACGGGGTGCTGCATTGTGGAGCACGTGTTCCTCAAATTCCCCTGAATGTTAAATTGACAATATTGTGTGAAATTACTTGGAGGTGAAAGATTTCATGTTATGGATCTGTGTGAACATCACCCACATCCTGATAATGAATATAATGAATCATGAATGTGATAATCCGGTTAATTTGATTCTTTTGATCCACAAACCCAGCACAGAGCTCCTGATGATGGGATCCCGGATTGAAATCCCAGTTGTACCGTTTTAATTTCCCTCCTCGTTCCTGATGTCCTTGTACATCTAAGGTATTGTACATTGCCGTATATTACTCTCCATGTCCTGCACAGAGTTGACAAAAGTCGTTTATTTCTCATGAGAAGTGTGGATTTTCGGGTTGTGCACTCGTACACAAGTGTCTGGATGATGTCATGGAGACGTAGGTCACGCGGGTCGAATCGTAGGGGAATAAGAAGAGGAGGAAGATGGATGGTGTGTGTGTGTGTGTGTGTGTGTGTGTGCTCGTAAACCAGGACCATCATCTGCAGAGTAGTCTATCTCCCGAATCTATCTTATTGAGCCTTGAGAACCCATAAATTATCGAAAAGGATGAATAGAGCAAGATACCGTCCTTGTCTTTTATCCGTAGTTGTGGATTCACCGCCTCTTAAGGAACTCCAGCTCCCAATTTGCTCTTTCACCCAACCCCCACCCCCACCCCCATCCCACTCAATCCCCAACTCCCCAACCCCCACCCCCCAGATTCCACCCAACCCCCAACTTCCCAACCTCCAAATCCCCAACTCCCCACCCCCCCCACCACCCCAATCTCTCCCCAACTCCCCTCCCTCCCCCCCCCCCCACCCCAGTCTCGCAAGGAACTCCAGCTCCCACATTTGCTCTTACACCCAACCCCATATCCCCAAATCCCCAACCCCCCCCGCCTCCCAATCTCTCCCCAATTCCCCTCCCCCCCCCCAGTCTCGCAAGGAACTCCAGCTCCCACATTTGCTCTTACACCCCACCCCATATCCCCAAATCCCCAACCCCACCGCCCCCCAATTCCCCTCCCCCCCCACCCCAGTCTCGCAAGGAATTCCAGCTCCCACATTTGCTCTTACACCCAACCCCAGATCCCCAACTCCCCAACCACCCCGCCCCCCAATCTCTCCCAATCCCCAACTCCCCAACCCCCACCCCCCCCGATTCCACCCAACCCCCAGCTTCCCAACCTCCAAATCCCCAACTCCCCAACCCCCCCAATCTCTCCCCAACTCCCCTCCCCCCCGCCCCCACCCCAGTCTCGCAAGGAACTCCAGCTCCCACATTTGCTCTTACACCCAACCCCAGATCCCCAACTCCCCAACCACCCCACCCCCCAATCTCTCCCCAACTCCCCTCCCTCCCCCCCCCCAATCTCTCCCAATCCCCAACTCCCCAACCCCCACCCCCCCGATTCCACCCAACCCCCAGCTTCCCAACCTCCAAATCCCCAACTCCCCAACCCCCCCAATCTCTCCCCAACTCCCCTCCCCCCCGCCCCCACCCCAGTCTCGCAAGGAACTCCAGCTCCCACATTTGCTCTTACACCCAACCCCAGATCCCCAACTCCCCAACCACCCCACCCCCCAATCTCTCCCCAACTCCCCTCCCTCCCCCCCCCCCCCCCCCAATCTCGCAAGGAACTCCAGCTCCCACATTTGCGCTTTCACCCAACCCCCACCCACCCCCTCCAGCCCAATCCCCAACTCCCCCCCCAATCTCTCCCCAACTCCCCTCCCTCCCCCCCAGCCCCCCTCCAATCTTGCAAGGAACTCCAGCTCCTACATTTGCGCTTTCACCCAACCCCCACCCACCCCCTCCAGCCCAATCCCCAACTCCCCCCCCCAATCTCTCCCCAACTCCCCTCCCTCCCCCCCAGCCCCCCTCCAATCTTGCAAGGAACTCCAGCTCCTACATTTGCGCTTTCACCCAACCCCCACCCACCCCCTCCAGCCCAATCCCCAACTCCCTCCCCCCCCCCAATCTCTCCCCAACGCCCCTCCCTCCCTCTCCCCTCCTCCCTCCCTCCCTCCCCAGTCTCGCAAGGAACTCCAGCTCCCACATTTGCTCTTTCACCCAACCCCCACCCACCCCCTCCAGCCCAATCCCCAACTCCCCCCCCCCCCAATCTCTCCCCAACTCCCCTCCCCCAATCTCTCCCCAACTCCCCTCCCTCCCCCCCCCGCCCCCCTCCAATCTTGCAAGGAACTCCAGCTCCTACATTTGCGCTTTCACCCAACCCCCACCCACCCCCCTCCAGCCCAATCCCCAACTCCCTCCCCCCCCCCAATCTCTCCCCAACGCCCCTCCCTCCCTCTCCCCCTCCTCCCTCCCTCCCCAGTCTCGCAAGGAACTCCAGTTCCCACATTTGCTCTTTCAAGCCATCCCCGGTCCCTGATTCTTTTCTCTATTTTTCGTTCTTTCAGTATCTTGTATCCATAATATACAAGATAAGGAAAACACGCCATATAAATCAAATAATAATAACAATTACATTATTAGTATTATTAAGTACATTTTCCACATGAGTAATTACGATCTTTACACAGTGATTCATTCATTTTCTAAATTCACTTCATTCATGACGGCAGAGAGGATTGAGAAACACGTGATCTTGGGAGAGGAAGTTAAAAGATCGAGATTCCATTTGGTATTTGTGGAATAATGTAAGATTACCTGGGGATAGAGGGTTTTAGGAGAGTTATCAATCCAACACGAACAGGTAAATGTTTGTTCGAGTCCGGAGAATGTTTCGGCGATTCTGATGTTCTCGAGTAACCAGCTGGAATGATATCCACTCCCATCGTGCCGGATTGTTACATTTTCCAGGTTCCCCAGGTAAAAGGAGCGCACAGTGAAAACATCTACCTGTAGAAACACGTGTACAGCAGGTAACATCTCACCTGGTCGGGCATTAACATGTTTATTAATAGTTTATCTACCTTGTTAAAGTGTGTGTGAATAATTACCTGACCCGCTTCAAAAGGATTGTGATATGTTGAATGTTTAAGATGATGAGATCTCAAACACTTCAATCCTCCACAGATCGTGATATAAACGTTGGAATCTGTGCCAGCCCAATAATCATTTCCTGTTTTGATGTAAATCTTGTAAATCTTGTAATCCTTCGCTTCCTGAGGGGAATCTGATAGAAATCGCACATCGTTAATATCCCGGATGTTGAACATGGTGTTCAATGTTATTTTTCCTTTACTAAACCATCAGGACGAGCTTACTATGGATAACGAGCTTACTATGTATAACGACCTTACTATGTATAACGACCTTACTATGTATAACCAGCTTACTATGTATAACGAGATTACTATGTATAACGAGCTTACTATGTATAACGAGCTTACTATGTATAACGAGCTTACTATGTACAACGAGCTTACTATGTATAACGAGCTTACTATGTATAACCAGCTTACTATATATAACGACCTTACTATGTATAACGAGCTTACTATGTATGACGAGCTTACTATGTATAACCAGCTTACGATGTATAACGAGCTTACTATGTATAACGAGCTTACAATGTATAACGAGCTTACTATGTATAACGAGCTTACTATGTATAACGAGCTTACTATGTATAACGACCTTACTATGTATAACGACCTTACTATGTATAACGACCTTACTATGTATAACGAGCTTACTATGTATGACGAGCTTACTATGTATGACCAGCTTACGATGTATAACGAGCTTACTATGTATAACCAGCTTACAATGGATAACCAGCTTACTATGTATAACGACCTTACTATGTATAACGACCTTACTATGTATAACGACCTTACTATGTATAACGAGCTTACTATGTATGACGAGCTTACTATGTATAACGAGCTTACGATGTATAACGAGCTTACTATGTGTAACCAGCTTACAATGTATAACGAGCTTACTATGTATAACGAGCTTACTATGTATAACGAGCTTACTATGTATAACGACCTTACTATGTATAACGACCTTACTATGTATAACGACCTTACTATGTATAACGAGCTTACTATGTATGACGAGCTTACTATGTATGACCAGCTTACGATGTATAACGAGCTTACTATGTATAACCAGCTTACAATGGATAACCAGCTTACTATGTATAACGACCTTACTATGTATAACGACCTTACTATGTATAACGACCTTACTATGTATAACGAGCTTACTATGTATGACGAGCTTACTATGTATAACGAGCTTACGATGTATAACGAGCTTACTATGTGTAACCAGCTTACAATGTATAACGAGCTTACTATGTATAACCAGCTTACTATGTACAACGAGCTTACTATGTATAACGGGCTTACTATGTATGATGAGCTTACTATGTATAACAAGCTTACTTTGTGTAACGAGCTTACAATGTACAACGAGATTACTATGTATAACGAGCTTACTATGTGTAACGAGCTTACTATGTATAACGAGCTTACTATGTATAGCGAGCTTACTATGTATAACGAGCGTACAATGTATAACGAGCGTACAATGTATAACGAGCTTACTATGTATAACGAGCTCACTATGTATAACGAGCTTACTATGTTTAACGAGCTTACTAGGTATGGCCAGCTTACTATGTATGACCATCTAACTATGTATAACGAGCTTACTATGTATAACGAGCCTATTATGTATAACGAGCGCACTATGTATAACGAGCTTACTATGTATAACGAGCTTACAACCTCACTACCGAAACAAGATGGTGTAAAGTACAAACGGTGGGTAAACAACGTCCCAATACCCATACACCTCCTGGACCCACACACCAAGCATGTTTGGAACATGGTAAGTTCTATCACTTGAACCGGGTATTTATCATCCCCAAAGTAAATGCACATGTGATCGCCCTATTGGTTTCCTTCACAAAGGGGTGCTCCGAAATGCTGCACCACATGGTGCCCTTTACCAGCACAAAGTGCCCTTTAAGCCCCAGACACACCGGGCCTGCGACCAGGTTACGACCTAGCTGCGACCGAAAATTTTGTGAAACGCGGGCAAATCGTAGAAAGAGCCTACTCTTTTTGTCGCAGAGGTCGTTTATAATTCTATGTATAACGACTGGTCGCAGAGGTCGTGGGTGATCGCCAGAGCAAAATCAGTCGCAGCAAGGTCGATGGTCATGTTCAAAACTTCTGACTTGCGATTCCAAATCGTAAGAGGTCGCAGACAGGTATTACATGGTCGTACCACCAGTCGCGCATGGATGCACCACCAGTCGTGCATGATCGCGGGTCAAGTAGTCGCACGATTGGTTGTGCTACTGGTCCTGCCACCTGACGATTGGTGGTGCCACCTGTCGCAGGTCACTACGATTGATTGTCCGAGCGGTCGCAAGTCGCCACGATTGACCGTACGATTGGTCGGTGATTGCCACCACTATTCGCACAATTACCTACGATTGATCTTGCGATCGATCTTCTGCAATCGTTGGTGATCGCACAACCACGCGTACCACCAATTGTACGATGACCCCTAAGACCAATTGCTGTTTGCGATCGCAAATGGAGAGCGTAGCAAACATTGACGATTGGTCGTACCTCGGCCAGATTGCCATCAATCGCACGATCCAGAAATCATATGATCCAGTGTGACTGAGGCCTTAGTTATATTAAATGGCAATTCTGATCATGTGTCACACTTATTTACACCTTCATTCACCCATAAACATAAACTACTCACAGGGATTCCTCTGGTATTTAAACAAGAGAAAAATGACCACAGTGTGGTCACCAGCTGCGACGTGTAGAATCATGAGGATATCCGTTGCAATATGCACTACCAAATTCCACCAGTCATTAAATTATATGCATGCACTAGCACAGTCTTTTTGTCTTTCAGTTCTGGTCTTGTCCTTTGTTTTGCGACGCAACATGCTTCATCAACTGATTACATATAATGTATGGACGTGAATGTTATTTCTGTTAATGTTAATTCATTAATGTTATTTATTAATGTTAATTATGGGTGGCAGAGGGATAATTTGAAACGGGCTTGGTCGGTAGGGGAAGTCCGAGTGTATGCACATGCGCTATTCAATAATCACACCAAATTTGTGTCAAGTTCTGTGAAACGAGATTGATATGAAAACATTCATGTTGTCTTTGTTGCTAAATGTATTCTGGTTTCTTCAAACAAGTCGCGATTTTAATCCGCGATGTTCTTACCTCATACCAACGCACGTCCGAGCGTATGTGCATGCGCTATTCAAAAAGGCACCCCAACAACAAGAACAACGCGGTCCTCTCATAGAGCTGCTCGTCGCAGCTAAAAGGTGGTAAAAACATTTTAAAAAACGAACAAAATAAACAAAAAAAAATTCGATACAATGTGCTATTTATTACAATCGAGTGCTTGATTTAATCGAAATGTATTAATTTAATCACAAAGTGAATCTAATTAACCTATTCCTCAATTATTAATTAATTTTATAACGAGCAGCATATTCATGTTATTATTATAACCAATCACGATTACAACTGTGACACCCTGGACAAGGTATCAACTATACTCTCCACCTTGAGAGAGAGAGAGAGAGAGAGAGAGAGAGAGAGAGAATTGAATTGAATTTGCAACACCATTTATTTCACAAAAAAACACACCAGGTCAAGTTACATTTTTACAGGAGAGAAAAAAATAGAAAAAAACAACAGTTCTTAATGTTAAAAAGAAAAGCACAAATTCGATTCATTCACAACACATAAGGCTTCATTGATACACCATTTGCATTCAAAGAGTTTGACATTTTCATTCGCCACATAATAATCAAACTCTAACCTTATTCTTGCAGACACCAGCCCTTTAAACATAGGTACAACATCGAACCCATGCCCATTATCAATTTTAATTTTCCTCGATTTATATATTGAGTATTTTGCTACAGCAGCTAAGAAGTTTAGGAGGACACCAGAGTCCTTGCAGGAGGGTCTGAAAGATACACCAAAAATAAAAGAATGTGAAGTAAAAGGAAAAGACAACTGATCAAAAAGGTGTGTGAGAATCAAGAAAAGAGGTATTAGTCTTTCGCATTTCACATAGGCATGAAAGAGATCCTCCTTCTGTACACAGAAGGGGCATGCTACTGGCACTGAGCTGTCAAGGTGATGAACAAAGGTGTTCGTAGGGAGAGCCCAATGTGCTAGTCTCCACTGGATATCTGCGAGGAACCCGTAAATAGGTAATTTGTACATATTAGGCCACAGTGGCGTGGCAGGAGACCCTGGCCCTAACCTTTCGGACCACAAGGCCACTCTTGTTACTCCGGAGAAGGGTGATGCTTGGTTTTCTCGAAGGAGCTTGTGAATACCAGCCTTTGTTGCCAAATGAAAAGGAGAGACAAGTTCACCATTCGACTGGAGAGCTGGGAGCACCTTAATTTCAGGGAAAGACAGCCGAACATCCTCGACATTGTTTATACCTTCCCAGCCAATATTTAACTCCTTAAACTTCCTCTTGACGATGCGTATAATTTGGCTGACAATACGCACGGATCTTAAACCAAGAATGGCCGCCACCCTGCCAGCAGACATCCATTTTGTCCCAGATGTATCCCTCAGGTCACAAACTTTGCCAATTCCTCCTTGAGTAAATTTCCTAATCAAAGTCGGACTATGAGGAATGCATGGAAAAAAACCGTTATAGAAAATAGGCTCTTGGATAAACATCCGGCAATTATAAGCCTCAAGGCAACGATAAACCCCAAAACCTTTCCAAACTCTCAGCAAACCCTGATAAAAAGTTGGGATTGAAACTAAGCTGACACGGTCAAGGTTCACCAGGAACAAGTGCCTATCATAACACAGGCCTCCCGCTTGTTGCAACAAGAAAAACGCAAATGAGCGCCAGGGCAGCTCTTCAGCATACAACAGACGTTGCACAGACTGTAGGCGAAAAGCCATAAGCCGGGTGGACACCTCCACAATTCCATGTCCACCCTCCTTCCGAGGATGGTACAGTATTTGCGGCCGAAGCCAGTGGTATCCATTCCAAAAGAAATTAACCAAGACCCGCTGGATGGCTGGTATCAACTCCTTGGGTGGCTGCAAGGCAATTAGTTTATGCCATAATCTTGCTGCTATCAAGTTATTTATAACAAGAGAGCGGCCTTTATAAGAAAGAGATCGTAGCAGTCCTTCCCATCGTTTCAACCGGTGTGTAATTTGTTCAATCATTCCTTCCCAGTTCTTCGTTTCTACTTCCTGGTTGCCGAGATAGACACCAAGATATTTGACTCCATCTGTTTTCCACTCTAGATTATGTGGGAGTGACGGTGGCAGTGTTAAAGAAAGGTTATCTGAACCGCACCATAAGGCTACACTCTTGCCCCAATTTACTTCGGCGGAAGAGGCCGCAGAGTAGTCTTTAAAGCAACGCTGCACCGCAGCAACACTACTTGGGCCCTTAATCAGAACACATACATCATCAGCATAAGCTGTGACCACAAATCTTGAACCAAAAACGGCTCCCACATCCTGAGTTATTCGCTGCCTGATGGATGCTAAGAGTGGTTCAAGGGCAATTATATACAGAAGTCCAGAAAGGGGACACCCTTGACGGATACCCCGACGGAAAGGAAAAGGGGGACATAAACTGTTGTTTACTTTCATCATGCAGAAGGTGTTAGTGTATAACAGCTTGACATAGGAAATGAAAGTTTCGCCAAAACCCATCCGCTCCAGAACAGAAAACAAATATGTATGATCAACACGATCAAAAGCCTTTGTTTGGTCAAGAAACAACAACCCAAAACTGGCACGCACGTACTTATTACAAGAAATAATATCCCTTATCAGAAAAATATTGTCATAAATTGACCTTCCTGGTACACAGTAGGTCTGGTCAGGGTGCACAATAGAGCTGATCACAGTTCCCAAACGGTTTGCTAAGGCCTTCGACAAAAGCTTGTAATCCGCACACAGCAATGAGACAGGCCGCCAGTTCTCGACTAGTTGAGTGTCCCCAGCCTTTGGCAACAGGCAAATGACTGCTCTTCTGCAGGACAGGGGAAGCTCTCCAACATGAAGGCATTCATCAAATACCTCAAGCAGGTCAGGTCCCACAAGTTTCCAAAAAGTCTTATAGAACTCTCCGGGCAAACCATCAATCCCAGAGGCTTTACCATCCTTCAAGCTCCGCATAGCAGTTTCAAGTTCAGCAGCCGAAACTGACATGTTCAATGTGCGTTGCTGGTCTTCCTCAAGTCTTGGAAGCCCGGTAGTCAGCTCCTGCAAGGTCTCATTACTTATGCTCTGGGGGGAGTACAAGTTTGTATAAAAAACCTTCAAAACAGACTTAATCTCCTGTTGGGAGGTCACTATTGGCCCATTAGCAGCACGTAGCCCATGAATCTGTTGTGATTTTTTAACAGAGTTCTCCAAACCAAACAAGGCCTTATTTGGCATATCCAACGTTAAATAACTCATTCTCATGCGTACCAGGGTGCCCATTGCTCGCTGCCGTACCAGTTCAGTCAACATTGCCTTTTTAGTCCATAGCAGCCGGTCACCTGTAGTGTCTTTCCCAGCCGTATTAATGTTTTCCTCCAGGGCTGCAATTTCAGCCTTTAATGAATCAATCGAGAGATTTTGCAATTTAGTGGCATAAAGACTATATTGTTGACAGAACGATTTGACCTGACCCTTTGCGAGGTCCCACCACAGTCGAAGGTTAGCATGTTCAAATTTGGAGGACCGAATTCTTTCCCACACGGCTCGAAAAGCCTCTTTGAATCTCATATCATTCAGCAGGTGGGTATTAAGTGACCAATACGCACTACCCCCTGAGGTCAGAGGCAAATTAAAACCCATTGAAACCAGGTAATGGTCTGTGAAACCAGTTGGGAGTATCTGGGTTGTGGCCATCACATTTAGCATTGGCTTATTCACGTAGAATCTGTCTAGCCTTGCCATTGATATCCTCCCATCATGGCATCTGCACCACGTATAGCACCGTGAAGTTGGGTGTTGCAACCTCCAAACATCTTTCAAATGCTGATTTTTGATGATGTTCTCCAAAATCCTCATAGAAGCTGGATGGGGTTCATGACCGGTCCTGTCTACGGAAGGATTGATAGTGCAATTGAAATCACCAGCAACACAGATGAAAGCGGTTGTATCCAGTCCTTTTACAAAGTCATGCAGAGTGGAAAAGAACACTCTTCTTTCCATGGGCTCACTCGGTGCATATACGTTCACAATGATGATCCTTTGCGTGTTGCAATAGAAATCCACCGCTATCAGATGTCCCTTATAAATTTCCTTAAAGACAATCTTCCGAGCAGGGATTCTATCACTCAAGGCGATGGCAACACCAGCTTTGGGTGTGGTAAACCCACTCAGCCACCACTGCCCTCGATAAAGTTTTCCCCATTCAGCAACCAGGGTGTTCGTAGCATGAGTCTCCTGTATCAGGATGATGTCGGCTTTCACCCTCTCCATCGCCTGAATTGTCTGAATTTTTCGTAAGGGGGTACAACCCCCATTGATATTCAGGGATGCGATACATATCTTTCGCAAAGCCATTTACAAAGGTAACTCACCCTCCGCCTGCAATTCCTTATTCGCCTTTGTGACCGCTTTCCGAAGACGCTGAAATTGGGCCTCCGAGATTTCCATTGGGTCATTTCTTTGCAGGAGGGGTCTTGCAGCCCTGATGAAAGTTTTCACATCGGGAAAATGGTCTTTGATCACAACGTAGCGTTGCCTAAACGTCTCGTTTAGGAAACTGATGACGTTTTCCTTTGTTGCTTCCATCTGTTCTTCTCCCTGATGATCATTCACAGACACAAGGCTTTGAGCTTCCTCATCCAGCTCCCTAACCACATCAACGTTGAAACTCCTTTGTTGTGTGTCAGGAGCAGGCACACCTTCTGTGTCATCACCACTGCAGTCTTCTTGTTGCATCACAAGGGGCACATCTGTGCCACCACTGCTGCCTATTATAGGTCTGCTTGGACCATCATCCTTGGTCGTTTCAACCGGATGTGAGCAACAACCGTTGTCACTCAGGCCCTGGGACTGCTCGTTGTCACAAGGGACAATGGTGCCATCATCACAACCAATACTGCTGCATTGATTTTCTTCAACAAGAGCAAGGGATGAAGTCCTACTCTCCTCTGTTTCGTCACCACCCTGCCCAGCTTGCTGAGAATCATCAGGATAGTCTGAGATACTGTTTGTTTGTACGAGTATCACTTTGCTACCTTTGTCTTCCACCTCGGCGCTCAAAAAGGTACGTTTTAGGTTCCTCTTAGCCTCGGTGCCTTTCATCAATACCTCCTCAAAGACCATATTCTCTTGAGGTTGCAGCCTCTTGTCCTCATCGACTGGGTGCACCCCTGCTGCACTAACCTCAGCAACACCGCCACCACTTTCCACACCCTGGTCTTCTGGTGTGGGCGTCTGTACTCCACCAGGCTCATGAACGGGGGGCACTGCATCAGTTACAGGGGGGGCCGACCCAGCTGCTGTAGCGTACGTCTTCTTGGCGTCTGGGCAATACTGCTTAGTGTGTCCGTGTGCTCCACATCCGTAGCAGATCAAGGTCTCGGTCGCCATGAAGATTCTATATTCATGCTCGCCTACTTTAAAGGTGTGGGAGGTGTTCAACTGCTTCGCTGCGTCTTTTAGAACAACAAAACAAAAACGTCTAAACGATTGTACGTGCTTCAACCTGCCGTTTCTCGTACGTAGAGGAACCCTAATGATTCGAGAGACGACAGTGCCAAACTCACCTAGCTTGTGTAGGATTTCCTCGTTACCTAGGAAAGGCGGAACATTGCTCAGAATGACTTTAACTGCCGGCGTGTCCATCGACGACACAGGAACAAACAGATCGTTTCCCAAGGTCAAACCATTCTGCACAACAATATCGGCCAGACTTATTTGCGAAACAAAAACCACAATTTTGTGATTCATACGAGACGCGGCACGAATGTTACTCACGTCGATCAAATCCCCAATCGCAAGCAAAATGTCATCCATT